>NC_086098.1:116268912-116636815 GCF_963921235.1 Mobula hypostoma | reverse complement strand
TGAAGGGCCTGTACAGTTCTATGTTCTAAAGTGAAGTGGGGGGAGAAGAGACAGAGAGCGAGGGGGAGAGGGGAGGGAGAGAGAAAAAAAGGCATAATGAATGAGCAGGAAAATAACTGATAGAAATAAAATGAAGAGCATAGAGAAAGTTGTGGAGAAGGAGAGAGTGACAGAAAATTGAGAAGGCAAAAGAGAAAGCAACAGAGAATAGTAACAGGTTTGTAACGCAGAGGGAAGCCATTGATTGAAACTCACACACGTCTGCAGTGGGTCCTTAGTCCTTCATTTCACAGCTCTTTATCACATATCCAACTCTGTTTAGATATGATCAGGGCTTTGCCTCCATCACTTGCTTGGACAATGTGCTTCAGATTTTTTTTTTTGATTCCCTCAAATGCAGAGGAGATAAAATCTTCCTGGTTTTTGATCCAACTGACAAGCAAACTATGCAATCTGAATTTTCTATTCAGTACCCTCATTCGTTTAAACACTTCAGTCAAGTCTCCCTTTAGTTTTTCATTCCCAAAAAATAACACAATGTAACTATTTTTTCTTCACAGCCACATTTTTCCAGTTCTGGCAACATCCTCATAAATCCTGCAGTGCAGTCATATCTCCCCTGTGACCATAACAGGAGGCACCACTCAACCTGCATTCTACACGCTGCTGTATCTGTTACTACAAACGGTGCACTTTGTAGACCTACACTTCACGGTGGCAGAGGCTTCGGCTCAGTACTGAGTGGAGTTTGTACGTTTTCTCTGTGACTTTGTGGGCTTCCCACATCCAAAAGATACGCTTGATAAGGTCATTGGCCTCTGTAAGTTGTCCATAGTGTGTAGGTGAGTGTTCATAAGAATGTACTCACTTACTGCCCGGTACACCGCAGTGTTTAGGACAGCAATGAAGGTCCTCGAACTCTGCTGGTGTCCATCATATCAGTCACTTCCTCTCAGTTTTCATTACTGTCAGTCATGCAAGTCCTGGTTGGGCACTTAGGAATTCCCTCACACACAGATGTAGAAGGATTCTTCATTGCTATATCTGTAACAGTTTGGTTGTACCGGTCAGGGTTGTCAGCCCTGAGCTGAACCCCCAAACCTGGAGCACTGGTGAACCACTCTTAGTCCGGCCTCTACCTTTTGACCTGTTTGGCATGGGTGACCCTATCAAGAGCTGAAATATAAAGCCCTGACTCCAGCCAACACAGTTCTCTGGGTCACTGAGGCACACAAGCCTCCAAACCACGACACAGTTGTGCTCCTTGTGAAGGTGCTGAGAATGTGGGGACAATAGAAATAGTATAAATGGATGGGTTGTGGTTAGTATGAACTCAGTGGGCTGAAAGGCCTGTTTCTGTGTTGTAGCACTGTGACTCTAGAAGCGGTGAGGCTTGAAGCAGGTGGGCAAGAATGAAGTGGAAAGGTGGGGCATAGGCATAATTGAAAGTAAGGGAGAAGGAGAGAGCAAACTCCCAGGAAAGGGCAGAAGGGAAAGTTTTGTTACTGACCTTTTGGTGTTAACGCTCTTTTATTTCTAACATAGCTGGTGCTACCAGAATATTCCATTCATGGCTTGTTCTGTATCATGTTCCTGTGTGCGCAAGAATGGCTGACGTTAGGTCTCAATATTCCCCTGCTCTTCTACAACCTTTGGAGGTAAGCTGAGACGTACTTTAATCAGCAAGGGAACAAGGGTTATGGGGAGAGGGCAGGACTCAAGGAGCTGACTGACTGACTCTTGTTTCTGTTTCTTACGGACTAAAGGCAAATACAAGGATGTCTTTTTGGAGTGTCACAATGTAAATATCATGGACTAATTAACTTCTGGTTGATAAACTAATTAGTTAAACTAAAACTTTGGGTTACTGGGTGACCTGGATTTGAGCAGGGACAGAAGGATTTGACTGTGAATCCAGCAGGTTTGGGGTTCCAGGGATGTAGTGATTCGGGAACCTTATCCAAGCAGGACAAAGTGCTTGCTACATTCTGGTACTGCATATGACATGAAGGAAGAGGCAGTATGGTCAGGGCATAGAAGCTGGTCTCTGCAGCCATGAACAGTCCTAGTGACTGTGTTGCCTGTTGCTGACAGGGTTAATTTATATCTCCTTGGGGCTGCAGTGGAACAGAACGGTGGCAGGAGAATCCAATTGTCATGATCCATTTATGAAGGTGGTATTTATTGGCAGATGTAACACTTGGAAGCAGTTTTGCTGGGAGATTTTGAAGAGATAGGGTCTAAACTAAGATCAAAACTCTATGATCTTGATATCATTACTAAGTTACGTGCAAGCTGAAATGCATGTTTGGAACAATGGTGTGGGAGAAGGGGGTTCAACTCATGGCATGTCAATACCAGTATTGAAAGAACAGAGAGCTGTTCTTTTGGAATGCCTTCCAAATAATGAGATAAGCAGGATGTGGACAAGAGTGGATGCTGTAGATCTTAAGAAAAAAATCAAGTTCAAAGAACAAAGTAGCAGTTTGGATAATAATAAGCAGCATGAGTCACAAAGGTATGAAAACCATTATAATAATGGTGTATCAATAAACAAAGTCAGTATATGGAAAATATAAAAGCTGAAAAGGTGAGAGATTGTATTTGAATGTATGGAGCTTTTGTAACAAAATTAAAACACCGATGGTGAAAAAAAATCACAAATGGGTTTGCTGGAATAGCTGTTTTGTGATTATATGGTGAACACGACTGAGGGTGAAATATTCCAGGGTCCTTGCTGAAAGAGAATGGCACCTGCTGATGTGTAATGGTGATGATGAACCTGATGATACAGGATGATAAGAGCAAGCAGAGGCAATGATCTTAGACCGAAGGACAGGGTTCAGAATCAGTAGGGGTGGAGATAAGAGATTATCAAGGGACAAAAATCACTGGTTAGAGTAGTTTACAGTGTGCTTAACAGCAAAAACATCTGCAGAGAGAATTGGTCATTAAGAAATTTATGTCAACAGTTACATCATAATCCACGGAGAGCTTAAACTTCATAGGTACTGAGAAAATCAAAATGAGAAAAAATTCTTGGAGATGATAGAACACATTTGGGGCAAGTTTCTGGTCCAACATATCATAGGGCAACGATTGCATCTATTGTAGACTTTATCTTGTAAAATGAGAAATGGCTGAGGCATTCAACAAGCATTATATTTATCTTCACCAGAGAAAGTGCAAAGTCTGAAGCAGAAATGGATAGAAATGAAGGGTCTAAAAATAATGAATGTCATTGCCAAGATAAGATTGCAGAAGTCAGGGGGACTAATACCAGAGGAAACAATATGACCTGAGAGTCTATACCCTCACAAAAGAGGAGAGTTGACCTTCCAAAATTCCACAGTTCAGCAGAAAAGTTCTTAAATAGCAGATCCGTCACTACTACTTAAAAGAAGGCATGGATAATATTGAAAATTATACACCACAGACATCTGTGTTTATTTGTATTCTAGAGTTCATCATGAAGGATGTGGTAACAGAGCGCTTTCAAAAAAAGTCTGGAACATAATTAGGCTAAGTCTTCATGGTTTTATGAAAATAACTTCCGGTTTTCCAAATCTGATTGAGTTCTTTTGTGAACGTAGGAAAAGGAGAAACAACATGTGTAGAATTTTCCTTAGCCATTTGATAAAATATAATCCGAAAGATTATTATATTAAATAGAGACATTTTGAGTTAGGGATAATACCAGCAGTGAAAGAGGACTGGTTAAAGGACAGTAAGCAGAATGGAGGAAGTAATGGATCTTTGTTTTAGATTGGCAGACTAATGGAATGCCACAAGCTCCCAGTTATTCATGGTGAATGAGGTATGTACAATATACTTTGTTCAGTGATGATCAAAAATACAGTGGTATGCAAAAGTTTAGGCATCCCTGGTCAAAATTTCTGTTACTGTGAATAGCTAAGCGAGTAAAAGATGACGTGATTTCCAAAAGGCATAAAGTTAAAGATGACACATTTCTTTAATATTTTAAGCAAGATTACTTTTTTACTTCCATCTTTTACAGTTTCAAAATAGCAAAAAAGGAAAAGGGCCTAAAGCAAAAATTTGGGCACCCTGCATGGTCAGTACTTAGTAACACCCCCTTTGGCAAGTATCACAGTTTGTAAATGCTTTCTGTAGCCAGCTAAGAGTCTTTCAATTCTTGTTTGGGGGATTTTCTCCCATCCTTCCTTGTAAAAGGCTTCTAGTTCTATGAGATTCTTGGGCTGTCTTGCATGCACTGCTCATTTGAGGTCTATCCACTGATTTTCGATGATGTTTAGGTCAGGGGACTGTGAGGGCCATGGCAAAACCTTCAGCTTGTGCCTCTTGAGGTAGTCCATTGTGGATTTTGAGGTGTGTTTAGGATCATTATCCTGTTGTAGAAGCCAACCTCTTTTCATCTTCTGCTTTTTTACAGACAGTGTGATGTTTGCTTCCAGAATTTGCTGGTATTTAATTGAATCCATTCTTCCCTCTACCAGTGAAATGTTCCCTGTGCCACTGGCTGCAACACAAGCACAAAGCATGATCGATCCACCCCCGTGCTTAACACTTGGAGAGGTGTTCTTTTCATGAAATTCTGCAGCCTTTTTTCTCCAAACATACCTTTGCTCATTGCAGCCAAAAAGTTCTATTTTAACTTAATCAGTCCACAGGACTTGTTTCCAAAATGCTTGTTTAGATGTTCCTTTGCAATCTTCTGACACTGAATTTTGTGGTGAGGATGCGGGAAAGGTTTTCTTCCGATGACCGTTCCATGAAGGTCATATTTGTGCAGGTGTCGCTGCACAGTAGAACAGTGCACCACCACTCCAGAGTCTGCTAAATCTTCCTGAAGGTCTTTTGCAGTCAGACGGGGGTTTTGATTTGCCTTCCTAGCAATCATACGAACGGTTCTCTCGGAAAGTTTTCTTGGTCTTCCAGACCTCATCTTGACCTCCACCATTCCTGATAACTGCCATTTCTTAATTACTTTACGAACTGAGGAAATGGCTACCTGAAAACAATTTGCTATCTTCTTATAGCCTTCTCCTGCTTTGTGGGCATCATTTATTTTAATTTTCAGAGTGCTATGCAGCTCCTTAAAGGAGCCCATGGCTGCTGATCGTTGGGACAAGGCTTGAGGAGTCAGGGTATTTATAAACTTTGAAATTTGCATCACCTGGCTTTTCCTAATGACGACTGTGAACAAGCCATAGCCCTAACAAGCTAATTAAGGTCTGAGACCTTGGTAAAAGTTATCTGAGAGCTCAAATCTCTTGGGGTGCCCAAACTTTTGCATAGTGCTCCTTTCCTTTTTTTCACTCTAAAATTGTACAAAACAAAAATAATACACTAATCTCGCTTAAAATGTTGAAAAGAATGTTTCATCTTTAACTTTATGACTTTTGGAGATCAGTTCACCTTCTACTCACTTAACTATTCACAGTAACAGAAATTTTGACCGGGGAGCCCAAACTTTTGCATGCCACTGTAAGTGGAGAATGATTTGGAATAAAGGGCTATATTCAGAATAAGTGAGCAGACAAGATTGTGTTAGAATGTAATGTGGAAAAGTGTGAGATTTGTCCATAAAACCATAAGATACAGTAGTAGAATTAGGCCATTTGGCCCATCGAGTCTGCTGTGCCATTTCATCATGGCTGATCCATTTCCTTCTTAGCCTCAATCTCCTGCCTTCTCCCTGTATCCTTTCATGCCCTAACTAATCAAGAAACTATCAACCTCTGCCTTAAATATACCCAATGGCTTGGCCTCCACAGCCACCTGCGGGAATGAACTCCATAGGTTCACCACTCTTGGCTGAAGAAATTCCTCCATCCCCATTCTAAAAGGATGCCCCGCTAATCTGAAGCTGTGCCCTCTGGACTTAGGTTCTCCCACCAAAGGTAACAGCTTCTCCACATCCACTCTATCGAGGCTTTTCAACATTCAGTACATTTCAATGAGATCCCCCCTCATTCTTCTAAGTTCCAGTGAGTACAGGCCCAGAGCTATCAAATGCTCCTAATATGATAAGTCTTTCAATTATTTTTGTGAACCTCCTTTGAACCCTCTCCAATAAGGGACACAAAACTGCTCACAATACTCCAAGTGAAGAAAAAGCATTTCAAGATGTATGTTGTATACATTTCTCTGACATTAAATGTACCTTTGAAATCTTTGAAAGTGAGGCCTCACCAATGCCTTATAAAGCCTCAACATTACATCCTTGCATTTATATTCTAGTCCTCTTGAAATGAAAGCTAACATTGCATTTGACTTCCTCACTACTGACCCAACCTGTAAATTAACTTCTTGGGAATCCTGCATGAAGACTCCCAAGTCCCTTTGCACCACAGACTTTTGAATTTTCTTCCCATTTAAAAAATAGTCTATGCTTTTATTTCTTCTACCAAAGTGTATGATCATTCACTTCCAGCTACTGTATTCCATCTGCCACTTCCTTGCCCCTCTCCCATTCTAAGTCTTTCTGCGCCTTTCTGCTTCCTCAGCTCCAGCTATCTTCATATCATCTGCAAACTTGGCCATAAAGCCATCAATTCCATCATCCACAAACAAAATAAAATATGCAGATGCTGGAAGTCAAAGGAATACGCACAAAATGCTGGAGGAGCTCAGCAGGCCAGGCAGCATCAATGGGAAAGAGTAAACAGTCGACATTTTGGGCTGAGAACCTTCATCGGGGTCCATAATCCAAGTCATTGACATATAACCTAAAAAGAAGTGGTCCCAACACAGACTCCTATGGAACACCACTGGTCACTGGCAGCCAACCAGAAAAGGCTCCCTTTATTCCTACTCTTTCCCTCCTGCCAATCAACACTTCTTTATCCATGCTAATATCTTCAATCTAATACTGTGTGTAATGTATCTATTTCTTTTAGGCAATGACCACCGCCCCCCCCCCCCGGCCAGCAACCCAGCAATATGTATTGATCTGTTGTCTGCACGTGTGCTGTTGTCTATGCATGTGCATTGCGCTCTCGCTCTCTCTCTCTCTCTCGCTGTGATGTGAATACACCAGTTAAAGCCATCTCCCACATCCATGCTTTTATTTAATTGATATGTAGTTGTGCAGAGACATAACAAATTGGCGACAAGTATGAACCTGAGTGTCAGAAAATATCACGAACTGCACTGACAGTTACGGGACGAAACAAGAGTTAAACAGCACGAGAAGGCTGTCACAGACGCTAACAATGGAATACGTGAGTAACAGTGAAAGATGATTTGAATTTCAAGTGAAAATAATGTGGCAATAGCTTCAGTCAGGAAAGCTGATGAATTTGATTGCTCTAATGAAGCTTCGGAGTCATATATCAAAAGGGTTGAACTGCATTGTAACACGAATAATGTGAAAGAGCAAAAGAAAGCCCTTAGACTTCTTAATAGGCTCAAGAACACACAATCTCCTGTGCAAACTAGTAAGCCCTGAAAAGCCAGCAAGCAAGACATTTGACGAAATTGTTAGTTTTACAAAATTACTTGAGCCCTAAATTGCTGGTAATAGCTAAGAGATTTAGATTTTACAAAAGGAACCAGTCAAAAGGTGAAAGCAGTTTTGAATACATTGCTGAACTGTGCAAACTTTCCTAGTACTGTGACTTCAGAAATGGACTTTTTGATGCATTAAGGGATAGGCTTGTACGTGGCATGCACAGTCAAAGTACTCAAAAGAGGCTACTGAAAAAAGAGACCTAACCTTAAAATGGGCATTGACCATTGCAATATTGTTAGAGACTGCAGCAAAGGAGGAAAAGGAGGTTAGAATGTGAAATGCACGAAATGCTCTAAATGGTACTAAAAGCAAAAAATATCAATGTGGCAAATCCTCCCACTTTGACTGTTGGTTCAAAGAAAAAGTCTACAGAAAGTGTCACAGATAAGGTCACATAGAGAGAATGTGCTAGGCAGACAAAAATCCAACTGAGTGAAAAGTCTCGAACACAAATCTAAGCAAATGAATAAAATTACTGAATGTAAAACAGAATCAGACAACACAGAGTCTAACAAAGGTGAATGGTCATTCCTAAAACTGCACAATATAACTGAAGCAGATCATAAAATCAGCTGGATCGCAATAGATGTTTCTGGAGTAAAACAGAAAATGGAGCTGGATACAGGGCAACTTTGTCCATAATTCCAGAGGCTGCCTACAACAGACTGTTTTCTAAGATACCACTAGAGAAGACCTCAGTGATGGTAAAGACTTACACAAACGAAAAAGTGTCTCCCAAAGGCAAATTGAAAGTGAATGTGATGTATGGAGGCCAAACACAATAGTTAGAGCTTTATGCACTAAAAAATGGGGGGCCAGCACTTCTCGGACATGAAAGGTTGTTGAGAAAAATCAAACTAGACTGGCACTCAATCAAAGTTCTCAGTGTGACATCAACAGGCAACAGCAGCCCAAATGGTAGCACTAACCAAAGGCTGGCACAGCTGCTTAATGATAATGAGAAGGTGTTTGAAGATGGGGTTGGTAAACTCAAAGGCATGAAAGCCAGAATTGAATTCAATGAAGCAGCAACGCCAAGATTCCATGAAATGTGTCCAGTGCTTTACGCACTACATCGTAAAGTGGGATGCTGAATTGCAGAGCCTGGAGGCAATTGGAATTTTCTTCAAGGTCGAGAGGAGCAATTAGGCCACGCCCATTGTCTCAGTAATCAAGAAAAGGAAGGCCGGAGATGTTCACATATGTGGGGATTTCAAGGTGAGCATTAACCCATCAACCCTGTGCTATGTATTGTGCAGTGTCCCTTGGCATGTATAGAAGACATTTTTGCATCTTTGGCAGGCAGGAAGAGGTTTTCAAAGATTTACTTGTTACAAGCATGTCTGCAATAGGCGATTGAGGAGTCAAGCAGGAAGTTCCTCACAATCAACATACACAAGGGACTGTTCCAGTATAATTGTCTTGTCTTTAGCGTCATATCAGCTCCAGCAATTTGACAAAGAGCAATGGGCTAAGTAATCCAAGATATTCCAGGAACACAATGTTACCTTGATGACATTATTGTGACTGGTAAGAATGATGAAGGGCACTTGGTAAAGTGCTGACCAGGCTGAGCGAGCATGGTCTATGCACAAACGGAGAGAGAAATGTGGGTTTTTCAAGAATGAAATATCATATTGTGATCATGTCATTGAGAAGCTTGGCTTACCTAAGTCACAAGAGAAGACTGAAGCAGTGCTACAGGCACCCAAAACAGAAAATGTGACACAACTCAGGTCATACTATGGCCTTTTAAACTACTACCTCTGGTTTCTCCCAAACATTGCTACAGTGCTGCACCCATTGAACACACTGTTGCAGACAGGAGCACAGTAGGAATAGTCAAAAAGATGTGAAAAAGTGTTCAAGGAAACAAAGAGACTAATAACATCCGATGAACTGCTCACCCATTATGACCTATCCCTGCCTATCAGGCTGGTGTGTGATGCGTCCCCTTATGAAAGATGGATCTGAATGCCTGATTGTGTTTGCTTCAAGATCATTTACAAGAGGAATCCTAATTCCCTTGGCACCTCTGATGTTTGAACCTTCTCCCCATTTAGATAATAATCTGCACTATTGTTCCTTTTACCAAAATGTATTATCATACATTTCCCAACACTGTATTCCATCTGCCATTTTTTTGCCTATTCTTCTAATTTGTCTAAGTCCTGCTGCAATTGCATTGCTTCTCTCAGCACTACCCACCCCTCCACCTATCTTCGTATCATCTGCAAACTTTGCCACAAAGCCATCAATTCCACTATCCAAATCATTGACATACAATGTGAAAAGTAGCGGTTCTAATACTAAACCCTAAGGAACACCATTAGTCACTGGCAGCCAACCAGAACAGAACTTTCTTTCAGAACCCTGGAGAGCAGACATCTGGGTCAGGTGACTTATCTACCTTCAGACCTTAGTTTCCCAAGCACCTTCTCTCTAGTAATGGCAACTTCACTCACTTCTGCCCCCTGATACTCTCAAACCTGCTGTATACTCCTAGTGTCTTCCACTGTGAATACAGATGTAAAATACTTATTAAGTTCATCCACCATTTCCTTATCCCACATTACTACCTCTCCAGCATCATTTTCCAGTGGTCCAATATCTACTCTTGCCTTTCTTTTACACTTTATATATCTGGAGAAACTTTTGGTATCATCTTTAATATTAATATCCCAGAAACTCCAGCCGTTGCTGACCTGCTGTCATCCCTGCTAGTGTTCCCTTCCAATCAACTCAGGCCAGTTCCGTACAGTTCTGTAGTTCCTTTTAGTCCACTGAAATATCGATGCATCTGACTTTAGATTCTCCCTCTCAAATTGCAGGGTAAAGTCTATCATATTATGATCACTGCTTCCTAAGGGTTGCATTACCTTGCTCTCTAATCAATTCTGGTTCTTTGCACAATACCCAGTCCAAAATAGCTGTTTCCCTACTGAGCCCAACCATGAGCTGCTCTAAAAATCTACCTCATAGGCATTTTATAAATTACCCCTCTTGGGATCCAGCACTAACCTGATTTTCCCAATCTACCTGCATATTGAAATCCTCCATGACTATCATAACATGTCCTTTTGACAAGCCTTTTTTTAAATCTCCCATTGTAATTTGTAGACCACATCTTTGCAACAGTTTGGAGGTCTGTATATAACTCCCTCCACGAAAAGAATATCTAATGAGGATGTCATGAACAGAGCAAGCACAAAAAGAGAAATAATGTATGAGATTATGAAAAGGCAACATAACTTCATTGGACATGTGATTAGGAAAGAGGAGTTAGAATGCACGGTAATTATGGGAAAGATTGAAGGGAAGAAAGCAAGTGGAAGGCAAAGACAAATGATGATGGAGACAGCAGCCAGAGAACTGGAAATGAATACCAATGATCCACTTGACCCGAAACAGGAGTGTGTGGGCCATGGCAGTCAAAGCTCAAACGGGGCATGGCATCTGATGATGATGATGATGATATAACTCCCATCAGGGTCTTTAGGTAGGAAGAATAGGAAAGCAAAGTACTTTAAATGATAAGAAACCATTAATTGCTAGAGTTTGGAGCAATTTTGGTGGCTGGTTCATGGAGCACAAATTAACCAAAGAGGTACAGCAGGTGTTGGTCTTTATTACAGGAAGGTTTGAGGACAAAAATAAGAAAACCATGCTGCAAATTTTCTATTCAAAGCCATGACCAATGAAGAAAAGCATGCCAAATGCCTTTGTCATCACCCTGTTCATCCAGCTGTGGTTCCAGCACCAATCCCCACAGCATGTCGCTGTTCACAGGTCTCCAATCTGAAAGAAAAATCCTCTGACTCCTACCAACTGACAAGCTTATCTTAGATCCTATGTAATCTAATCTTCCAGACCACACTATCCTGTAGCACCTTGTCAAAAACATTACTGAAGTCCATGTAGACAATGGTTACCACCCTGCCATCATCAATCCCCTTGGTTGCCTCCTCGAAACGTTTATGAGACACAATTTCTCATGGATAAAGTCATGCTGACTATCTCTAATCTGTCCTTGCCTTTACAAATGCAAGTAAATTCTGTTTCTCAGAATTTTCTCCATTAACTTCCCAACACAGACATTAGGCTTACTGGCCTGTCCTTGTAGCCCTTCTTAAATAAAGGCAAGTCCTGCAGTCTTCCAGTACCTCACCTATGGCTAATGATGATGCGGATATCTTTGAGACACAAGACTGCAGATGCTGGAATCTGGAATAACTCACAATGCTGTAAGTATTCAGTGGTCAGGCAGCATCTATGGAGGGAAATAGATAGTATTTTTTTGGATTGAGGTCGTTCATCTGGACTGTTTCCCAGGATAAAGTGTTGGTTCTTTAGGATTGAGGTAAAGAAAAACTTAGTTTTGGAGTGGATTGTAAATCTTTGAATTCTGAATTTCAGAGATCTGTGGATACTCAATCATTAAGGTCCATAGGTTTTGCACATGAATGGAATGGAAGGTAGAATTGATTGGATGGAAGGGTAGGCTTAACATGCTTTATTATGATTCTCTTGCAACTCCCATCTCCATATTTACATATTCCACCCTTGCATTGCAGAAGAATCCTAAGCCAAAGGAGAATTGAAGAGAGGGGAACCAAGATGTTATTGAATTGGGTATTGCGGCGGTGAGGATGGTGATGGGAATGGGCAAGACTTAAAGAAGGAATTTCAGATATAAAGCCTATCAGATATTCCTGTCCTTTGTGTGTTGCAGATACTTTCACAGCCCTGCAGAGAGCAACGAATTAATGTATGATCCAGCAACAGTGATGAATGATGAAACTCTCAACTACTGTCAGAAGGAAGCCTGGTGCAAGATGTCCTTCTACCTGATGTCCTTTTTCTACTACCTTTACTGGTAAAGCATGTCTCCCTGACGAAGAACTGAGTTTTGATCAGGGTTTACTTGTAAAACAACACCACCAGGTGGTTGGTGGGGTGGGGAAAGGGGGGTGGTAAAAGGGCTCAACAGCTACACAATCATGCAGCACAAAACAGTCCTTTGGACCATTAAGTCTACACTGTTCCATCTACACTAATCCTATTTTTATGCATGTGATTCACAGCCTTCTATGCCTTGGTGATTCAAGTGTTCATATAGATAATTATTAAATATTGTGAGAATTTCTGCTTAAGCAATCCCCATATTCCAATTTCCAACCACACTTTGGGTGAAAAACTCTTCCTCAGGTCTCCTACAATTACCCTAAACCTATGTTCTCTAACTTTAGACCCCACAATTATTGGGAAAACATTTTCTATTATCTATCCTGTCTATGCCCATCATAGAGTTGTATGAGGCCAGGTCCCTATCAGCTTCCTCCACTCCAGGGAAAATCAACTCTATTTTAGGGAGCACCCATCACCCTTGCTGAATTTCTTCAGTCTAATCAAGTCCTTCCTGTAGATTGCTGACCAGAATTGTACATAATACTGCAGCTATGATCTGTCCAATGTCTTATAAAGTGATACCATAGCTTTTTTTCTCCATACTGTGTTGTACATAGAGTCACAGAGTTCATAGAGTCAAGGTGTATTACAGCACAGAAAAAGGCCCTTTGGCTCATCTAGTCCATCTCCACGTTGACCTGATCTGCCTGGTCACATCTACCTGTGTCTGGACTATGTCTCTTTAAACCCCTCCCATCCATGACCCACCTGATTTTCTCTTGGTTTTCAGCCCATTTTCCCATCTGGTCCAGATCCAGCTGCATGCTTTGCTGGCCTTCCCTAATATCCATTACACCCCCAATCTTGGTGTCATCTGCAAACTTGCTGACCCAGTTTACTAAGTTATCATCCAGATTATTGATATAGATGACAAACAACAACGGACCCAGCACCAACCCCTGCGGCACGCCCCCAGTGTGGCCTCCAGTCAGAGAAGCAGCCATCTTCTGTCACCCTCTGGCTTCTCCCACAAAGCCAATGTTGAATTAACATTGCTCCTCCAAGAAAATATGCATCACCTCACACTAATCAGGATTAAAATCCACCTATCATTGTCCTGCCTAATTTATCAGCTGGTTTTTATGGATCTATGCAGATAAATGCCCAATGGATGATTCCTCTCATGAGAGGGTCCTGAACAAGAGGGTATGGGCTCAGAATAAGGGGGCACCTATTTAAGACAAAGATAAAGAGGAATTTCTTTTCTCATGAAATTGCGAATTTTTGGAACTCTTTGCCATGGAGAACTGTGGGGGAAGATTCCACATATGTATGTTTAAAGCTCAGGCGAATAGATCTCTAATCAGAGAGGGTTATAATGAAAGGGCAGGAAAGTGACTTGAGTATCAGATCACCTGTGGCCTTACTGTATGGCAGAGCTGGCTAGAGAGGGAAATGGCCTCTACCTGTTCCCAATTCTAATGATATTAAGAGGAGGAACATCACAAACAGATATGGCTACTGTAAGGTTTAATAAGTTGGCTTCATGGTTTCTGTTGCTATTTGTAGACAGTGAATGTAATGTAATATATTCTCTTCCCACCCGGAATCCATCTAGGCAACTCCTCCATCGTCAGAGTCAAGTCATTATAGTGCAGAAATACTTTGTAAATAGGTGTCAGATGTCGTGTGACCTCTGACTTGTACCTGAAGAATCTGAGAGTAGTGTGTGAGGTTTTCCGGTTTGCTGACAACTGATGGGAAATTCAGACCTCAGTTATATACCGTGGGAGCAGTTGTCAAGCCTCAACACTGTATTTATGTGGCAAGGTTGGCAACTGTGTGACCAAGAAAGGCTCTGTTTAATAAGAAAAGAACAAGCCTTAACTCTGCTTTTAAAGTTGTATTTAGAAGTAAATATAAGAATGGCATTTTAATTTGTAATTTAAGAGTAGTGGATTAATCTTTGTTTTGAGAGACAAATTAACCTTTAAGTATTTTTGTTAATTAGTGAAGCAATAATGCTATAGACTGGTGTAATTATTTATGTAGTAGCTGAGCTTTATATTTAGCAAGAAATTAATTAGGGAGAGGGGTAAGCCACTTGGCCCATTAAGCCTGCTCCTTCATTTAATAAGATTAGGCCTGATGTGATTGCAACATCATTTCCACCAGATTCCTTCCTTCTAGTGATAAGTTTTCATCTTGCTGCATATCAATACTCTACCTATCTCTGCCTTAAAATATTCAAAAGCTCTATTCCCATCATGCTTTGAGGACGACGTGCCTGGTTCATTTTAATGCCTGACATGGGTTCACCCAGGAAACTTAAGAGAGGCTACACAAGTTGGAAATCTGGAGCAACACACACAAAATGCTGAATGAAGTCAGCAGGTCAGGCAGCATCTCTAGAGGGAAATGAACAGTTGGTGCTTCTCCTTCTGAGTTTCTCCAGCATTTTATGTGTGTTGCCCATGATTTCACTTAGAAATGATCTCCCATATGATCTGATTTCTAGTTACGTTCTGGTCTGCTGTTAATAGGTGAGCACTGGCTGCAAACTGACTCCCGAGTTTCTTGCAGTACTGATGGTTGTCTATACATCTAAACTCCCTCAGTAGCTTCACAACATTTGGTGGTGTTTGCTCTGTATGAAGACAAGCACTCTTTTGGGTCTTTTAAACAAACAGAATGGGGAAAAAGTAAGGGATTACAACAATGTGAATCATAAGTATTTACATGCATGATTTTGAAAAAAGTGGAAGTGAGATTCAGTATGATAGATATCCAAGTCAAGGTAGTGTGTGACCTGGAGGTGATGCTGTTCCCAGAGCCACAGCTCTTGTCCTTTTTTTGTTGGGGGGAGAGGCGATGATAGAAAGGTTTGGAAGGAGCTGTTGAATGGAGGAATTTCTGCAATGCATCTTGTAGGATAACTCTCCACAACCATGGTGCACTAGTGCTGGTTGGGAGGAGTTGTTAGATAAGTGAATGAGAAGAAAGAAAAAGGTTGAGCTTATTTGGCTAGTTGATGGAGTGGACTGGATACTCTGACTTACCAGCTGTTGGGTTGAATGGGGTGCTTTCTTGCTATGTAATTCCATGTAAATGTGAACATGAGTTGAGGTTCACTAGTGGATTTTCTTTTTCTCCCACAGTATGATTGACACGCTGGTCAGCAACTAACCAGGAGGACATGGTGGTGGCGACTGAAACAGACCCTGAGAGACTGACATGGCGGAGATACTGAATTCAATCCTTGCCACATTTGCACAAAACCTTGGAGCAACCATTTGAAATTAGCCCTTTGTTCCTGCCCTTCCCACACCAAACTATGAGATAGTGGATCAGAATCAGCTCTTTACTCCCAACCGCTTTTATACTAAACAATGAGGCCAAGAGTCTGAAATGCCTCCTCATCTCCTGCCCCTTGGAACCAAACCATGTGGCTAAACTTCAGAATCATCCCTTCACCCCCAACTTCTCTTACAACAAACCATGGACAGAGGGTGAGAATTGTGTGTTCAATGCCAACGGCTGCCATTAGAAGGTACATTTACCATGCTGGTACTGTACAGGATTAAATTCCTGAACTAAATGCAGCTTCCTTATAAAAGAAGGACAAACACATTGTTTGCAAATCTTTAAAGGTGAAAACGTCCATCTGTTTCTTCCATATATCCATTGATATCCACTGGGACCCCTCTTACCAAGGGAACTATATACTAGGACAACTTTCACTGAGGCAGGAACTACCAGGACCACCTTCACTGAGGGTGCTATCCTTCTGGATCCCATTCAGTGAAGGGGAAATCCATCCAGACCTCTAATCCCAACCCTAACCACCCTCACCACGTCACAATGAGAAAATTCATTAAACAACTCAACCTAAACTGCTCCAAGCTGAACACAACGCCGTTCCTATGGTCAACACCGAATGAATCTGTTCTATTTTCAAACTAACTGCACTTACCATTACAGTTTCTTAATACCATTCTATAAAGATTCCTGACATCCACATTTAGAATATATTCAATCCTGTGGGAAACCAAGGTGATTTTTGTACTGTTTTAGATAGTAGTATTTATCCAGGCTTACGCCTGTGGGGGAATATGAGGAAACTGTAATAATGTTTAGATGTAATTTGGCGCATTCATTGGCCTATACCACACTAACACCTTTAAGAGACAAACACACATTTGTTGGCTACGTCTGATGGAGCCTACGGAAGTAAGACTGAAATAATGGTCTCTTTAATATTTCTTGTACGGGATACTTGTAATATACTCTGATAATAAACAGTGCATCAAGGAGATTTGTTTGTGACTGAATGTTTGGTGATCTCTAAGCTGTGTAAACTTGTGATTTGACTCAAAGTGTCAATCAGGCAGGATTAAACTAATAGTTTGACTTCTATTATTATCTTCTTTGTCATTAATTACAACCACCTTCGTATTCCTCAATAACCTTCTCTTCATCAGAAGATCTGAGGTGGGTCTGTTCCCTGATTACAGTGTCTGTCCCAAGCACATTTCTTCAGAAAATCAAGCATGTGGCAGGAATTGGACAACATTCAAGCTTTATTGGGTATATGGCAAGTAACATTTGCACTACAGAAATGTCAAGTAATGATCTACCCGCACTTAACATTTTTGGAATTACTATCCCAAGCCCCCACAAACAACTTCTTTGGTGCCAACAATGACCAGGAATTCCATGGATGCAGGAATTGGACAAGTGATGGTAAATCTGTAGGGAATGGCTCTCTTCCTGACCCTCAAACATCACCAAGCTAAGGAGAAGGCTGGGACAGCACGTAGGGTTTGGGATAAGCAAAGTCACAGAATCACTGACTGAGAAAAGTTATGCAGACAAATGTTATTTGGGCCATTGTGTGTAAATTGGTTAAAAAAAAACTAGTTAGCCTATTCCCATTTTCCAGCATTAGGTCTGCAATTTGCAATTGTCTCTGGTGATATACTAAGTCGCCTCAAAACCCTAATTAAGTATAAACACTGTTGTGCCTTCTTTGTAATTCCATAAATATGTTGGGTCTAGGATAGATCTTCAAAGATGATCTTTGAAGATCTATCACCCAGGAACGTGAAATTGCTCACCTTTTCCACTGCTGACCCCCCCCCCCCATGTGGTCTGATGTGTTTTTTTGCTCGACATCCTCTTCCTGAATTCCACAATCAATTCCTTGGTTTTACTGAGGTTGAGTGCAAGGTTGTTGTTATTACATCACTCAAACCACTGACCTATCTCACTCCTGTACGTCTCCTCTTCACCATCTGAATTTCTGCCAACAACAATTTATCAATGGTGTTTGAGCTGTGCCTAGCTACACATTCGTGGTGTAGAGTACAGCAGTGGGCCAAGCACAGATCCTTGAGGTGAGCCAGTGTTGATTCTTAGCGAGAGTAGATGTTACTTCTGATCTGCACAGGGTGGTCTCCCGGTGAGGAAGTCAAGGATCCAGTTGCAGAGGGAAGTACAGAGGTACAGGTTCTGGAGCTTGTTGATTAGAACTGAGGTTATGATGGTGTTGAACGTCGAGCTGTAATTAATAAACAACAGTCTGACATAGGTATTACTATTGTTCAGGTGATCCAAGGCAGGGTGGAGAGGTAGTAAGATTGCATCCGCTGTAGACCTGTTGTGGGGATCGGCAAATTATGGCAGGTCCAGGTCCTTGCTTAGGCAGGAGTTGAGTCTAGCCATGACCAACCAATTAAAGCACTTTATCACAGTAGATGTGAGTGGCACTGGGTGATAGTGTTGAGGCAGATCACCCTGCTCTCCTTAGGCACTGGTATGATTGACACCTTTCTGAAGTAGGTGGGAATCTTTGACTCTAGCAGTGAGAGATTGAAAAGATGTCCTTGAATACTCCTGCCAGTTGGTTGGCACAGGTTTTCAGTACCCTACCAGGTATATCATCAGGACCTGACACCTTGTGAGGGTTCACCCTCTTGCAAGATGTCCTGATGTCAGCCTCTGAGACAGAGATCGCAGGGTCACCAGATGCTGCAGGAATTCTCACAGGTGTAGTTTCATTCTCCCTTTCAAAGCCTGCATAAATAATGTTGAGCTCATCTGATGCATCACAACGATTCATGATATTAGGTTTCGCCTTGTAGGAAATAATGGCCTGCAAACCCTGCCCAAGCTGATGTGCATCCAATTCCATCTCCAACCTCAACTCAAATAATTTTTTGCTCTTAAAATAGCCTTCTGTAGGTCATACCTGGACTTCTTGTGTAGTTCACTGGTTTTGAATGCGACAGATCTTGTCCTCCGCATACTACACATCTCCTGGTTCATCCATGGCTTTTGATTTCAGTATGTCAGGTATGTTTTTGAAGTCACACTCTCATCCACACAGATCTTGATGAAGTGGGTGACAACTGTGGTGTACTCACTCAGATTCAAAGATGAATCCCCGAAGAGTGTCCGGTCTGCTGACTCAAAGCAGTCCTGTAAGTGCTCCTCTGCCTCTCTTGACCATACCTTTTGATCCTTACCACTGGTACTGTGGTTTTTAGTCTCTGCCTATATGCCGGGAGTAGATCGGACTTTCCATAGTGTGAGCGTGGGATGGCCTGGTAAGCATTCTTGATGGTGGTGTAAGAGTGGCCAAGTGTGTTGGCTTCTCTGGTTCCACAGGTGATATGTTGGTGGGAGTTGTTTAGAGACCTTCAAGCTGACCTGGTTGATATCCCCTGCGATGATAGGGAAGGCATCAGAGTACCCCGTTTCATGTCTGCTAATTACGTTGCTCAGCTCCTCCGGTGCCTGCCTACTTGACGTTGGCCTGAAGTGCCAGGATGATGGTGAAAACTGCCTCGGCAGATATAACGGTCGGTATTTGACTCTAAGTCAAATGAGCAGGATGGAGCCAGACTGCCACGTTAGTGCACCACAATGAGTTAATCATAAAGCATACTCCACCCCCTTTACCCTAAAAAGACTGAGCTGTCCTGTTTTGGGGAGAATTGTGAAGTCATCAGTCTGCAATGCTACATCCGAAATAGCGAGAGATAGCCACGCTTCCGTGAAGCAAAGTACACAGCAGTCCCTGATGTCCCTCTGGTACTTCAATCTTGCTCTGAGGTCTTCAGTTTTATTTTCTAAAGACTGTATATTCACCATGGGATAATCGGGAATGGGGGTCTAAAGCCTCTGCATTTCAATCATACCTGCAGACCGGCTTGGCTTCCATGCTTCCAATTTCTTAAAGGGGAACTGCACTCTGCAGTCCGGTACCTGTTGACTTTTAGAATCGAAAGATTTTTTAAATGCCTTAGGACAGTGCGCTTACTGAAGTACCCATGGCTGTGATTGTGGATTTCAGCTGTAGTAGTCCTAAATGGGAATATTTGATGATTCCCATCAGAGCAGCAAGCAAAGAGTTACCACTTATCAGCACCATCTTAGAGGCCTGTGATGGACTGGGCTGTATCCACTACTTTTTGAAAGTTTTCTCATTCGAGGGCATTGGTGATTCCATAGCAGGCCATGATATAACCAGTTAGGATACTCTCCACAGCACCTATATTTGTCAGAGGTTTAGATGATGGGCTGAATCTTCACAAACTTCAAAGAAAGTAGAGGTGCTGCTGTGCTTTCTTTGTAATGGCACTTATGCGCTGGACCCAAGACAGATCCTCTGAAGTGATAATGCCAAAGAATTTAAAGTAACTGATTGTCTCCATCTCTGATTCCCTGATGACGACTGGCTCATGGATCTTCGGTTTCCTCCTCCTGTAGTCAATAATTGACTCTTTAGTTTTGCTGAAGTTGAGTGAGAGGTTGTTGTGGCACCATTCACTCAGATTTTCAATCTCCATCCTATAAACTGATAGATCACGAACTTTGATTCGGCCAACAGCACTAGTATCATCAGCAAACTTAAATATGGCATTGGAGCTGTACTTTTGCAAAATAAAGTACTGGAAATATCCATTTGGACCTGCAAAATCATTCAAAAGTAGAAATTTCCACTGGGTTTATACGTTTTGTTTTTCAAATTTAGAAAAAAAGTATAAAATTAAAAAAAAACTAAATACAAATTCACTTAACTTTAATTTTCAATTAAAAGTGTGCAACTAAGTTCAACTAATACAAAACTGTAAATTAGCTAATGTTTATCTTATCATTGAGGATAATATGTATTCCAGTGCTTCAGGAGCTTTTCCCAGTGATCAATTATTTTTCACTAAATATTCTTCCTAGTTACTTTCTGGCTTAAATTAATTTCAGTGAATGGTTTGTCTGCCTATTGGGGTTACCCAGTCAATAATCTCTTAATCTCACAACCATTCATCTTCCTTTGGATAAATGGGAGATGTTGTTCCCATGCAGGCTCTAAACAGGTTTTTATCACGGATTCCTCCCAGTGAGAAAGTCTGAAATTTCCACATTATATAGTAATCTTGGATCTCAGAAAATTTACAGCACAGCAATTTGGTCCACTGAGTGCATACTAGTCCTTTATAGAATATTGCAGTCAGTCCTATTTCTCCCCACTTTCTGTGCTGCCCTAATTTTTTTCTGCCTTCAAATATTTATCTAGTCTTCTTTCAAGTTGGATCTGTATATCCAGCTTTTCAGTTAGTACATTCAAATACATAACTATTTGACCCTCTGACCCTCAACACAGGAGCCCCTCAGGGCTGTGTACTAAACCCCCTCCTTGTATACCCATGACTGTGTCACCAGCCACAGCTTCAATCTACTAATTAAAATTGCTGACGATACCACATTGATTGGCCTGATCTCAAATAATAATGAGGCAGCCTACAGAGAAGAAGTCATCACCCTGACACAGTGGTGTCTAGAAAACAACCTCTCCCTCAATATCACAAAAACAAGGGAGCTGGTTGTGGACTACAGGAGGAATGGAGGCAGATGAGCCCCTATTGACATCAATAGATCTGGGGTTGAGAGGGTGAACAGCTTTAAGTTCCTCGGCATAAACATCACCGAGGATCTCTCTTGGTCTATACATACCGGCTGCGTGGTGAAAAAGGCACAACAGAGTATCTTTCACCTCAGATGGGTTAAAAGGTTTGGTATGGGTCCCCAAATTCTAAGGACTTTCTATAGGGGCACAAATGAGAGCATCCTGACTGGCTGCATCACTGCCTGGTATGGGAACTGTACTTCCCTCAATTGCAGGACTCTAAAGAGAGTGGTGTGGACAGCCCAGCACATCCGTAGATGTGAACTTCCCACTATTCAGGACATTTACAGAGAGAGGTGTGTAAAAAGGGCCCAAAGAATTATTGGGGACCTAAGTCACCTCAACTACAAACTGTTCCAGCTGCTGTCATCCAGGAAATGGTACTGGAGCATAAAAGCCAGGACCAACAGGCTTCGGGAAGCTTGTTGACACAACTGTATTTCTATGTTATATTGATTATCCTGTTGTACCCACTATTTATTATAAATTACTCTAAATTGCACATTGCACATTTAGACAGAGATGTAACGTAAGGTTTTTACTCATGTATATGAAGGATGTGAGGAATAAAGTCAAATCAATTCTATACAATACCTAAGGTAAGTATTTATTTATATTTCCCCTGAATCTCTCGCCATCAAGCGGTCCTTAATTCCTCTGTTAATGGGAATAGTTCCTATCTATTGAAACTTGCATCACTACAAATTCTCCTGTCAAGATTCCTTTTTCCAAAGGAAACGTCCAGGTTCTCCAGTCTAACCCTGTAGCCAAATTCCTCATCTTGAAATTATTCTTGTAGATTTTTATGCAGTCTCTCCAGGACCTACATACCCTTAATAAATTTAGATAATCAGAAGTATACCAATACTCCAATTGTGACCAAACCAGTACTTTCAAAGTATCCACAAATTTCAAAGATAGATCCCTCTGTTACTGCATAGCCCTTACAACTGAAAACCATTTTATCAGTATTTTCTTTCCTTATGATTTCTGATAAAATTATGTCCTCACAATCCTTTGCTATTAGATTTCACCTTCCTGCCAAATTATATACATATTTCATTATGTTTCTCCTGCTATCTTGTGGTGCTTGCCCTGTAAATGTCGACACTGTGGAAAAATTGGCTTTTGCAGTTGAAAATTCTGTTAACCTTTATCAACCAAAGGAGTTTACACCAATTGTTACTGAGGTATGGATTCAGAAACAAGAGATAACCTGCAGATGCTTATGTGTGTTGCTAAGGTATGGATCGTTTGCTGTGATTTTCATCTCTTTTATCTTTTCTGTCAGTCACCTTCCCTCAGTCAACCCATCTTTGTCAATCCCACTCCTTTCAGTCACTCTCGTCACGACTGTGGCTGTCAGCCATTCTCCCCTCACCTCCCCTCACTCAGCGGGTTTCTGTCAGTCACACTCTCGTCATGACTGTGGCTGTCAGCCATTCTCCCCTCACCTCCCCTCACTCAGCGGGTTTCTGTCAGTCACACTCTCGTCCTGACTGTGGCTGTCAGCCATTCCCCCCTCACTTCCCCTCACTCAGCGGGTTTCTGTCAGTCACACTCTCGTCCTGACTGTGGCTGTCAGCCATTCCCCCCTCACTCAGCGGGTTTCTGTCAGTCACACTCTCGTCCTGACTGTGGCTGTCAGCCATTCCCCCCTCACTCAGCGGGTTTCTGTCAGTCACACGCTCGTCATGACTCTGGCTGTCAGCCATTCTCCCCTCACCTCCCCTCACTCAGCGGGTTTCTGTCAGTCACACTCTCGTCCTGACTGTGGCTGTCAGCCATTCCCCCCTCACTTCCCCTCACTCAGCGGGTTTCTGTCAGTCACACTCTCGTCCTGACTGTGGCTGTCAGCCATTCCCCCCTCACTCAGCGGGTTTCTGTCAGTCACACTCTCGTCCTGACTGTGGCTGTCAGCCATTCCCCCCTCACCTCCCCTCACTCAGCGGGTTTCTGTCAGTCACACTCTCGTCCTGACTGTGGCTGTCAGCCATTCCCCCCTCACTCAGCGGGTTTCTATCAGTCACACTCTCGTCCTGACTGTGGCTGTCAGCCATTCCCCCCTCACTTCCCCTCACTCAGCGGGTTTCTGTCAGTCACACTCTCGTCCTGACTGTGGCTGTCAGCCATTCCCCCCTCACTCAGCGGGTTTCTGTCAGTCACACTCTCGTCCTGACTGTGGCTGTCAGCCATTCCCCCCTCACTCAGCGGGTTTCTGTCAGTCACACTCTCGTCCTGACTGTGGCTGTCAGCCATTCCCCCCTCACTCAGCGGGTTTCTGTCAGTCACACTCTCGTCCTGACTGTGGCTGTCAGCCATTCCCCCCTCACTCAGCGGGTTTCTGTCAGTCACACGCTCGTCCTGACTGTGGCTGTCAGCCATTCCCCCCTCACTCAGCGGGTTTCTGTCAGTCACACTCTCGTCCTGACTGTGGCTGTCAGCCATTCCCCCCTCACTCAGCGGGTTTCTGTCAGTCACACTCTCGTCCTGACTGTGGCTGTCAGCCATTCCCCCCTCACTTCCCCTCACTCAGCCCGTTGCTGTCAGTCACGCTGCGATCTGGCCGTTGGTGAGCGCGCACTCTTTCGCGCGCCCCGTTGCCTGGCGACGGCACGACGCTGGCCCTGAACTCGGCCTAGCGACTCTCGGTTGGTTCGGCGGCCGCAGAACGAGTGAAGGATCAGTTCGGGGGTCGATTCGCCCCAGACGTCCGATCGGAGCCGGAGAGCCGTTCACCCGGGAAGCAGAGGTGACAGGGGTCCTTTCAACCCGCCCGGCAGTCGGCGGAGCTCTCTGGGGATGTGGAACCTTGGCGCCCCTCGAGGGGCGCATTTACTGCCCGCTCTCCGGCGTTTTTAACGCTCAGCGCTCCCCGATAGAGTGTTTACCTGCCTTTATAGCTGATTTAGCCTATCTGTTTTCATTTTAGTTCAGGTTAGCAGGGGCCACTTTCGAACATGGTAGTCCACAGCTAGGAGATCCTGAAAAGGAAGCGAAGGGTGACAGAGAACGGGCCCTTCGGCTCACCGTCTGTGCTGGCCATGATGCCAAATTAAACTAACCTTTCTGCCCCCACATGGATCCATATTCCTCCATTCCAGCATATTCATGTGTCCATCTAACAGCTGTGTAAATCCCGCTATCATATCTGCTTTCACCACCACCATTCAGTTCTTCCAAACACCTAAAAGTCTGTATCTATAAATATAAAACTTGCTCCACACACCTCTTTTGAACTTCCACATCTCACCTTAAACCTCTGCCCTCTAGTGTTATACATATCCACCCAGGGAAAAGGATTCTATCTGTCTTAACAATGCCTCTTATAATTTAATATAATCCTATCAGCCTCCAGGTCTCTGTAGAAAACAAGTTTGTTCAACCTCTCCTTATAGCTAATACTCTCCAATCCAGGCAGTAACCTGACAAACCCCTTGTGTACGCTCACCAAAGCACATAATCCTTGTAACGTGGCAACCAGAACTGTTGACAGTGCTCCACATGTGGCCTGACCAAAGTTTCATATAGCCACAACCTGACTTTCCGATTCTTATATTCAGTGGCACAACCCATGAATGCAAAAGTTTCTTTATTAATGCAACCAGTAGGCACTCATAGAGTAATATAACACATATTGGTCATTGGGCCCAACCAATCCATGCTGACCACAGTGTTCACCTGGCGAATACCAATTCCCTGCCTTTATCCCTCTCAACCTGCCCCTCCAGTGCTTCTTAAAGGATACTATTGTACCTCTCTTAATCATTTCTTCTGGTAACTCATTTCACATACTCACCACCTTCTGTGCAAAAGTTGCCCCCTCTGGTTCCTTTTAATTTTTTCTTAATCACCCTAAACTCAAGAACCCTAGTTTTGTACTCCCCTACCTTGAAGAAAAGGCTGTTGCCATCCACCTTATCTATACCTCTCATAATTTTAAACACTTCTACAAGGTTGCTCTCATTCTCCTGTGTTCCAAGAATAAAGACCTATTCTGGCCGCCAATCTCTCCCTATAACAGGTTTGGTCTATTTTCCCTGCAGTGGAGGAGGTAAGAAGGGACATGACTGACCTATAGTCTTACCAACATCCTTGTGAATCTTTTCTGCTCTCTTTTCAGTTTAACCATGTATTTTTTTTTTTATAACAGGGTGACCAAAACTGTACACAGTACTCCAAATGTGGCCTCACCAACAACTTATATAACATAATACCCCAAATTGTATACTCAGTGAAGGTCAGCAAGCTAAGTGCCTTTTTCACCACCCTGTCTACCTGTGATGCCACTTCAGCAAACTGAACATTTGTACTCCTAGGTTCCTCTGTTCCATCACACTACCCAGTGTAGGGCACGAAGATAGATAGATACATTATTGATCCCAAAGGGAAATACAGTGTCACGGTAGCATTACAGAGCACAGGTATACAAATATACAAATATTAGAAGAGAAGTAAGAAAGAATAAAAAATTAGTTACCTCAAACAGACTAACAGGAGGAATTCATCACTTCCCCAGCTATAGGGTGACTCATTATAGAGTCTAATAGCAGAGGGTAAGAATGACCTTATATTGCACTCTTTGGAGCAGCACAGTTGTCTTACGCTATACTAAAAGTGCTCCTCTGTTCAGCTAAGGTGGATGCAGAGGATGAAAAACATTGTCCAGAATTGCCAGGATTTTCCATAGGGTCCTTTGTTGTACCACAACCTCCAGTGTGTCCAGTTAGACTCCTTTAACAGAGCTAGCCTTTCTAAGGAGTGGTTTCACTTTGCAAAATGCCTCACCTCATGCTTATTTGTATTGAAATCTATTTACTTTTCCTTGGCTCACTTTTCTAACTGATTAAGATCTCACACTCATCTGTACTCATCTTATCTTCCATAGCCTTCCATGCCTTGCAATTCAGGTGTTTGTCCAGACACTTCTTAAATGCTGTGAGTGACCAAGCTTCAACCACTCATTACTAGTGCTGCATTCCAGGTTCTTTCCACTCTCTAGCTGAAGAAGGTTCACTTATATCCTGTGAAAATCTCTTTCCCTTTACCCTAAATCAATTTTCCCTGATTTTATCTAGCTCAGATAAGGTGAAACATTTCCTGTAGGCTACCCTATCTATACCTCTATAATTTTACATCGGTCAGTCATGTCCCTTCTTAACCTCCTCCATTTTTGGGAAAATACACTAAACCTGTCCAATCTCTCCTCATAATTAAAATGCTTCATCTAGGCAATATTCTGGTGAATCTCCTCAGCACTCTTTCTATTGCCATTATATCCTTCCTATAGTGTGGTGACCAGAACCGCACACCATACTTCATCTGAGGTCTGACCAATATGTCATAAAGTTTGAGCTATTGTCTTGTATTCAGTGCCCTGACTAATGAAGCTCAGTAGACCATATTCCTTCTTAACTATGTTATCCATCTGCACTGTCACCTGTTGTTCAATACTCCCCAGGACCTTACCAGTTGTGACAAATGTCCTAGCCTCCTTAGTACTCCAAAAATGCATTACCTCAGATTTATCAGGATTAAACTCCATCTGCCATTTCTCAGCCCATTTCACTGGTGCATCAATATCATCCTTTAGCCTGACTACCCTCCACACTACCATCTGTGAATTTAGTGATGAATTTGCTGATTAACTACATCAACTGCATTGTGTTCATCAGTATATTTAGTTACCTCTTCAAACTAAATTAGTCGAAACGGGATCTCCAATGAACAAATCTGTGGTGACTACCTCTGGTGGGTTAATCCTGTTCTTCAAAATTATGTACAATAATTTCCCTATCATTGATATCAGACTAACAAGCCTAGAATTATTTACCTTAATCCTTTTGCCCGCCTATAATTTTCAATACTTCCCTACACTTACCATACTCAACTTATTGCTCTATACTCACCATATGCTTCCGTTTTTCTTATTAAAGCTTTGTTATCCCTTGACATGCAGGGTTTCCTGTACTTCCTGTCCTCATTCTTAACCCTGACAGCTACATGTTGACCCTGAACTCTCGTTGTTAGTGTGTAGATTTACCTGTGAGTAGCTGCTCCTCATCTATGTTTGGCAGGTCCTGTCTCATGATATTGAAAGGAGACTTCACTCAATGTAAACAATTAATTTCCAGGCTATCCTTCTCCCTTTCCATAACTGCTTTGAAGCTTATGAGTTATAGTCATTATCACCAAAGTGCTCGACAGACACTTGATCATCTTGCTCAGTTCCTCCTAGATACACTTTAAAAACTCGACCCTGATTAATTTTTCATACTTAAGGCAATCCCAATTAATACTGGGAAAGTTTAAGTTGCCTGCTACTAATTCTATTTTTCTGTCGCCTTTCTGTGATTTGCCTGGCAGTACAAAATCTGATCGACTTTCTCTTGCTAAATGATGGAGGTCTGCAATATAATTCCAATTAAGTGATTTTTACTTCATCTGCTCATACAACCTTATTTTAAGACCCTTCTAAGATATCATCTTGCCTTTTTGCTGCAGTGATAATCTTGGTGTATAATGCAATGACTCTCCTAAACACAAATTAATCTGCAGATGCTGTGATCAAAGCAACACTTTCAGCACACTGGATGAACTCAGCAGGTCATCTCCTCCATTTCCCGCACTTCGGCTCTCACCCCATCCTCCCCCAACCACAACAGGGACAGAGTTCCCCTTGTCCTTACCTACCACCCCATCAGCCTCCAGATCCAGCACATTATCCACCGCAACTTCCGCCACGTTCAACAGGACCCCACCACTAAGCACATCTTTCCCTCTCCACCCTTCTCCGCTTTCCGCAGGGATCGGTCCCTCCGCGACTCCCTTATCCGCACGTCCATCCCCACTGATCTCCCACCCAGCACTTATCTCTGTAAGCGTAAGTGCTACAACTGTCCCTACACCTCACCTCTTGCAACCATTCAGGGCCCCAAACAGTCCTTCCAGGTGAGACAACACTTCACTTGTGAGTCTGTTGGGGTCATCTATTGCATCCGGTGCTCCCGGTGTGGCCTCCCCTACATCGGTGAAACCCAACACAGATGGGGGGACCGCTTTGTCGAGCACCTCCACTCCGTCCGCCGCAACAGGCAGGATCTCCCGGTAGCCACCCACTTCAACTCTGCTTCCCATTCCCATTTAGATATGTCCATGCATGGCCTCCTCTACTGCCATGATAAGGCTAAACTCAGGTTGGAGGAGCAACACCTCATATAACCATATAACCATATAATAATTACAGCATGGAAACAGGCCATCTCGGCCCTTCTAGTCCGTGCTGAACTCTTACCCTATCCTATTCCCACCGACCTGCACTCAGCCCATAAACCTGCATTCCTTTCCTGTCCATATATCTATCCAATTTAACTTTAAACGACAACATAGAACCTGCCTCAACCACTTCTGTTGGAAACATTGTTTTCAGGGCTATGACGTCAATGCTTCCCCTCCCCCACCCTTTATCTTTCAAATTACTGGTCTTTCAACAGAAGCTACAAGCATTCTTCAAATCCTTCCTCATCTTTCATTCTTCAGTCCTGACAAAGGGTTCCGGCCCAAAACGTCGACTCATCGTTTCTAACTGATGCTGCCCAACCTGCTGAGTTCATCCAGCGTAATGAAAGTGTTGCAATGACTCTCCTCTTTTGCATCCCTTTCTATTTCTACAGGAAGCTTTTATAACTTGGAATGTTAGTTGCCAGTCCTACTTTTCTTTCAACTGTGTCTCAGTGACTGCAACAATATCATCTTCCCAATGCTTTAAGTTCATTTGCCTTAACAGTCAGGCAAATCAATGTAAACTATCTTTACAATTTTTCCCATAAATTACAAAATTGAGAAATAGCTCAAAGAGAGGAATAATGGAATAGTATCATGGGCTCCAGCCCATTCAGAAATCTGATGGCAGAGAAGAATAAGCTATTTATTGAGTGTGGGTCTAACTGTGACCCTCTAATGTTAGTAATAAGAAGACATGTCTCAGAGTCTGAGGGTCCTTAATGATGGACACTGTCTTCTTGATGCACCACCTCTTGAAGATGCCCTCAATTATAGATAGTGTTGTGTCCATGATGGAGCTGACTGCGTCTACAATCCTCTGTAGCCTCTTGCGATACTGTGCATTGGACCCTCCATACCAGGTAGTGATTCAATAAATCAAAATGCTCTCCATTGTACTTCTCTAGAATTGTGCAAAAGTCTTTGGCGACATAGCAAATTTCCCCAAACTTGTACTGAAGTAGAGACACTAGCGTGCTTCCTTCTATAATTGTATCAATGTGCTGGGCCCAGTATAGATTCTCCAAAATGTTGCTGCCCAGAAACTTGAAGCTGTCATTGAGCTCTCAGCGAGGGCTGGTGTGTGTTCTGACTTCCCCTTCCTGAAGTCAACAATCAATTCTTTGGTCTTGCTGTCACTGAGTGTGCGGTTGTTGTTGTGACACCGTTCAACCAGCCAAGCAATTATCTCACTCCTGTATGTCTTCTCGTTGCCATCTGAGATTTTACCAACAACAGTGGTATCATCTACACATTAATAGATGGTGTTTGAGCTGTGCTTAGTCACACATTCAAAATGTGGGTAAATTACAACAATTATTCATTTATATTTGAAGCAAAAATAAAACAGGAAAGGTCGCTCTAATGTGGCTTACAAAATACTTTTGGGATAGGATTAGATGCATGGAGGAGGACTATAAAAATGGCCAGAAAAAGAAGCAAACTTGAGGACTGGAAACAGTTTAATTCAGTAAAGCAAGACAAAAGGGATTGATTAAGAAGGGGAAAACAGTAAGTCTGCAGAGACTGCAACTATAAAAATGTAAAGTACATACATTAATTCCTACGAACAGCAAAAATAGTTTCATCTCTCTCCACTTGTAGTAATTGTTCTTTCTTATCAGCCTTGTGTGCTTTTGATGCCACTAATTACACGACTGTGGAGGCGTATTTACCATTTTGAGTAATTTTGAGTATTTTTTGACTTATGACAAAAATGATTCATGGATGGCTGTAAAACTGGGACCTTTTTGTTTTCCAGGAAAACTTGTAATACAAAAAATATACTGTGGTTCCTTTACAAATAGAAAAAGGGGAATTCATATTGGAAAATCAAGAAATGGCAGACTAATTAAATACAGATTTTGTCTTTAAATACAGATTTGGTCTTAACAAACAAGGATACAAAGAACCTCCTAGAAATGTTGGTGAATACTGGGTCCAGTGAAAAGGAGGACCTCAATCTGATTAGTATTAGTAGATAAATGGTGCTAGGAAAATTGAGGGAATTAACGAGTAAGAAATCCCTAGGGTCTAATAAACAACATTTCTGAGTATTCAGGATGTGGTGCCAGGAATAGTGGAAGCTATTATGATAATTTTCCAAAGTTCTCTAGAAGGTAGCTAATGCAACCCCACCATTCAAAAGACAGAAGGAGAGAAAAGGGAGAATTATAGATCCTTCAGCCTGACATCATTGGTGGGAAAATGCAGGAGTCCACCGCAAAAGATGTAATAGCAGAGCACTTGGAGAGGAATGACAGGAGAAAGTCAAAATTAACTGAAAAAAGGGAAATCATGTTGACAAATTACAGGAGCATTTTGAAGATGTAACAAACAGACAGATGAGAGAGAACCAGTGGATGAGGTGCATTTAGGCGTTTAGTATTTTTCGATAATCTCCCATGTCTGAGACTAGTGTTCAGAGTTAAAGCACATGGAATTGGGGTAGCTGCGGGTATTGACAGAAAACTGGTTGGCCAACAGGAGGCAAAGAGTGAGAATAAGAAAGTATTTTTCCCGATGGCTTGTAGTGACTAGTGGGTACACAGAGATCAGTGCTGAAACTCCAGCTTTTCATGCTGCATGCTGCCATGGTTTAGTTAATATTCTCAAGTCTGCAGATGACAAAGCTGGGAGAAAGGGTGCACAGTGAGGAGGATGGAGAGTGGCTCCAGGGTGATTTGGCCAGGTTGAGAAAGTGAGCAGATACCTGGCAAAAGCAGTACAATGTAGATCAACGTGAGGCTATCAACTTTGGTGACAATAATAGGAAGGAAGATTATCAAGTTAAATGAATTATCATGATGATACACTCCCAAGGTATAAATTCCAAGAAAATTAACTTTATTTTGCATGAATAGGACTGTATGTTACAAATATGACACACATAAAGCTATAAACTTAAATTAACATGTTCTAGCAACACACATCAAAGTTGCTGGTGAACGCAGCAGGCCAGGCAGCATCTCTAGGAAGAGGTACAGTCGACGTTTCAGGCCGAGACCCTTCATCAGGACTAACTGAAGGAAGAGTTAGTAAGAGATTTGAAAGTGGGAGGGGGAGGGGGAGATCCAAAATGATAGGAGAAGACAGGAGGGGGAGGGATGGAGCCAAGAGCTGGACAGGTGATTGGTAAAGGGGATATGAGAGGATCATGGGACAGGAGGTCCGGGGAGAAAGATAAGGTGGGGGGGGGGAACCCAGAGGATGGGCAAGGGGTATAGTCAGAGAGACAGAGGGAGAAAAAGGAGAGTGAGAGAAAGAATGAGGGTCTCGGCCTGAAACGTCGACTGTACCTCTTCCTAGAGATGCTGCCTGGCCTGCTGCGTTCACCAGCAACTTTGATGTGTGTTTCTTGAATTTCCAGCATCTGCAGAATTCCTGTTGTTGTCATGTTATACGTAACTTAAATGGCAAAATAAAAATAAGAATAACAATATTAATACATTTTGTGGGAACTATAGTCTGAGGTGTTGTAAAGGATCTTCAGTTCAATTCAAGAACCTGATGGCAGTGAGAAAGAAGCTGTTGTTATTTTGTTGAACTTTGAAGCATGGAACTCCAGACTCCTATACCTTCTGTCCAAAGGCAGTAACGAGGAAAGGGCATGGACTGAATGGTGATGGTCCTTCATGATGGATGTTGTCTTCAGAGATAGCACGACTTAGAGATGTCCTTAATGGTGGGGAGAGCTGTACCCATGATGGAAGTAAGTCCACTACTTTCTGTTGTGTCTTGTATTTCTCTGCATTAGAGTTCCCATGCCAGGTCGTAATGCAACTGGTCAGAATACTTTCCATCATACATCTATAGAAGTTTGTCAGAGTTTTTAATGACATTATGAATCTCCACAAACTTCTGAAAAAGCATGTTTTCTTCTTGGTTTCTGAATAGCAAGAGATTGGGAAGGGGGAGGTTCAAAGAGAGCTGGGTGCTCTTGTGAACCAGTTACTTAAAATATATAGGTGCAGCAGACAATTTAAAAGGGAAATGCAGTGCTGGCTTTCACAGTGAGAAGATTTGAATACAGGAGCAGGAAATTGATGAGACCACACCTTGAGTATTAAGGGCTATTGTGGTCTCCATATCTGAGGAAGGATATTCTTGCTGTGAAGGAGTTCAGTAAGGTTTCACCAGACTGAATCCTGGGATGATGGGATTGATGAATCAAGAGAGATTGGAGAAATTAGGCATTTATACACAGGGGTTTAGAAGAGCAATAGGGTATCTCATCTGAAGATACCAAATTCCAACAGGACTGGATAGATTAGGTGCAAGATGGATGTTCCTGATGATGAGGAATGTTAGGGGAATCCAGGACCAGGAGTTACAGTTTAAGGATAAGGGGGTAAGTCACATTGGAATGAGATAAGGAGAAATGTCTTCACTCCCAGAGCCTGTGAAACTGTGGAAGTCTCCACAACTAAAAAGCAGATGTTACCATAAATATATTCAAGGAGGTGCTAGATATTGTTCTTGGAGCTAGAGGATTAAGGGTCATGGGGAGAAAGGATACAAGATTTGGATGAACCGTATGATCAAATTGAATGGCGGAGCAGACTGGAAGAGCCAAATGCTCAACTTGTACTCCTACATTGTTATGGCGATTTTTCACTACAGCCCAGTCCAACCTTCTGCATCATCATCATTATCATCATCATCAGGTGCCATGCCCAGTTTGAGCTTTGACTGCCATGGCCCACACACTCCTGTTTCGGGTCAAGTGGATCAATTCATTGGTATTCATTTCCAATTTCTGCAGTGTGCAAAATGGACCTGATGACATTAGTGCATTCAAAAATTGTTTATGATGACTTCTTTTTGTTGTGATGTTCAGCATTGATTCCATTTGATTTATTTTGAAATTACAGTCTGGTTATTTGTAATTTTCAAAATACTTGAGCTCTTGCTAAAATAAGACTGACAGTGTATATGAGGTATTGACCTAAATACATTACATTTTCTCTCAGTCACTACTTTGCTGCCTTGTTTCTTCCAGCTGGATGGTTGATCACGCTGCTTTAATCAGCGTGTCAGTTTGTGACAATAATATATTCTCTTGCCCAATGGGAACCTGTCACTCACACACACAATGCTACACAATATGAGGAATTGTTCAAAGGAGAAATCTCTTAGTCACCTTGTTGATCTTATTTATTTTTCAGCTGTCTCTTATTCCACAGCATTTCAGATTTGTTATTGTAGTTTAATTCTTGTACCCTGATTGCAGAGAATTGTTTTTGTTCTCTCCTCATCACATCCTCTCAAGCCCGTTTCAGAGCAAATTGTAAACATGTAGAACAATTGCTACTATCCGCATCATCGGGGCTTGTATGAATGTTGTTCTGAATTTACTGCATTCACTGCACAGACAGCCTCATTATTTGAGGAGCTGCAAATATGTAGATAGCGTCAATCATTAGTTATAACATGATAGAAGGAAGGTCTTTGATAAGCAACTGAAGATGGTTGGGCTGTTATAGTATTGTGCTGAGATCTTTTACTAACATCCACAACTTTCACTTGATTTTGCTCAAGTCAGCAGTGAGATTTCCTCTTTATTCCCATTGATTTCAGTTTTCACAGGTTTATAGAAAGGGTCTGCACAGAAAACAGTCCCTTCCACCCAAATCGTCACGCCGTTTGTGATGCCTATACATGCTAATCCAATTTTCTTGGAGTAGGTCTGTTTCCTTCGTCTTTCCTATCCAAGTACCTGTACAAATGCTCCTTAAATATTGTAAAAGCATCTGCCTCCACCTACTTCCTCTGGCATCTTGTTCCAAATGTTCATCACTCTCTGCATGATAAAGTTACCTCTCAGAACTCTTTAAATGTCACTCCTCTCACCTTAAACTTGTGTCATCTAGTTCTAGATGGCCCTACCCTGGGAAAAAATATTCTGGTTATCTATCCTGTCAATTATCTACCTCACATAATTTTGTAGATCTCTATAAGGTCACCCCTTAGCTTCCTACGTTCCAATTATTCATGCACTTGGTGGAAATAATGAAAGAGTTGACTATTTTCTAAATGGAGAGAAAATACAAAAATCTGAACCACAAAGGGTCTTGGGAGTCCTTGTGCAGGATTCCCTAAAGGTTAATGTGCAGGTTGAGTCTGTGGTGAGGAAGGCAAATGTGATGTTAGCATTCATTTCTAGAGGACTAGGATATAAAAGCAAAGATGTAATGTTGAGACTTTATAAAGCACTGGTGAGGCCTTGCTTGGAGCATTGTGAGCAGTTTTGGGCCCCTTATCTTAGAAAGGACGTGCTGAAACTGGAGAGGTTTCAAAGGAGGTTCACAAAAATGATTCCAGGATTGTATGGCTTGTCATACAAAGAGCGTTTGATGGCTCTGTATTCACAAGAATTCAAAAAATGAGGGGTGACCTAAATAAAAATCTATTGGATGGTGAAAGGGCTTGATAGAGTGGATGTGGAGAGGGTGTTTCCTATGATGAGGAGAAGTTTCTTTAGCCAGAGAGTGGTGAATATGTGGAATTAATTGTCACAGACAGCTGTGGAGGCCAAGTCTTTATGCATATTTAAGGCAGAGATTGATAGATTATTGATTGGTCAGGGTATGAAGGGATACGGTGGGTGGTGGGGGGGGGGGAAGGCAGGAGACTGGGGCTGAAAGGAGAATTGGATCAAGCATGATAAAATGGCAGAGCAGCCTTGAAGGGCCAAATGGCCTAATTCTGCTCCTTTATCTTATAGTCTTAAATCAGAATCAAAATCAGGTTTAATATCACTGGCATATGCAGTGAAATTTGTTGTTTTGCAGCAGCAGTACATTGCAATACATAATATAAAAAAGTTATAACTTACAATATGAAATATATACATATAAGTTAAATTAAATAAGTAGTGCAACTAGAGAAAAAGGGAAAAAAACAGTGAGGTAGTGTACATGGGTTCATTATCTATTCAAAAATTTGAAGGTAGAGGGGAAGAAGTGGTTCCTGAAATGTTGAATGTGGAAGAAGAACGCATGTCCTAGGTGATAGGTGTCCTTAATGATATAGGTCACCTTCTTGAGGCTTCACCTTTTGAAGGTGTCCTTGATGCTGGGGAGCTAGTGCCCATGATGGAGCTGGCTGAGTTTACAACTTTCTGCAGTTTTTTCTGATCCTGTGCACTGGACCCTCCATACTATGGAGTACTTTCCATGATACATCTATAGAAATTTGTGAGAGTGTTTGATAACATACCAAGTCTCCTATAACTCATAATGAAATAAAGCTACTGCCATGCCTTCTTTGGCCAATATGTTGAGCCCAGGATAGATCAGAGATGTTGACACCCAGGAACTTGAAACTGCTCACTCTTTCCACTGCTGATCCCTCAATGAGGACAGGTGTGTGTTCCCTTGACCCTTCCTGAAGTCCTCAATCAATTCCTTGGTTTTACTGATGTTGAATGCAAGTTTGTTGTTGTGGCACCACTCAACCAGCTTATTTATCTGCCTCCTCGTCACCATCTGAAGTTCTGCCAACAATAGTTATGTTGTTGGCAAATTTATAGATGGCATTTGAGTTCATGGCTGTGGGTGTAGAGAGAGTAGATCAGTGGGCTAAGCACACATCCTTGAGTTCTTAGCGAGGAGGAGATATTATTTCCTATTTGCAATAATTGCGGTCGCCTGATGAGGAAGTTAAGAATTCAGTTATGGAGAGAGGTATAGAGGCCCAGGATTTGGAGCTTGTTGATTAGAACTGAGGGTATCAATGTGTTGAACACTGACTGTAATCAATAAACAGCAACCTGACATAAGTATTGCTTTTGTCCAGATGATCCAAAGCCGAATGGCAGTGAGATTGTATCTGCTGTAGACTTATTGTGTGGTTGGCAGGGTCCAGTTCATTGCTTAGGCAGGAATTGATTCTGGCTATGACCAAACTCTCAAAGCACCTCATCATGGTAGATGGGTGCCATTGGGTGATAATCATTGAAGCAGTTCACCCTGCTCTTCTTGGGTTCTGGTATGATTGATGTGCTTTCAAAGCAGGTAGGAACCTCTAACTGCAGCAGTGAGAGATTGATAATGTTTTTAAACACACCTGCCATTTGGTTGGTACAGGTTTTCAGTGCTCTACCAGGTATAGCATTATAGAGTAATGGAATTGGTGGAATCGTACGTAATTCACAGCCACTGATGTTGAGTTAAGGATCACTTTAAGGGACTGGTCAGATGTGATGATGTGTTATGTGAAGTTCTGTTGCACACTTTTTGAGTTCAGTGTTTGGAGTACAATAAGAGAGTTGTTACGGTTTTTCTTAAATATAAAATGCCTTACGTAATCTTATTTGTGGAACTCTACATTGATGACATCAATGTTCTGGGACAATTCCAAAGTTATTGAACATGTTGACCAATGCTGTCATTTTGAAACTGCTGGAGTTTTGGAAGCAAAATAGTATCAAGATGGCACCAGTGAACAACGATTCCTTGAACAACATCTTCCAGATAGTCAAATATATCACTTTTACTACATCTTCTATTTATTTCTATTTTAATTGTGTTTTGGAACTGTTAGAGCTGTGTCTTACAGTTTGGAGTTTGATTGAGTGATCTAGTGCTCAGATGTCCCTAAGAAAATTCCAGGTTGAGGACCACAAGCAAGAACTCCCTTGAGGAGAAGAGCAGAGACGAGGCATTGAACCATAATTGACTCCGTTTCTCACTGATCAAAGTGTCGAGGAAGATTGAAACATCAAGGTGAACGCGGAGGAGGCTGCGGCTTGCCAGTTGCTCTCCAAGGAAGCCGTGGGTTGCTGGTTACTCTTCACGGAAGCTGTGAGTTGGCGGTTGCTCTCCACGGAAGGACTGTTTTCGAGTGGTCGCTCTCCTTGATGCTGATGGAGGATGTTTTCAAAATTCTGAGATTTATGTGATTATTATGTGAACTTTAGTTTGTATTGGTTTCCTTCAGTTTTCTGTGTTTTCTTTCTTGTTGCCGATGGGTGGACTAGGGGTTTGATGTCCTTGTGGGTGATATGTTAGTTTTTTGCAAGGGAAGGGATCTGGGTTTGGGGTTTGATGTTCTAGCTGCCATTTTCCGGGTGGGTGATATGTTAGTTTTTGTCCGAGGGAAAGGTTGGGGTTGGTGAGCTTTTATTTCTTTTTTTGTGTGGGAGTGTGGGGTTTGATGTCTTATCTTTCGAAGACTTCTATGGTTTTTCTGTATTTCACGGCTCTCTGGAGAAGATGAATCTCAGAGTTGAATTCTACATACATACTTTGATAATAAAATGAACCTTTGAAAATGCTGTTGCTTGGTTTGTACAAGCTGAGGTCCAGTTTGTGCTGCGAGAAATCTTTGCTGACAACACCAAATATTTCTATGTGATAGCATCACTCAGCAACTCCACAGCTGTGAGAGTGACGAGTCTACTAGAACACCTGCCTGAACATTATAAATACTGATTGCTGAAAACTCATTGTTTACAGACTTTTGGACTACTGGAGATTGAGTGTGCCCAACAGTTATCCTTCTTGCCCATTCTCGGTGATGCTAAGCCATCAGAGCTAATGGACTACACACAATCTCTCCTAGGAAATAACCATCCTTGTCTTACTTTTAAAGAACTCTTCATGCAGCAAATGCCCAATTAAGTTCATGTAACCCTTGCTAATGCACCTGTCTATAGTGAGCTTGGTAAATTGGCTGATAATCTACACCCTGCCAGGCAACAGTGCATAAATCCTCCTCTTTTCCCTGCCTTAATAAGCCCGTTCAGTAAAGCCTGCAACACAAGCAGAAATGGACTACTAACTAATGCTGCGAAACAGACTACGCCGGGTCAGTTTTTACCACGCTCGCTTTGGTATGAATGCTAGGAAGTGCTGACTGCCTTGCAGCTTCGACAGTGCCAGTGCATCAGGAAATTAGAGCTCTGTGAACACCATGGGTTCCAGCTGCCAGGTTCATCTACTGTTCATTACAGACACCCTTTCTGAGCGACACTTCTTCTGTGACACGGGTGCTCAACTGTGTGTGCTGCCAGCATCACCTATTAATGAAAAGGCAAAGAGCGACAAAACCTCACCAATGGCAGCAGAATCCAAATTTATGGGACATGATGGGCAACGCTGTGCTTCAGAGGGTGATGTTATACCTGGGACTTCATCTTGGTGAAAGTTCGGTGCAGATTTCCAGTGTGCCAAGGACTATTAGTCGATCTTAAGAACTGCTGGCTTGTGGATGTCAAGGACTGTGAGTCATTACCCTGCTCCCCCAGTAAGTTCCCCAAACGACCCTATCAAGCGCATGCACCACCACATGAGTTTACTCCACAACTGAGTGAATTCCCAAACATCACCAAGCCTATATTCTCCATTACAGTCACAAAACATGGGGTTGAGCACCACATTTCCATAACTGGCCTGCCAGTCCATGACCACACGTGTAGACTGGACCCAGAAAAGCTGGCAACCAGGAAGGCTGAGTTTGTCAACATGGAATGACTTGGCAGTGTACGCCAGTCGAATAGCCCCAGGCTTTGCCCCTCCATATTGTCCCTAAGTCCAATTGTGGTTGCCGCACATATGGCATTAACTGATGCCTTAACGTGATCACCACCCCCAATTATTACCGAGTCCCACACATCAATGACTTTTCAGCACATTTCGCCGAGAAGTTAATTTTTTTCAAAGTCGATTTAGTTAGGGGTTACTGTCAGGTGCCTGTGTGCTTGAAGAAACATTCCCAAAACAGCTGTGATAACCCACTTGTAGTATAATTGGCTCCCATATATTATCCCTAGTGTAAGTAACAGACAAAAAAAGTTGAGGAATGTTATGTCCCTATGCAAGGAAATAAACAAAAGTGAAAAAAGTTAACAATAAATGGACAGGGAAAGAAAGAGAGGGGTAAGGCTGCTCATGCCATTGTCTTATTTAGCAGATGGCATAGTCCTGATGAGTTGAATGACCTCCTTCTACATCATAAATAAAATAGCTGGAAACAGAAAAAAAGCATAAGCTCTGTACAGATATCAGCTCATCAGAGGAGAAGGTTGGCCTCTTTGAATTTCTGTGCATGCCACGTGGGCTGAAAAATGCAGCACAGACCTTCCACCAGCTGACGGACTCTGTATTAAAAGACATAGATTTTCTTTTTGTTTACCTGGATGACATAATTGTTGCCAGTATATCCAAATACAAACACGTATCTCATCTCCACACACTTTTCGAGCAGTTAAGCCAACACAGGTTGATTATTAACCCTGCTAAATGCCAGTTTGGGTTGTCAACCATTGTATCAAAGTAGCTGCTATTATGGAGTTCCCACTGTCCTGCACTACTAAAAGCTACAGGAGCTGAACTTATGCTTCCCCTGTATAGTGCGCTTAAAGACAATACCCGTAATCAAGTGTTTGACTGGTCAGCAGACATGAACAGGGCATCTGATGATACCAAACAAGCTCTTTCCAATGTGACCATACTGGCACACCCGCTCCCCAATGCACACATAGCCATTACTACTGGGATGTCCGGACTGTCTTATGCAGAGAGGTTAGAGAGACTGGGCTTGTACACGCTGGAATTAAGGAGATTGAGGGGGGATCTGATTGAGACATATAAGATTATTAAGGGATTGAACAAGATAGAGGCAGGAAATATGTTCCAGATGCTGGGAGAGTCCAGTACCAGAGGGCATGGTTTAAGAGTAAGGGGTAGGTCATTTAGGACAGAGTTGAGGAGGAACTTCTTCTCCCAGAGAGTTGTGGAAGTGTGGAACGCGCTGCCTCAGAAGGCAGTGGAGGCCAGTTCTCTGGATGCTTTCAAGAAGGAGCTAGATAGGTATCTTATGGATAGGGGAATCAAGGGTTATAGGGACAAGGCAGGAACCGGGTATTGATAGTAGATGATCAGCCATGATCTCAGAATGGCAGTGCAGGCTCGAAGGGCCGAATGGTCTACTTCTGCACCTATTGTCTATTGTCTATTGTCACTTCAGACTATGCTGTGGGTGCTGTGCATGAGCAGTTAGTTGCCATTTTCAGCCAGCAGCTCCATCCCCCCAGAAGGAAGTAATTTGTTTGATCGTGAGCTTCTTGATCTCGCTGGCTGTCTGCCATTTTCGTTTTCTTCTAGAGGGTTGCCATTTCACAGCGTTCATCGACCACAAACCCTTTGTGCACGCAATGGCCAAAATATCAAAACCTTGGTCTGCATGGCAACAACACCACCTCGCCTACATATTCGAGTTCACAACTGATATACAACATCTCAAGAGTAAAATAATGCAGGGGCTGATTGCCTCTCATGGCCAGCCATTGAGGCCATACATATAGGGTTTGACTATGCTGGGATGGCATCTGACCAAGCTACTGACCCAGAAGTCAGGCTTAATGAACAGCAGTTACGGGCCTGTGGCCGACTGACATTAACTTTGGGGCAGATTGGGTTTCTCTCTTGTGTGATGTCTCAACTGGTTGCCTTCGCCCCACAGTACCTGCAAACTGGAGGTGGACTGGTTTTAACTGCATGCATGGCCTTTTGCATCTGGGCTGGAGGGCCTCACATAAACTGGTTCCACTAAAGTTTGTGTGGTACAGCCTTAGAAAGAATGTATGTGATTCAACTGCAGCCTGTGTGGAGTGCTAGTGGGCAAAAATTAGCCGTCATGTCCAGGTGCGATTGGCAATGTTTGAGGTCCCTGTGCAAAAGTTTGACCACGTCAATGTGGACCTTGTTGGCCTTATTCACCCCTCCTGCGGTTTCACCCACCTCCTTACCATGGCGGACCGTGGCCAGAGCTCATTCTTCCAGTGTTCACGATGGCACAGACATAGCTAGGGCATTCATCAGCATTTGGGCTGCTCGGTTGGCACTCCATCTGATATTTCCTCTGATCATGGTCCCCAATTCATATCAGACATCTGGGCTGTAATGGCCAGAATCTCAGTGTTAGGTTACATCACACCATGGTGTATCACCCACAGTCCAATGGCTTCTGTGAGTGGTTTCACCGTTCCTTAATGGCTGCTCTGAGGGTAGCTCGTCCGACTCTTGACAGGCTGTCAATGCAGTTTTAGTGAATTTTGGGAGGATCTGTGTAGGATAATGTAATTGGTGTAAATGTATATAATTCACAATCATTGACATTGAGTTGGGGTTCACTTCAAGAGGTTGATCGGATGTGAGGACATAGTACTTGAAGTTCTGTTACTGCGGTTTTTGTGTTCAGTGTTTGGAGTACAATAAATGAGTTGTTACTATTTTTCTTAAACATAAAACACCTCACATCATTTTATTTGCAAAAACTTACACCATCAGGGCCTGACGTCTTGTGACAGTTCACACTCTTGAAAGGTTACCTGCCGTCAGCCTCCAAGACAGAGATCACAGGGTCACCAGATGCTACAGTGATTTGCACAGGTGTTATTTTATCCTTCCTTTCAAAGCATGCATAAAAGGCATTGAGCTCATTGATGCACCATCAATAACTCCAAAAGACTGGAAATAGAGTAAATACTGAAAGGCTTTTATTAGCAGTAAAATGTGACTTCCAGCATGCTGAGTGTCTGCCCCTGGACTGAGGAGGAGGAGCCATGGCCCAATCGCCTTTACTTAGGGGTCTGTGGGAGGAGCCACAGGGGCAGTCAGCAGAGAGGCGTCCCCAGACAGGTAACCCAGTTACAACATATATATATGGTTTACCACACTCATCTAGGAGCAAAGCTTCACAGCCACTCATGATGTTAGGTTTCGCCTTGAAGAAAGTAACAGCCTGCAAGTCCTGGGAGAGCTGACGTGCATATGATTCTGTCTCTAACTTCAGTTGGAATTGTTTTCTGGGTCTTAAAATAGCCTTTTTTGGGTTGTACCTGGACATCTTGTATAGTTCTGGAACACTGGTCTTGAATGTCACAGATCTAGCCCTCAGCAGACTGCAAGATCTAGTTCATCCACAGCTTTAGGTTTGGGTATGACCAATATGTTCTCGAAGGCATACTTTCATCCACATGTCTTGATGAAGTCGATGACAACTGTGGCCTAATGTGCCTAGAGAGCATGAAGTCCATGCTCTTATTTTCCATACTCAGTGCAGAAGTATCCCATATGCTGTCTATAGATCACCTTATCTACCAGTTCGGAGAATAATGATTGATCACATTGCTCTAACTGATCCTCTGCATTTCTTTCTTCTGAGTACCTTTCAAGCTTTTAAATCATTATATGCTGATTTAAGATATGATAAGTTTTGCTTTGTCCAGCCTAGGTGGTCACCTGCACTGTGGATGTTGACCTTTCATTTTGGTTACACAATTAAAGACAAAGATGTCTCTGCTATTGCAGTGCAGAAGACTAGAGCATGCCTGACAGGTTTAAGGGTGTAAAAGAACTAATCAGTGATATTCTTTATACCTTGACCTTTAGAAAGCATTTGATATTGCAGCACTGTGCCTTTGGAATTCAGTCATGAACCTATACTGTTGTGAAAGAGAAGACTTGTTTCATGACGTTTGTGCTGGAGAGATCATTACAACAGGAAGAGAGTAGTTCAGAGTCCGAGGCAGACATGGGAATGAGAAGAAACAGTCAATGCATATAGTCTGCTTTGTCCTTCTATTAGGACATGGTTGACTTGTGTCTTAAGTCTATCCACTTGATTCCAGTGACTTTCACATCTTAATCCAACAAAAATAAATGGTTTCTATCACCTCTTGAATTAAGATGTGCTTCTTGATATCAATCTGAATAAGCTGCCTCATTTTCTGTTCCCAAGTTCTACACTAAGAGGAAATATTTCTAGCCTTTTCACCACATAGCTTCTAATCATTTTAAACAATTAAATCGGCTTACAGGTGTGTTTTTAAAAAGAAATTACAGGCCAAGCTGTAAAGTCATAACTCAAAATTTAACACTTTTATTCCCAGTAATATTTGGTGGGAGCAAAATTAGGCCTTTCTATTTCATTATTTGTAGAGCAAAATGGTGTCTGATGAGCTTGAGCACACTCCCACTGTGTATCACATCTGACACTGTTTTGATCTGCAAACAGTGCTTTAGTGTGCATGGAACAGCCTCTGCTGGCAATAAGCACAATGGGTTCTGCAGAAGATTAAGGTTTGACTTTAGCTTCAGTGCTTTGGTATTCACCACTAATGTGCAGTGTTTAAACCTAGCAGGACTCTTCCATTGTCTGTAGTGCAGAATATAATATTTCTTCTAGGCTTTCTAATGCAATAAGCTCTTTATTGCACATACTCAGCAATCACCTTTTTTATATTGTTCTATTAAAGTCCTCATTTGAGTTCTCTATAGAGAATCTGTCTGCAACCTTGTTCTCTGATGAGCTGATATCTGTACAGAGCTTGTGCCTTTTTTTTTGTTTCCAGCTATTTTATTTATGATGTAGAAGGAGGTCATTCAACTCATCAGGACTATGCCATCTGCCAAATAAGACAATGGCATGAGCAGCTTTACCCCTCTCTTTCTTTCCCTGTCCATTTATTGTTAACTTTTTTCACTTTTGTTTATTTCCTTGCATAGGGACATAACATTCTTCAACTTTTTTTGCCTGTTACTTGCACTAGGGATAATATATGGGAGCCAATTATACTACAAGTGTGCATTTGGGATGTAGGAGGGAACTAGAACACACAGCAGAAATTCATGGAATCACAGAGAACCACACAAGCTCTATATAACTAGTGCCCAGATTTATTATTGAATCTGTGCCCCTAGATCTGCTGCTGGCAGCTACTTGTGATCAGCCTCTCAGCATTTATGAATTAGAGATTTATACTAAACTTTCTCAGAGTGTCAATATCAGTAGCTGCAAGAGTTGCTCCAGATTCCAGCATCTTCAGTCTCTTATGTCTCTTTTGAAAGATTAGAGTTAGAATTGGAGGTTTATGCTTTTTGAAATGTAAAATTGTTTCCCCTGCTGTATCCAAAGAGACAGAGTTCAAAATCCACAGGGGATTCAATTGTACCCAGCTGCCAAAAGATGGTGTATGCTTCCTTCTTTTTCCTGCCAGAGCCTCGATACCTCTTGTTAACCGGTGTTCCCCTAAACTTTGTATGTCTCCCCTTCACTCTAATAGGACCACGCTGCCCCTGGACTCTTGATATGGCACTAATAAAAGCCTCCCGGTTGCTAACTATTCCTTTGCCTAAATGGAGTTACCCCAGCTAGATCCTGCCCAGTGCTCTCAAAGTTGGCCCTGCTTCAGCTCAGAACTTTAACCTGTGGACTTATTCTATCTTTTTCCATTACCCTTTTAAAACTAATAAATTTGTGGTCACTGGACACAAAGTACTCCTCAACTGTCACTTCAATCACTTGGCCTGCTTTGTTCTCGAGGAGGAGGTCAGTATTGCTCCTTCCTGAGTAGGTTTCTCTAATATGTGAGGAAATTGCCTTGGATGCGCTGCACAAAGTCTGCTCCATCTAGACCATTTGCATTCTTGGTGGCCCAACTGATACGAGAGAACTTAAAATCTCCTAGCAGCACTACTCTACAACTATGTGCAATTTCTCAACACATCCACTCCTCAAGTTCCTGCTGGCTTTGGGCGTGGGGGTGGAGAAGAGGGTCTATAATATAGCCCCATCCAGATTACCATCCCAGAATCATGAACAGGTTTAATGTCTCTGACATATATCATGAAATTTGCTGTTTTGTGGTAGCAGTACAATGTAATACATAGAAAACTATAAATTACAGAAACATATCCATAAATGTAATTAAATAAGCAAAAATAGTGTGGTAGTGTGTATGGGTTATTTCATTATCCATTTCACTATCCAATTTATCTGATAGTGAATGGGATGAAGCTGTTCCTAAAATGTTGTGTGTGTGTCTTCAGGTTCCTGTGCCTCCCCCCTGTTGGTAGCAATGAGAAGAGAGCTTGTCCTGGGTGATGAGGGTTCTTAATGATGGATGCCACCTTTTTGAGGCATCACCTTTTGAAGATGTCCTCCATGCAAGGAAGGCTAGTGCCCATGAAGGAGTTGGTTGAGTTTGCAACCCTCTGCAGCTTTTTCCGATCCTGTGCAAACTTCAAAGATCAATGTCAAAGTTCAGAGTAAATTTATTATCAAAGAATGTGCATGACACCAAAGACTACCCTGAAATTTATTTTCTTGCAGGCATTCACAGTAGAATAAAGAAATACAATAGAATCAATAAAAAACTACACACATACAAAGAGTGACAAGAAACCAATGCAAGAGAAGACAAACTGTGCAAATACAAAAAATGATAATAATAAAAAATAAATAAGTAATTAAATAATAATAACTCTGCCATGGACAGTCCCAAGCTGGCTGCAAATGAGGAGGATAGGGCATGAGGCTAACAACTCGGTCCAATAAAAACCCAGTGCTACAGAAATGCCAATAGAACACCTAAGACATCATCCTTGGAAGAGAAAGGATACACCAAGAAGATGGGCTACACCTGGGGATAACTTGAAAGACTGGACCAGAACAGAGGACTCTGGTATGCTACTGTCAGAAGCCTATACCTCAGAAGGGATGATGGGCTTAACTAATAACTAACTAAATAAATAATACTGAGAACTTAAGTTGTAGAGTTGCAGTGGCCCCTTCATACCAGATGGTAATGCAACCATTTAGAATGCTCTTCATAGTGCAGCTGTAGAAATTTGCTAGTGTCATACCTAGTCTCCTCAAACTCCTGATGAAATATAGCTGCTGATGTGCCTTCTTTGTAATTACATCAATATGTTGGGCCCAGAATAGATTTTCAGAAATATTAATACCCAAGAACTTCAAAGTGCTCACCCTTTCCACTGCTGATGCTTCAATTAGGACCTGTATGTGTTCCCTCCACTTCCCTTTCATGAAGTCCTCAATCAGTTCCTTGGTCTTACTAATGCTGAGTGCAAGGTTGCTGTTGTAATGCCACTCAACCAGCTGATCTACCTCACTACTGTACACCTCCTCATGGTTATGGCAATTATAGTTGTGTCATTGGCAAATTTATAGATTGTGTTTGAGCTGTGCCTAACTACACAGTCGTGGGTGTAGAGAGAGTAGAGCAGTGGGCTAAACACATATCCTTGAGGTTCACTGGTTTTGATTGTCAGCAAGGAGCAGATGTTATTACCATTCCAACCTGACTGTGGTCTCCTGGAGAGGACATCAAGGATCCAGTTGCAGAGGGAGGTATAAAGGCACAGACTTTGAAGCTTGTTGATTAGTACTGAGGGTATGATGGTGTTGAACACTGAGCTGTAGTCAATAAATAGCTGCCAGAAGTTGGTATTGCTGTTGGTCCAAGGCTGAGTGGAGAGCCAGTGAGATTTCATCTGCTATAGAACTATTGTGCCAGTAGGCAAATTGCAGTGGGTCCAGGATTAATTCTAGCTATGATCAATCCCTCAAAGAACAACATAGTAGATGTGAGTACAACTTTGTGATAGTCCTGTCCCCTTCTTATTTCTAAGTTCTACCCAAATGGCCTTGTTAGATAATCCCTCAAGAATATCCTCTGTAAGCACTGTTGTTATGTCTTGCCTCGTGTTGGCATGTGGCCAAGTGGTTAAGATGTTCGTCTAGTGATTTAAAGGTCGCTAGTTCGAGCCTTGGCTGAGGCAGTGTGTGTGTCCTTGAGCAAGGCACTTAACCACACATTGCTCTGCGACGACACTGGTGCCAAGCTGTATGGGTCCTAATGCCCTTCCCTTGGACAACATCGGTGGCGTGGAGAGGGGAGACTTGCAGCATGGGCAACTGCAGGTCTTCCATACAACCTTGCCCAGGCCTGCGCCCTTGAAACCTTCCAAGGCGCAAATCCATGGCCTCATAAGACTAATGGATGCCTATATATATGTCTTGCTTTATCAAGAAGGCAACACCTCCATCCTTACCTGTTCCTTTGTCGCACCGATAGTATCGGTATCCTGTATCCTGCCCGTCCCTCAGCTATGTCTCTCTTATGGCCACATGTCACAGTCATTAGAGGCAAACCACGTCCTCAGATAGTCTGTTTTACCTGTTAATCTACGTGGATTGAAATCGATGAAATTTAAATCAATGGTCCCATTTGCCCTTTTAGTGGATTAGGTTAACATGGTTTCATTTTAAAGAGATGTACTTTATTCTGATGCTGTGCCCTTGGATCATAAACTCTCCCACAGATGGAAGCATTTTCCACATCTAGTCTATTCAGGCCTTTCAGTATCATCAAGTTATTATTACAGATATTTTTGTTATCAATCCATCAACATTTGAAAGTATAATTTTAGAGGCATCTAGAATTGGGCATGGCCTTGGGCAATTCAATATTGAGATATATAGGGTTGCTCTTATAGCCCATTGACCATTGAGCATAGTCTTTGACAGCAGTAACATGGTAGAACAAATAGTTCTTCAGATATAACCTATCCTTTATATCTGTTAAATAGCATAGTTGCCATTTTTAAAATATAATGAATAAAAATACTGAACAGATCAACTTCAGCCATCTTGAAGCCCCTTTAAACATATAGTCCATTGGATTTTCATGGGGTCTCTTTCCTTTAAAAAAGCATGATATCTGAATATCATCAGAAGCAAATTTTTTTAAATTTGTTGATAATGAACTTTGTAGAAGCTGTTTGTTATGGGTAAAGAGCTGAGGGAATCTGTTCAGCTGCAGCAAAATGGTTTGTAAAACCCAAAGGACTACTGAAACATCCCTTGTGCACTTGGCTTCTGTAATACCCAGCTGGCTTAATTCTATTTTTTAATGTAGACAGAGGGATTTTCAGGAAATGCATATTGTACAAAAGGGTTCTCAGCAGTTACCCCGAGATAAATTGCTTTTGATCTGTCATAGTAGGAATATTTGTAAATATCAAAAGGTCATTCAGTTGAATAACCCTTTTCTTCCTATGATTGGTCATCCCCGTTTTCCTGTTTGCTCACTGAGTAACTTGTGAATCAGTTGTGACAGCTATAATCATATAGAATCACGCAGCACAGAAGGAGGGCATTCAGTGATGAGAGTATCTGAACCACAACTGACACTGTAAATTGGGTTCAGCAAGCATGAAAAATCAGGAGAGAGTTTCTCTTTGTAGTGTTGGGGAGCAAGTAGATGACTGGGGAAATGATTGGAGTTGAGGTAGTTGCATATTTATTTAGAGCAGGAGTTTCCAGTCCGGGGTCCATGGACCCCTTGCTTAATAATATTGGTTCATGGCATAAAAAATGGTTGGGAACCCCTGATTAGAGTAACTGAATGTGCACTTTTGGCTGGTCACCCTGCAGCCACCAAAATGTGAAACAGTTTATTGGCATAGGCAGAAATGAAGAAGTGAGACACAGGCTTTGAACTTATCAAAGAGAATTACTTTGAGTTTGAAACCTTCAAATTTTATTGAATATTAGTGTTCATTGAATAAGAATGTGAGATGGAACAGATCTGGTCCATTATGGCCGGGTGAACTTGATGGTCCAAATGGGCTCCCTATATGATTTTATGAGTTCCTCCCTCATACAGGAGAAAAAAAAATGAAGCTTGGGTGAATGTAAACTCTGGAAATTAGAGTCTAAGCCAGAGAGGATTGGAAGTGCCATTAAAAGGCACTTGGACAGGTACACGGATAGGAAGATTTAGAGGGGAATGGGCTAAGCACAGGACTTGCTTGGATGGGTACCTTGGTTAGTGTGGACTGGTTAGGCTAAAGGACCTGTATCTCTGCTGTTTGACTCTGACTCTACTCAACAGGTTAGGCAGTATCTGCAGAGCGAATCCTGCTAGAAATCTGATTGCACCAGATACTGTAGTATAAGAGTAGGCAAGAAGCCAAATTCTCTGCAGTATATGATTTTCTTCCTGATATTTTATATCGTTTCCACCATCTCCTAGGAGTGAGAAGCACTATTTTCCATTTGCCTAGATGAGGGCAATTCAAACATTAATACCAACCATGACAACTTGATTGATACCCTATCTACAACTATCAACAAAAAGTTAGTTGCTAAGCTTTTACAAGACAGACGGATAACTGTTTTGATCTTCAGAGAATCAAGGAATATGAAATTAGTACAGGTAAATAGTATAGAGGCAAGGGATCAACTATGACTTTATTGAATTGAGCATGAATGGCCAAATGGTCTCCTGTTGCTTCTACCTGCTACATTCTTACCCACTGCTCTAAATATTAACTTCTTTCATCAGTTTTTTTGTCCGACATCTAAAAAATAGACAGCAGTTATTTACCAAGGCTTCAATGACAGCAACTCCCAAACCTGCAGTTTAGAAAGACAATGAAAGAGGTGGCTGACTTTCTTTTCAAATCTTACTTAGAAATACATCTCCAATCTGTCTTTGCTGCTGGGTTCAGAAAAACTGAACAACCAGTTTTGAAAATACTTTCACTGTACAGATGTAGCGGTTTATCTTCTTGAGAGCAAATAATTCCAGCCTTGCCACCCATGTTAAATTCTGTCCATGAGTAAGTAAAGCTAGGCACCTGTAGGTGCACACACACTCATATGCATCAGAAGCTCAATTTACACATAATGAAACCAGAAAATGCTGGAAATACTTGGCAGGTCATGTTAGACTCTTGTTAGAATTGGAAGGAGACAAAAGAAGGGCAGGTGTGGGATAGCAGTGTCCCTGATAGGATCAAACCAGGGTGACCATGGGGATAAGCTGTAAACAAGGTTATCTGGTCAGTGAATGAATGGGAGCAGGTGGAAAATGAGAACATAGACAAACGAACATGGGAGTTGATGTTTATTATTTTCAAACTTTACCTGGTAACCATTTTCTTTGTGCATTGGAATCTGTGTGTGTGAAAGTTCCATGTTGATGGAGGGATAAGAGTGGTTTGTGGGGCAGTCTCTGAGAATTGATTTTTGGATTATTTTCTAGGTATTTTGACAAAGCCACAGATTGTGCAATAAACATGCAGCCTCCAGAAGATCTTTTACACCGCATATACTCTAAACCTGGGAGCCCAGACACATTTAAAAAATCTACTGTAAGTTAAAATTGAATGTTAAGTGACTGGTTATATGAGATGAGATCATGGAATAGTATGATGCATATTGTCTGTAACCAAATGAACACAAAGGTTAATAAAAAGTTTATAGAATATGTAGGAGCTGTAAAAATGGTTGTTAACCGCTTTTTCCAAGCCTGCATTTCTATTTCTTCCACACTCCTGCTTCATTCATTTTACTGTGTATGAGATTGGCATTTCAGCTGTCACTAGTACATAGAACATAGAACAGCACAACATAGGAACATGCCCCTAGGCTTACAATGTCTATGTCGACCATGATACCAGTTTCAACTGCACATCCTTCTATATGCAGTCTGTACCTGCCAATTCCCCGACTGTTCATGAGTCTGTCTAAATGTCCATTAAATGGCGATCATATCTGCTTCTACCATTTCCCCAGCAGCATATTTCAGACATTTACCACCCTCTTGAAAGTTTCTCCTTTAAACCTTCCCCACCTCCTTAAAACTACTTCCTCTAGTACTTTATATATTGGGATAAAGACTCTGCCTATCTACCTTATCTATGCACCTTATATTTTTTAATATGTACTTTGATTGTGTTGCCCCTGTGCCTCTGATGCCCCAGAGAAATCAATCCAAGTCTGTCCATCCTCTCCTCATGATCAATGCTCTCTAATCCAGACAACACCTGGAGAATGTCTTCTCTACAGTCTGCAAAGCCTCCACATCCATTCTATAATGTGGTGACCAGAAATGCACACAATACTCCAAATGTGCCCTGGCCAAAGTTTCATACAGTTGCAAAACAACTTTCTGACTTTTCTACTCAAGATCCCAACCTATGAAACTAAGCGTGCCATATACTTTCTTCATCACTCTAATTTATTTGTGTTTCCAGGTTCTAAGACATGACCTTCCCAACACAAAGCCATGCTGGATATGCCTAATAAATCCATGTGTGCATAAATCCTATTCCTCATAACTTTCTCCAATAATTTTCCTACCACTGATGCAAGGCTCACCATCTATAAGCAGCACATACAAAATACTGGAGGAACTCAGCAGGTCAGGCAGCATCAAGACCCTACTTCATGACTGGAAAGGAAGGGGGATGACACCAGAATAATATATCACCACCTATAATTTGTTTGGTGTTCCTTATTTGCCAGTTTTAGTCTGCAGTTCTCTGGGACTTCACCTTTGGTTAAAAAGGATACAAAGATCTCTGTGAAAGTCCTCGCAATATTTCTTTCAATAACGTGGGATACATTGCATCAGGCCCTGTGGATTTATTGATCTTCATGTTCTTCAAGAGACTCAACATTCCAGATATTAAGAGGAATAGATAGAGTGGATAGCCAGCGCCTCTTCCCCAGGGCACCACTGCTCAATACAAGAGGACATGGCTTTAAGGTAAGGGGTGGGAAGTTCAATGGGGATATTAGAGGAAGGTTTTTTACTCAGAGTGGTTGCTGCTTGGAATGCACTGCCTGAGTCAGTGGTGGAGGCAGATACACTAATGAAATTTAAGAGACTACTAGACAGGTATATGGAGGAATTTAAGGTGAGGGGGGGTTATATGGGAGGCAGGGTTTGAGGGTCGGCACAACATTGTGGGCCAAAGGGCCTGAACTGTGCTGTACTATTCTATGTTCTATGTTCCCTATTCTTTATATCAATGTGCCCCGGAATATCAGCATATCCCTCCCTGATTTCACTGTCCTCCATGTCTTTCTCCAAAATGAGGTACTTGTTTAGTATACACTCACTTTCTCTAGTTCCAGGCATAAATTTTCTCCTTTGCTGTAGAGTGGCCCTTTCCTCTTCCTAGTTATTCCTTTTTAAAAATATATTTTGAATCCAATCTACCAGTCTTTTAATGTGCTTTTTATTTCCTCTCTCAGAAAGCTGTGAATCGGTGGAATTCTCTGCCCCAGAGGTTGGTGGAGGCCAGATCTTAAGCAATGTTCCCTCTAATGTTTAGTAGTCAGTGTGCACAAAAATCTTATGTTGTGCAAATTTTTTTTGTGACAAAAGTATGTGCGCACTGAATGCACACATGGCACAGTTTATGTAGGTTTACAAAATATTTGACATAAAACTGCACAAAATAACAACAAAATAACATACATATTTAAGTCACTCAGTTATTTTTTTCTCTCTCCTGTCTTTGGCATTTACCCATTCTTTGAAAACTCTATCTCAACTAATAGGACTTCCATCCAATTGATAGCTTTTGATTCTCATTAACATATCCAAATGACATTCCCCTAAACGGTTTCTCAGCTTGTTTTTGAGTTGATTCATTAGGCTAAAGCCTCGCTCGCAGTCCGCACCAGCCGCAAGAAAGGTTCCCCCAAGGTCCATCAACTGTGCAAGGTCACAAAACTGTTCATTTTGAAGTACAAATGCCACCATTTGAGCAAAGTTTGAAATCAGTTTGGATTTAATTTTTTCTTGCACGGAAAATTTGAAATCATTAAACTGTCTGACTATTACGGTGTTTTCAGCTAGAAAATTATGATATTGTAGACATAAAGCATTAACTTGTTCATCACCAAAAGTGAAGTCACAATCTGTAATTGCGGAGAAATCAAAAGCTGACCATTTTTGTACCTCATCTTCAGGAAACCTTTCTTCTAGATGAACACAAAGACTATTTATAAAAGTCACCAGTGAACTTGTATCTACTGTGACATTTTGTTCACTTTGTTGGCTTAGCAAAACTTTAACTTTGTCACTCCACGAAACATTGTCTCCCAGATACTGACTTCTTATCTTGTTAATTTTGCCTCATGCAAAATTAAGTGAATCAATCGGTGACGTACATTGTGGTATTTGAAAAACTGACTATCTAGTTAACAGAAACATTTAGCTAAAAGATTATTTTCAATAAGTATGGCTTCACGGCTGAACAGGTGAGAAGACAGCTGAAACGTCTCAACCCAAGCAACGCTGCAGGACCGGATGGTGTCAGTACCAGGGTGCTCAAAGCCTGTGCCCCTCAGCTATGTGGAGTACTTCACCATGTATTCAACATGAGCCTGAGGCTCTGGAGGGTTCCTGTACTGTGGAAGACGTCTTGCCTCGTCCCTGTGCCGAAGACACCGCGCACCAGCGGCCTCAATGACTACAGACCGGTGGCATTGACCTCCCACATCATGAAGACCCTGGAGAGACTTGTTCTGGAGCTGCTCCAGCCTATGGTCAGGCCACACTTAGATCCCCTCCAGTTAGCCTACCAGCCCTGACTAGGAGTTGAGGATGCCATCGTCTACCTGCTGAACTGTGTCTACGCCCACCTGGACAAGTCAGCGAGCACTGTGAGGATCATGTTTTTTGAGTTCTCCAGTGCGTTCAACACCATCCACCCTGCTCTGCTGGTGGAGAAGCTGACAGCGATGCAGGTGGATGCTTCCCTGGTGTCATGGATTCTTGATCACCTGACTGGCAGACCACAGTACGTGTGCTTGCAACACTGTGTGTCCGACAGAGTGATCAGCAGCACTGGGGCTCCACAGGGGACTGTCTTGTCTCCCTTTTTCTTCACCATTTACACCTCGGACTTCAACTACTGCACAGAGTCTTGTCATCTTCAGAAGTTTTCTGATGACTCTGCCATTGTTGGATGCATCAGCAAGGGAGATGAGGCTGAGTACAGGGCTACAGTAGGAAACTTTGTCACATGGTGTGAGCAGAATTATCTGCAGCATAATGTGAAAAAGACCAAGGAGCTGGTGGTAGACCTGAGGAGACCTAAGGTACCGGTGACCTCTGTTCCCATCCAGGGGGTCAGTGTGGACATGGTGGAGGACTACAAATACCTGGGGATAAGAATTGACAATAAACTGGACTGGTCAAAGAACACTGAGGCTGTCTACAAGAAGGGTCAGAGCCGTCTCTATTTCCTGAGGAGACTGAGGTCCTTTAACATCTGCCGGACGATGCTGAGGATGTTCTACGAGTCTGTGGTGGCCAGTGCTATCATGTTTGCTGTTGTGTGCTGGGGCAGCAGGCTGAGGGTAGCAGACACCAACAGAATCAACAAACTCATTCGTAAGGCCAGTGATGTTATGGGGATGGAACTGGACTCTCTGATGGTGGTGTCTGAAAAGAGGATGCTGTCTAAGTTGCATGCCATCTTGGACAATGTCTCCCATCCACTACATAGTGTACTGGGTGGGCACAGGAGTACATTCAGAAAGAGATTCATTCCTCTGAGATGCAACACAGAGCGTCATAGGAAGTCATTCCTGCCTGTGGCCATCAAACTTTACCACTCCTCCCTTGGAGGGTCAGACCCCCTGAGCCGACAGGATGATCCTGGACATTTCATAATTTGCTGGCATAATTTACATATTACTATTTAACTATTTATTACTATTTTTCTATTACTATTCTATTACGTTATTATTTCCATGACTAATAATATCTACTATTTACTAATAGTAGTATCACTATTACTATTTCTATTACTATTTATTATTTATGGTGCAACTAACGAAAACCAATTTCCCCCGGGACCAATAAAGTATGACTATGACTATGACTATAATTATTAATTACCACATTATTTTTTAGGTAACTAACCTTTTGTGTGCATATTAATTTCCTTTGTGCGCTGGTTGAAAAACGTGTGTGCATGTGTACACGCGCACAGCTTAAAGGGAACATAGATCTTCAGATATATTCAAGGTGATAAATAAATATTGAAAAGATTAAAGAACTGAGATTTATGGGGAACTGGCATAAAAGAAGTGAGGCCAGAATACATCAACCATGATTGATGGAGCAGAGTTGAAGGGTTTAGTGGCTGACACCTGCTCCTATTTTTTGTCTGCTGGTGTTCTTGTGTTCTTATTTTCCAGATTATACTCTTTCTGCCATTTTCTTGTGTCCACAGATAACCTCTTTACATACTTTGCACTCTTTTTGTGTCCTTGCCTTGTGTCTTTATCAAGCTTGAAAATATTACATCCAATACCTTTGGCTGAGTCATTATTTTGAATAGCTGAAAGCCCAAGACTATCATTCAGTGGCAATTCAGTAGTAACAGCCTCCAAATCTGAAAATGACTCATTTATTTCTAATCTCTGCTTTCTGTCCATAAACTAATCCACAGTCTATGCTAATATCAATACCATGAAATTTTTGTTTTTGTTATAAAAGGTTACGGCATCATAGAGTCTTTGGGTTATAGAACACTATAGCACAGCACAGAAACAGGCCCTTCAACCTATCTAGTTCATACCAAACTATTATCTGCCTTGTCCCATAGACCTGCAACTGGACCATAGCCCTCCATACCCCTGCCATCTATGTATTTATCCAAATGTCTCTTAAATGCTGAAATCGAACCTGTGCATACCACTTCTGCTGGCAGTCTCAACACCCTCTGAGTGAAGAAATTCGCCCATATGTTCCTCTTAAACATTTCACATTTCACCTTTCACCTTTGACCCATGACCTCTAGTCTGGTATCTCCCAACCTCAGTAACAAAAGCCTGCTTGCATTTACTCTATTTTCACCTTTCATAATTTTATATACTTCTAACAAATCTCCTCTTATTCTTCTAGGATCCAGGGAATAAAGTCCTAACCTATTCAACCTTTCCCTAGAACTCAAGTCCTGGCAACACCTTTCTAAATTTTTTTTGCATTCTTTAAATTTTATTCAGAATCAGGTTTAATGTTACTGTCATATACCGTGAAATCTGTTGTTTTGTGGTAGCTGTACATTGCAGTACATAATAATAATAAAAAGTATAAATTACAATAAGAAGTATATATAAAAATAATTAAATAAGTAATGCAAAAATAATGAGGTGGTGTTCATGGATTGTTTCATTGTCCATTCAGAAATCTGATAGTGGGGTAGGAGACTGGGTGGGAAAGAAACTGTTCCTGAAATGTTGACTGTGTGTCTTCAGATTCCTGGACCACCTCCCTGATTGTAGCAATGTGAAGAGGGCATGTCCTGGTGATAAGGTTCCTTAATGATGGATGCTGCCTTTTTGAGGCATCACCTTTTAAAGGTGTCCTTGATACTGGGGAGGCTAGTGCCCATGATGGAGCAGTCTAAGTTTGCAACTATCTGCAGTTTTTCCTGATCCTGAGCAGTGGCCCCTTCATATCAGACAGTGATGCAGCCAGTTAGAATGCTCCTCATAATACATCTGTAGAAATTTGCGAGAGTCTTTAGTGACATTCCAAGTCTCGTCAAATATCCTAATGAAATATAGCTACTGTTGTACCTTATTTGTAATTGCATCAATATGTTGGGCCCAGGATAGATCTTTAGAGACGTTGACACCTAGGAACTTGAAACCGCTCACACTTTCCACTGCAGCTTACTTGATGAGGACTGGTGTGTGTTCTCTTGATTTTCCCTTCCTGAAGTCCACAATCAGTTCCTTGGTCTTACTGACATTAAGTGCAAGGTTGTCGTGACACCACTCAACCAGCTGATCTATCTTGCTCCTATACGCCAGACATCTTTCTTGTAGTTAGGAGAATAAAACTATACACAGTAATCCAAATTATGTCTTACCAACATCTTCTACAACTTCAACATAACATCCCATCTCCTGTTCAGTACTTTTATTTATGAAGGCCAATGTGCCAAAAGCTTTCTTTATGACCCTGGTATGTCCTCCCAAAGTGCCACACTTCACACTTGTCTGCATTAAATTCCATCTGCCATTTTTCAGCTCAGTTTTTCAGCTGGTCTAGATCCCACTGCAAGCTTTGATAGTCTTCCTCGCTGTCCAATATGCCCCCAAACTTGATGTCATCCACAAATTTGTTGCTCAGGTTAACTACATTTTCATTTGGATTGTTGATATAGATGACAAATAAAAAAGAGCCATGCAACATGGAATCAGAACCTTTGTCCAAGCACTGTGCAGCACTGTGTTCATGCTGGCCATTAAGTACCTTGCTATTCTAATCCCAAGTTCTCAACACTCTGCCCATTGTCTTCAGTGGCATGACTTTCAACTCTTTATCTAAATAGCTCTTAAATGTTGCCATATTATCTGCTATCATTGCCCCCTCAGGCAGTGTGGTCCAGAACTTATTTTACCCAGAGGGTGGTTAAGGCTTCCTCAAATCTCCTCTAAATTTCCTGCCTCATACATTTATGCTCTCTGGTTATAAACATTTTTTGCCAAAGGGAAAAGTTTCTCATCTATGACTTGCTACCCTGTAATTGTGTACATTTCTGTAAGAACCCTCTCAGACTTCTCACCTCCAAGAAAAATAAATCCAGCCTACCCAGTCTCTCCTGATAGCTGAAACATTCCATCTCAGGTAACGTATGGCAAGTTTCCTCTACACCCTCAATAGTACACTCATACATAATTGATGTTTTACTTTAATGTAATCTTTGTTTCATGTGTAATCTTATTAAACCCCTTTTGAAAATCCAGATTCAATTTCCTCATGATTTACTGTACTCCCTACGCATTCAAAAAAACCTATTAAATTGTAAAAGAGTACAGTCGATGTTATGATGTTTGCCAGTCCTGCTGAAGGGTTTCAGCCCCAAATGTCAACTGTACTCTTTTCCTAGATGCTGCCTGGCCTGCTGGGTTCCTCCAGCATTTTGTGTGTGTTACTTGGATTTCCAGCATCTGTGGATTTTCTCTTGTTTGTTATTAAATTGTCAAATGTTCCTTTCACTAAATCATGCTGATGCTGCTAAATCATAATATTTTCTATGTGCCCTATTACTGTGTTCTTAATTATGAACTCCAGCATTTTGTTGTTGATGTCAGGTTAATAGGCCCACGGTTCTCTATTTTTATTTCTTTCCCTTATATTGTGATGTTGTATATTGTATCTTCCATTTTGTTGGGACTGTTCCAGAGAATAAGGAGCTTTGAAAGCTCATTAGAAATGCATCTACTCTCTCTGAAGCCACCTCTTTTAGAGTCTTAGATTACAGTTTCTAATGGCCATCAGATCTCACTGTTTGGTCGTGTTTTCTCCAGTGCCTTCTCTGTAGTACTGTAATATTAATTACATTCATTGTTATCAAAAGATTTTTTGAAACTTGTCTTAAATGACTTGTGTGGATAAAACCATCTTTCTTTAGAGAATTATTGATAATTAAGAGTGCTTTTGAGGATGGAAGTGAACAGAGTCACAGAGTCAAACAACATGGAAACAGGCTCATTTGTGCATCTCATCCATGCTGAACAAGTTGCCTACCTGTGCGAGTCCTATTTGATTGTGTTTGACCCGATTCTCTCTAAACCTTTCCAATCCATGTACCTGTCTAAATGCCTTTTAAACATTGTAATTATACCTGCCTCTATCTCTTTCTTAGGCAGCTCATTCCATTTTCCCACCTCCCTTTGTGGAAAAAAATTGCCCCTCACATTCCCTTTATTTTCTCCCATCTTACCTTAAATCTATGCTCTCTACTTTTAACTTATCCTTGGAAAAAGACTGCGGCCATTCACCCTATGTGTGACCCACATAACTTTATAAGGTTACCCTTCAATCTCCTGTGCTCCAGGGAAAAATGCCTTTCCTTATAACTCAAATTGTCCAATGCTAGTGACAATCTTGTGAATCTTTTCTAAAACCCTTAATGACATCCTTCCTATAGATGGGTGATTAGGGTTACACACAGTACTTAAAATATGGTCTCACCAATGTGTTATATAGTTGTAATATGACATACAGATTGGTGTACTCAACGCTCTGACTGCTGAAGGCAAGTGTATCGACTTATGTAATTATTTTCAAGGAATTATATACCTTTCCCTGAACACCCTCCCCCCGCCAGGTGCCTATTCTACAATACTCCACAATTCTCAGCCATTTACCGTGTAAATCCTGCCCTGGATTAAGTTACCAAAATGCATCACTTCACATTTGTTTGAGTTCCGTTCCATTCCTTGACCCACTTTCTAGATCCTGTAGTTATCCCAAATTGCTTTCCACATCGCCCATTAATTCTGGTGTCATCCAAAACTTATTAATCATGTCATCTATATTTCATCCAAATCATAACTATAGGTGATGAGCAGGTGAGCCCTGCACCGATCCCTGTGACACATTACAGGTCATAGGCTCCCAATATGAAATACAAGCTTCCGCTACCCTCAGTCTCCTACCACCAAGACAATTTTCATGAATTTTTTAAAGTTTTCAATGATGTGAAAATAACTACAATATTTTAATAATTATGCAATGCATTTAATTGATTGCTGAGGCAGTTAAAATCTAGTGAAGACTTGTATTTTAAGATATTATTTTCTACAATTGCGTTTGTTTTTTAAGACTGCTTCCTTAATTCTGCCAAGTATTTATTTCAAAGAAAATGCAGAGCCATTTGCAGAACTCAGAACTGGAGTAACCTGGCACCTTGATGGGGATTTTATTATTTTACATTTTTGGCTCGGGACTGACCAGATCACCTTCACAGCACACAGTGTTCAGCTGAAAGACAGTTTCAAACTGCAAAATTATGTTGCTTGACAGCATGTTGAAACTTGAATATCTGTTGTTACAAGCCTACGAACACAGTGGGTGAAAAGCAAGATTCCGTCTGCACAGTTGCACTGGGTGGATCAGTGATTGCTTATGCATTTTGTGGCTTTCAATCACTGTTTTGGACTTCTAAGCTAGTTGAAAATTTCTGGTTTATTTAACATTAATTTGCATTTTTATCTAATCCATCCCCCTAAGTAGTGAAAATTAAACACTTTTGGTATCATTTATTTTTCTAGCAGCAGTATAATTTACATAATCTTCCAATCTTTCTGGTGACTGTCTTTTTCCCTATGTATATATTTTTCAGAATTGGCCTTTGTTAGTAAGACCAGCATACTGTATATTGCTCTCTCTTAATTGTCCCAGAGAAGGTGAAGTTGAACCGCCTTCTTTAAACACAACAGTCCTTCTGCTGCTCCCATAGTGTTGTTGGGGAGAAAGTTCTAAGATTTAGACTCAATGATGATAAAGGATCTGCAATATATTTCCAAGTCAGGAAGGTGTGCAGCTTGGAGGGGAAAAAATGTAGTGATGTTCCCTTGCATTTGAAAACCTTGTTTTCCTTCACAGGTTTGGGATGTACTGTTGGGATTGCCTGGGTGAGTAACTGCAGTGTACTTTGTAGGTGGCAGCCACTGAGTGCCAGTGGTGAAGGGAATAAATGTATAAAGTGTCAATGAAATGGGCTGCTTTGCCTTTGTTGGTATTAAATGTCTTAAAAGCTGTTAGAGACACAAGAGATGATAGATGCTGGAGCAACAAACAATCTGCTGTAGGTTTTGTGTCCTGATGCAGGGTTTTGACCTAAACCATCAACATTTCCTTTCCCTCCACAGATTGGGCGGCACGATAGTTTAGCAATTAGTGTAATGCTATCATAGCGCCAGTGACATGGGCTCAATTCTTCCGCTGTCTGTAAGGAGTTTGTATGTTCTCCCCATGCCCCTGTAGGTTTCCTCCTGGCACTCTGGTTTTCTCCCACATTCCAAAGGCATAGAAGTTAGTAGGTTAATTGGTCACATGAGTGTAAATGGGCAGACTGATTGAGAATCCACCAGACGATATTACTGAGCACTGGAATGCCTTCAAAGAAACGGTCTACAACGCTGCCCGGGACACCTTGGGGAAAGTCAAGCGCAAGTATCAGGACTGGTTTGATGAGAGAACCAATCTGTGCAAGCGCTTCTAAGAGCTAAGGCAGCTGCACACCAGGATCTTCTTCCACATCCAAACTCCAGTTCCAAAAAACGTGCCTTTTTGAGTGCAAAATCAACTTTGCAGAGGCAACTCAGAGCTATGAAAGACCAGTGGTGGGCGAACAAGGCCAAGGAGTTACAAGCCATTGCTGACTGTAATGACTCAAGTAGCTTCTATTAAGCAATCAAGGTTGAGTATGGTCCATCAAAACAAGGCACCTCACAACTCCTGAGCAAGGATAGTACATCCATCTTTACTGAGAAGTCAGAGCACATGAAAAGATGGCAAGAATACTTCCACAAACTACTGAACAGACTAGAAACTATCACCGATGAAGCACTGGACAGAGTACACCCTCGACCCATACTGTTCGAGCTAGATACTCCCCCTACTCTTCATGAGGTCATCAAAGCCATCAAACAGCTAAAACCCAACAAAGCACCAGGGCCTGACGATATCGCAGCCGAGATCTACCAGTATGGTACTCACACACTGATATCATGCCTGCACCAGCTGTTCACAAAGTTTTGGGGAGCTGCAGAACTACCACAAGACTTCAAAGGTGCATCAATCGTGACCATCTACAAAAACAAGGAAGACAAGAGAGACTGCAACAATATTACTGTGGCATCTCTCTTCTGTCAGTTGCGGGAAAATGCCTTGTGAAGATCATCCTTAGACGCTTGGTGTCCACATCAGTGACAACATCTTTCCAGAAAGCCAGTGTGGTTTTTGAATAGGCCATAGCACAGTGGACATGATCCTTTCACTGAGGCAGCTCCAAGAGAAATCCGTTGTGCAGCAGAGAAGTCTCTATGTCACATTTGTTGATCTAACCAAAGCGTTTGACACTGTTGGTAGAGATGGCCTGTGGAAGCTCCTACCAAAATTCGGTTGCCCTCCACACCTAACCAACATCATCCGTCAGTTCCACGAAGGCATGGAAGGCCGCATCAACATGTGTGGTGAGTTGTCAGACCCATTTTCCATCAGCAATGGCGTAAAACAGGGTTGTGTTCTGGCTCCTACTCTGTTTGGACTATTCTTCGCTGCTGTCCTTCAGGAAGCCACATCAGACCTACAAACGAGGGCTGATGGTGGGCTCCTTAACCTCGCAAGATTGAGAGTAAAAACAAAAGTCGGGGACATTGTGGCGCATGAGCTACAGTTTGCTGATAACTATGCACTGGTTGCCCACTCTCTCGAAGACTTACAGGAGATCACCAGTCACTTTGCCAGTGTAGCCGAAAGCTTCGGACTGACAATCAGCCTGAAAAAGATGGAAGTTTTGTACCAACCGGTTCCTGGCTCAAGCTATGAAGACCCAACTGTCCTCATTGATGACACTTGTCTCAATGCTATTGACAAGTTTTGCTATCTGGGAAGCATAATAACATTCTCAGCTTCTGTGGATGTAGAGATCGAGTCAAGAACCAGAAAAGCCTGCTTTGCCTTTAGTCAGCTGGAAGATCGTGTTTGGTCACAGAACATCAGGTTGGCTACCAAGTGCAAGGTATACAAGGCCGTTGCCATATCAACCTTGTTATATGGATGTGAGACGTGGTGCCATATCAGAGACACTTACGCCAGCCTGACCAACTGCAGCAGCGTCACCTACGTTCTCTGATGAAGATCACCTGGTGAGACAAGGTCTCCAATACCGAGGTCCTTTCTCAAGCCGGAATGCCAGCAGTTTCAACCTTGGTGATGTCAGCCCAATTGCGCTGGGCAGGACAAGTTTTTTTTTCAGATTATGAGGACACGCAGTCCTCTTTTATTGTCATTTAGTAATGCATGCATTAAGAAATGATACAATGTTCCTCCATAATGATATCACAGAAACACAAGACAAACTGACTGAAAAACTGACAAAAACCACATAATTATAACATATAGTTACAACAGTGCAAAGCAATACCATAATTTGATGAAGAACAGACCATGGGCACGGTAAAAAAAAATCTCAAAGTCTCTTGAAAGTCCCATCATCTCACGCAGACTGTAGAAGGAAGAAAAAAACTCTTCCTGCCATGAGCGTCCAGCGCCGCAAACTTGCTGATGCAGCATCCTGGAAACACCCGACCACAGCCAACTCTTGAGTCTGTTCGAAAACTTCGAGCCTCCGACCAGCCCTCCGACACCGAGCACCATCTCTGCTGAGCGCTTCGACCCCGGCCCCGGCAACAGGCAATAGGCAAAGCCGAGGATTTTGGGCCTTCCCTCCGGAGGTTCTCAATCGCACAGCAGCAGCGGCAGCGAAGCAGGCATTTCAGAAGTTTCTCCAGGTGTTCCTCCGTGCTTCTCACGTCTGTCTCCATCAAATCAGGATTGTGCACGGCCCCTAGTTAACACATACGATATCATCCAGAGCGGCCGCGCACACTGCGTTGCGTCGCCATCTTCTCCTCCCCCTCCTTTCAGAATGTTGTCAGAATGCCTGATGGAAGACTGCCCAAGGACATCTTGTACGGCCAACTGTCCAGTGGTACCTGAAAACGAGGAGGCCAGCGACTACAGTACAAGGATGTTCTGCACAGGAGCCTCAAGAAAGTTGACATTGCCCCATCAATATGGAAGGATCTGGCTCAAGATTGCTCGCAGTGGAGGGACGCCATCAGAAAAGGTGTGGACACTGTTGAAAACAAGCTCAATGAGGCAACAGAGGAAAGGCACAGGAAGCGCCACAACAGAGCTTCTGCCCCTGCTGCCCCTCCAGTCCTCACCTGCCAAGTATGTGGCAAGCAGTGCCTGTCAAGGATCGGCCTGTACAGCCACTCCAGGACGCAAGTATCAAACTCCACTAACTGACTGAAAGGAACCATCATCATCCTATGGGATGGATAGCCAGAGAGAGGGTGTAAATGGGCAGTGTGGGTTCGTTGAGCTGGGAAGGCCTGTTACTGTGCTGTATCTCTAAATAAATATACTCTATGCCGCTTAACCCACTGAGTTTCTTCAGCAGATTATTTTGAGAATTGTTGGAGCTGCACTTATCTGGGCAAGTGAAGTGTATTATGTCATACTCGTTACCTTGCTGTATCACTAAATTAAATTAAATTAAATTATTCCTGTGATTTGTGGTTTGTAGTTGATGGAAAGGATCTGAATTTCAGGAGATGAGTCATTCAATTCAAGGGAGGACAGTGGATGAAGAAAGGGCCCTGGTGGAGGTCTTTATCAAATAAGACCATAAAACATAGGAACAGAATTATACCATTTAGCCCACCGAGTGTGCTCCACTATTCAATCATGGCTGATCCTTTTTTCTGCTCCTCAACCCCATTCCCCAGACTTCTCCCCATAACCTTTGATGCCGTGTCCAATCAAGAACCTATCAATATCTGCCTTAAATACACTGCAACGATCTGGCCTCCCATAGCTGCATGTGGTAACAAATTCCACCAACTTACCACCCTTTGGCTAAAGAAATTTCTCCGCATCTCTGTTTTAAATGGACACCCCTCTATTCTGAAACTGTGCCCTCTTGTCCTAAACTTCCCCACCATGGGAAACATCCTTTCCACATCTACTTTGCCTGGCCTTTTAACATTCAAAATATTTCAATGAGATCCCCCCTCATCCTTCTAAATTCTAGCGAGTACAGGCCCAGGGCCATCAAACATTCCTCGTATGACAACCCTTTCATTCTTGGAATCATCTTTGTGAACCACCTCTGGACCCTCTCCAATGCCAGCACATCCTTTCTTAAATGAGGAGCCCAAAACTGTTCACAATACTCAAGGTGCAGCCTTACCAGTGCCTTATAAAGCCTTAGCATCACGTCCCTGCTCTTGTATTTAAGACGTATTGAAATGAATGCTAACATTGCATATGCTTTCCTCACCACCGACTCAAACTGCAATTTAACCTTTAGAAATTCTGTACAAGGACTCCTAAGTCCCTTTGCATCTCAAATTTTTGGATTTTCTTCCCATTTAGAAAATAGCCTGCACACTTGTTTCTACTACCAAAGTGCATCACTGTTTTTTCAACATTGTATTTCATTTGCCACTTTCTTGCCCATTCTCCTAATCTGTCTAAATCCTTCTGCAGCGTACCTGTTCCCTCAACACTACCTACCCCTCCAGCAATCTTAGTATCATTTGCAAATTTGGCAACAAAGCCATTTATTCCATCAGCTAAATCATTGATATACAGCATAAAAAGAAGCAGTCCCAACACCGAACCCTTCAGAACACCACTAATCCCTAGTAGCCAACCAGAAAAGTATCCTTTTATTCCCACTTGCTACCTCCTACCAATCAGCCAGTACTCCAACCATATTAATATCTTTCTTGTAATACAATGGGCTCCTAATTTAGTAAGCAACCTCATGCATGGCACCTTGTCAAAGGCCTTCTGAAAGTTTAAATATACAACATCCCTTGCATCCCCTTTATCTATTCTACGTGTAATTCCCTCAAAGAATTCCAACAGGTTTGTCAGGCAAGATTTTTCTTTAAGGAAGCTATGCTGACTTTGTCTTATGTTGTCCTGTGTCACCAAGTACTCCATAACCTCAGCCTTAACAACTGACTCCAACATCTTCCAACCACTGAGTTCAGACTAACTGATCTATAATTCCTTTCTGCTGCCTTCCTCCTTTCTTAAGGAGTGGAGTGACATGTGCAATTTTCCAGTCCTCTGGCACCATGCCAGAGTCCAATGATTTTTGAATGATCCTTGCTAAGGCCTCCACAATCTCTACCGCTACCTCTTTCAGAACCTTAGTGTGCAGTCCATCTGATCCGGGTGACTTACGTGCCCTTAGGACTGTCACCTTTTTGAGCATCTTCTCCCTTGTAATAGTAACTGCACTCACTTCTCTTCCTTCACACACTACAACATCTGGCACACTGCTAGTGTCTTCCACAGTGAAGACTGGTGCAAAATACTCATTTAGTTCATCTGCCAGCTCCCCGTCCCCCATTATTAGTTCTCTCTCATTTTCTTGTGGTCCTATATCCACTCTCATCTTTCTTACATTTTACATACTTTTTACTATCCACTTTGATATTACATGCTAGCTTTCATATTTCATCTTTTCTCTTCTAATGATTCTTTTAGTTGCTCTCTGTAGGTTTTTAAAAATTTTCCAATCCTCTATCTTCCCACAAATTTTTGCATTTTTGAATGCCCTCTCTTTTGTATTTACATTAGCTTTGACTTCCCTTGTTAGCCATGGTTGCAAATGGTGCAAGCTGAATCATCTGCAGCTCAACATCAGTAAGACAAAGGAGATGGTGGTAGACTTTAGGAAGACCAAGCCTGCACTGCTCCCTGTTACTATTGATGGTGAGAACGTGGATGTGGTGAGGATCTATGAGTACTTGGGGGTGCACCTGGATGACAGAGTTGAGCACCAACACAGAGGATGTGTATAAAAAGGGCCAGAGTTACCTATACTTTCTGAGGAGACTGAGGTCCTTTGGAGTATGCAGGCCTCTCCTTCACATGTTCTACCAGTCTGTTGTTTCCAGTACAGTCTTCGATGCAGTGGTGTGCTGGGGCATCAACATGGCTGATGCCAACAGGCTCAATAAACTGATTAGAAAGCCTGGATTTGTTATAGGAGTCAAACTGGACACACTGGCAGCTGTGGTACAACAAAGGACCTTACGGAAAATCTGGACAGTGTTTCTCACCCTCTGCATGCCAGCTTGTCAGAACAAAGAAACACTTTTGATAGTATACTAAGACAACTGTGCTGCTTCAAAGAGTGCTATATGAGGTCATTCTTACCCTCGCTGTTAGGCTGTATAGTGAGTCAACTTATAGCTGGGGAAGTGATGACCCCTTCCTGTTAGACTGTTTGTAGTAACCTATTTTTTTATTCTTTCTTACTTCTCTTCTAATATTTGTATACTTGTTTATTTGTGCACTTGTAATGCTACTGTGACACTGTAATTTCCTTTGGGATCCACGAAGTATCTCTCTCTTTATCTATTACAGGATACCCAGCCCCTCATCTGCTGTTGCAACCACAACATTTATCTAGTCAGAGCAGTTGAGTTTTTAGACAGTTGTGACTCTGCATGTTTAATGGTGGATACTCAATGATGGTAATGCTATTGGATGTCACTGATAGGTTTCTGGATTCACTCTCGCTAGAGATGGTCATTGTCTGGCAATTTAGCGGTACATATGTTGTCTACACTTGAGTGTTATTTATGTCTTACTGTATATAGATGTCAATTGGTTCATTTGTTGAGGGATTGTAAATGAAATTGAATACACCCTATCCTCGTTATATGCGTCTTCAAACAATGCGGATTTACAGTTATGCGAGGAACCCATTTCTACCAACGTCTCCTTATATGCGTCCAAAACTCACAGTTATGCGAGGAGCACTGCTTTCCCACCAACACAAGTCACGTGCGCACGCTTCACAGTCTCACTGTTGGGTCGAGAAGCACTGCTTTCCCGCCAATGCAAGTCACGTGCGCGTGCCTCACAATCTCACTCCCACCAGTCTCGCATTGGTTTTGGCAAGATGTGGATGTGTGATATTGCGCTCTTAAACTTTTGTTGGTTTTACCTACGGTGCAGTGATTTTGTGCTTGAAATATTTAACTATGCCTCCTAAGTGTCCAATGTCACGTCCTGGGCCATCAGCCAAGCGGCAGAGAACCGCTTTAACACTTGAAAAAATGTTGGAAATTATTAATAGCGCGGCATTGGCTGAAGGTAACACAGCTCTGGGACACTACTGCGGGGAACAGAATCTTGCCTTTAAAGTTCTTTTGTTGCTTGACAATGCGCTAGACCATCCTAAACATTTGGACAGCATTCATCCTAACATAACAGTATGTTTCCTGCCGCCAAACACAACATCGCTGATTCAACCACTCGACCAAGGTGTGATCCACATTCAAGGCGTAGGTACTTTTTTTATGGCGAACTATCTTTCAGATGCTGCAAGCAACAGATGTTTTGGAAAATCCCGGGAGTTTACCAACGGTGAGGGAATGGTGGAAGTCGGAACATTTGGCACAAATGGCGATGGACATGGACCCAAGTTTAGAACGGAGTCAGCATTTCAGTCGATCCCTGCCGTCAACCCTTCTTCCCTACAAGCAAATTTATGCTGAAAAACAGAATGCTGCCAAGCAAACAACCCTCACCACTTTCTTCAAACCGGTGTCATCTCCTGCTGCCGACAGTTCTAAGAGTTCTGTGAGTCTTCCTTCACCCCTTGCTGTGCTTGATATGATCCTAATGACCACAACAATCCACCTTCTCCATGTAAAGCTGCCCAACACCACAACAGCCACTCCTCTCCCGGAGCGAACACACCTGCCACAGTTGGTGAGTACTGTACACCCTAGGATGTTAACTTTCTATGACTTATTACAATGAATATTACCTTAAATTGATGAAATATAATACAAAAGTTGTCTTGTGGTACTGCTTTTGTGTCGTATTAGAGTGAAAATGTGAATAAATTACAGATAAAACATATTTGGGAAGCCCCCTGGAACGCATCCCTATTTTCTCCATTTAAATAATTATTCACATTATGTGAATTCACGTTATGCGTCAACTGCGAGGAACGTATCCCCCGCATATAATGAGGATGGGGTGTATTGCTCACTTATCTATGGACATCCACACTTCTGACTTTAGGATCAAATTATGGAGCAGCTGAAGGTGTTTGGGCTTAGGATTGTTTTGCAGCAACAGCTAGGAGAACAAATGGGAAATGGCTTTCATTGTGTAAAGAGTAAATTGGAGTGCTGGGATTTTTAGACTTTTCAAGGTTGAAAAGACTGAAGTAAAGGATAGAATGGAAGATTGATTGTTAGCTCTTCTAGCTTATTATTTTGCAAGAAATAGAAATAGAAAATTCTGGAACAATTATGTGCTTTATTCTTCAAAGTTAGCTCTTTCTTACCACATCTGCTACTTAACCTATTGTGTAGTTCTATCAATTTCTGCACTTATTCTGCAATATCACAGTTGCACTCAGGGGAGACATAATGGAGGGGTGGTAAGAAAGATTAAAATTCTGATTCTGAGTCCATATGGGTGGAACTCAGGAATAGGAAGGGTGCAGATATGTGATCAGATTAAGGAAATGTGTAAAAATAATAATGTTGCTGTCATGGGGGTTAAAACCATAAGACATAGGAACAGAATTAGGCCATCTGGCCCTTCGGGTCTGCCTCACCATTCAATCATGGCTGATCCTTTTTTTTTACATCTTCTCCTCAGCCCCAGTTCCCAGCCTTCTCCCCGTAATCTTTGATGATCTGTAATCAAGAACCTATCAATCTCTGCCTTAAATACACCCAATGACCTGGCCTCCACAGCTGCACGTAACAACAAATTCCACAAGTTCACCACTCTTTGGTGAAAGAAATTTCTCCACATCTCTGCTTTGAAAGGGTGCCCCTCTATCCTGAGGCAGTGCCCCCTTGTTCTAGACTCTCCCACCATGGGAAACATCCTTTCCACGTCTACTCTGTCTAAGCCTTTCAACATTCGAAAGGTTTCAATGAGATCCGCCTCACTCAGCCTGTTGGCTGCAACTAAGTCCCATCACCTGCCTGCCCTTCCTGACAATCTGACTGCATGCTATCTTTACTTTTTTATCCTCTGTCTTATCCCAAGTCCCTTCACTCCGGTTCCCACCCCCTGCCAAGTTAGTTTAAACCCTCCCCAACAGCTCTAATAAACCTGCCCGCGAGAATACTGGTCCCCCTCACGTTCAGGTGCAACCTGTCACTTTTGAGTAGGTCATACCTCCCCCAGAAGAGATCCCAATTATCCATAAACCTGAAGCCCTGCCGCTGCACCAGCTTCTCAGCCACATATTTATCTGCCAAATCATCCTGTTTCTACCCTTACTGGTGCATGGCACAGGCAGCAATCCAGAAATTGCTAACCAGTAGGTCCTTCTTCTCAGCTTTCTACCTAGCTCTGTCAATTCTCTTTTCAGGACCTCACTGCTTTTCCTTCTTATGTCATTGGTATCAATATCTCCCCCACCCCTTCAAAACGTTGTGAACGCGATCTGAGACATCCCTGACCCCAGCACCTTAGAGGCAACATACCATCCGGGTGTCCTGTTCATATTCACAGAATCTCCTGTCTGTTCCCCTCACTATTGAGTCCCTTCTCACTATTGCTCCCTTCTTCTCTCGCTTTCCCTTCTGCACCACGGGCCCATGCTCAGTGCCTGTAACCCGGTCGCTGTGGCATTCTCCTGGGAGGTCATCCCCCACAGAAGTATCCAAAGTGGTATACTTGTTTTTGAGGGTAATGGCCCCAGGGGTGCTCTGCTTTAACTGCCTATTTCCATTTCTCCTGACAGTCACTCAGCTACTCGCCTCCTGCAACTTTGGGGTGACTACTTCCCTGTAACTTTGATCAATTATATTCTTGCTCTTCCGTACAAGCCAAAGTTCATCCAGTTGCTGCTCCAGATCCCTAACATGGTCTTCAAGGAGCTGCAGCCGGATGCACTTCACGCAGATGTAGCTCCCCGGCATACTCTGGGTCTCCCAGTTCTCCAACATCTGGCATGAGGAGCACACCACAGCTATTTAAACGATACAGTAAGAGATGAAAAATAACAAAAAGGAAACCTTAACAGACGCTTTACAGGGATCCGATGCCTCTTCCTAGCCGAAGCCTCTTTAGAGTTAAAGCCTGTTGCTTCTACTCTCGCCACTGGCCTACTCCTGATAATGGTCGCTCCGCCCATGGCCACTCCACTTATCCCTTCTGTACTTCTATTTAATTTGTGGAGCTCTGTTGATGTCACTGATAGGCCCTGTACAATGGACAAACACCCTTGAAGCTCCCTTTTTAAATAATCGCTACTGACCTGTGAGAGATACCTCTTGGTAGAGCTCTGTTGATGCTGCTGATAGGCCACGTACAATTTCAACTTAGAACCATAGAACCATAGAAACTACAGCACAGAAACAGGCCCTTTGGCCCTTCTTGGCTGTGCCGAACCATTTTCTGCCTAGTCCCACTGACCTGCACACGGACCATATCCCTCCATACACCTCTCATCCATGTATCTGTCCAATTTATTCTTAAATGTTAAAAAAGAACCCGCATTTACCACCTCGTCTGGCAGCTCATTCCATACTCCCACCACTCTATGCGTGAAGAAGCCCCCCCAATGTTCCCTTTAAACTTTTCCCCCCTCACCCTTAACCCATGTCCTCTGGTTTTTTTCTCCCCTTGCCTCAGTGGAAAAAGCCTGCTTGCATTCACTCTATCTACACCCATCATAATTTTATATACCCCTATCGAATCTCCCCTCATTCTTCTACGCTCCAGGGAATAAGGTCCTATCCTATTCAACCTTTCTCTGTAACTGAGTTTCTCAAGTCCCGGCAACATCCTTGTAAACCTTCTCTGCACTCTTTCAACCTTATTTATATCCTTCCTGTAATTTGGTGACCAAAACTGAACACAATACTCCAGATTCGGCCTCACCAATGCCTTATACAACCTCATCATAACATTCCAGCTCTTATACTCAATACTTCAATTAATAAAGGCCAATGTACCAAAAGCTCTCTTTATGACCCTATCTACCTGTGACGACACTTTTAGGGAATTTTGTATCTGTATTCCCAGATCCCTCTGTTCCACTGCACTCCTCAGTGCCTTACCATTAACCCTGTATGTTCTACGTTGGTTTGTCCTTCCAACGTGTAATACCTCACACTTGTCAGTATTAAACTCCATCTGCCATTTTTCAGCCCATTTTTCCAGCTGGTCCAAGTCCCTCTGCAGGCTCTGAAACCTTCCTCACTGTCTACTACACCTCCAATCTTTGTATCATCAGCAAACTTGCTGATCCAATTTACCACATTATCATCCAGATCATTGATATAGATGACAAATAACAATGGACCCAGCACTGATCCCTGTGGCACACCACTAGTCACAGGCTTCCACCCAGAGAAGCAATTCTCTACCACCACTCTCTGGCTTCTTCCATCGAGCCAATGTCTAATCCAATTTACCACCTCTCCATGTATACCTAGCGACTGAATTTTCCTAACTAACCTCCCATGCGGGACCTTGTCAAAGGCCTTATTGAAGTCCATGTAGACAATATCCACTGCCTTCCCTTCATCCACTTTCCTGGTAGCCTCCTTGAAAAACTCCAACAGATTGGTCAAACATGACCTACCACGCACAAAGCCATGTTGACTCTCCCTAATAAGTCCCTGTCTATCCAAATGCTTGTAGATTCTGTCTCTTAGTACTCCCTCCAATAACTTACCTACTACTGACGTTAAACTCACCGGCCTATAATTTCCCGGGGCCTTCTCAGTTTAGATGGGGAAGAATTTGTTAAGTGTATCCAGGAAGGTTTCAAATTAATATGTATACTGTCCAACAAGAGGAGGGGCTGTACTAGATCTGGTGTGGGGTAAAGAACCTGGCGAGGTGATTGACTTTTCAGTGGGTGAACAGTTAGGGAATAGTGACCACAACTGCTTAACTTTCAGGATAGCTATAGATAAGGATACCTATGGTTCTTGAGAGAGAGTTTTAAATTGGAGTAGGGCAAATTACAAGGGCATTAGGCAGGAACTAAGAAGCATTAATTGGGAACATGTTTTCCCCGGCAAGTCCACATTAAACATGTGGAGGGTGATTGAAGATCAATTGTACAGAGTACAGGTAAGGTATGTTCCTGTTAGAATGAAGGACGGGTGAAAAGACAAGAGAACCTTGGATGTCCAGAGAGATGATGAATTTAGTCAAGAAGAAAAAGGAAAAGTACGTAAAGCTTCGGAACGTAGGATCAAACGAAACACATGAGGAGTATAAAGAAGCCAGAAGAGAACTAAAGAAGGGAATTAGGAAAGCCTAAGGGGCCATGAAAAGTCCTTGGCAAGTAGGATTAAGCTGAATCCCAAGGCATTCTATACATACATCAAGAGCAACAGGATAACTAAGGAGTGAATGGGACCACTCAAGAATACAGGGAGAACATTTGCCTGGATGCAAAGAATATGAGTGAGGTACTTAATGAGTATTTTGCTTCAGTATTTACCAAGGAAAAGGATGTGGAGGACCAGGAGATCAGTGCTGAATATATAAATACATTAGGGTGTTTAGAGGTCAAGTAAGAGGAAGTGTTAGGCCTGCTAATGAGTATTATCATGGATAAGTCCCCACGGCCTGATGGGATTTACCTCAGGTTATTGAAAGAGGCAAGCGATATGACTGCTTGGCCCTTGACCAGTATATTTGTGTCCTCTCTAGCCACAGCCGATGTCCTGGAGGACAGGCGAGTGGCTAATGTTGTACCTCTATTTAAGAAAGGAACAAGGGGAAATCCTGGGAACGATGGACCAATGAGTCTCACATCACTTGTATGGAAATTGCTGAAGAAAATTCTTAGGGATAGGATAGATGAGCATTTGGAAACCCATGGCCTGATTAAGGAACGCCAGCATGGCTTTGTGCATAGTAGGTCGTGCCTTCCCAACTTGATTGAGTTTTTTTGACAAAGTGGTGAGAGAAATTGATGAGGATAGGACAGTGGATGCTGTCTAGTAAGGTGTTTGACAAAGTCCATCATGGGAAGCTAATCCAGAAGATTAAGATGCATGGGGTCCGTGGTGAATTGGCTGTTTGGATTCAGAGCTGGCTTGCACATAGAAGACAGAAGGTAGTGGTTGAAGGGACTTATTTGAGCTGGAGGTCTGTAATTAGTGGAGTTCCACAGGGATCTGTGCTGGGACCTCTGCTGTGTATAAATGACCTGAATGAAAATGTAGATGGGTAGGTTAGCAAATTTGTGGATGACACCAAGATTGGTGGAGTTGTGGATAGAGTGCAAGACTGGCAAAGAACACAGCATAATATAGATCAATTGCATATATGGGCTGAGAAATGGCAGATGGAGTTTAACTGAGATAATTGTGAAGTGTTACACCTTGTTAGGACAATTGCAAGGAGACAGTACATTATTAGGGGCAAGATCCTTAACAGTATTGCAGAACAGAGAGTTTTTGAGATCCATGTTCTTAGCCTCTTGAAAGTGGTTACACAGGTTGATAAGTTGATTAAGAAGGCATATGAAATATTTGTTTTTGTTAGTCAAGGCACTGAGTTCAAAAGGCAGGAGGTTACGTTGCGACTTTATAAAGCTCTGTGTAGGCCACATCTAGAGTATTACATACAATTCTGTTCACCTCACTGTAGGAAGGATGTTGAGGTTTTGGAGACAGTGCAGAAGAGATTTACCAGGATGCTGCCTTGTTTAGAGGGCATGTGCTATCATGAGAGGCTGGATAAACTTGGGTTGTTTTCTCTGGAGCGCCAGAGGCTGAGGGGAGCTCTTAAGATTATGAGAGGCATTGGTAGAGTGGAGAGAGTATCTGTTTCCCAGGGCTGAAATGTCTAATACCAGAAGGCATGCATTGAAGGTGAAAGGGGGTAGGTTCACGGGAGATGTGTGGGGTAAGTTTTTTTTTACTTGTGGATGCATGGAATGTGCTGTCTGGTTTGGTGGTAGAGGCAAATACATTTGAGGCTTTTAAGAGATGTTTGGATAGGCACATGGATGTAAGGAAGATGGAGGGATATGGACATGATGTAGGTAGGCGGGATTAATGTTTGGGTATTTTTGCTTTGAGTTTTTAGCTGGTTTAGCACAACATTGTGGGCTGAATGGCCTGTCCCTGTGCTGCATTCTATGTTCTATTTCAGATTTTGAACTGCTTTGTTAGGTTCGTTTTTAGCGGTCTAAGATGACCACTCTTCCAAAGGCCAGGGGTCATGATGGATGTTTAACATTGGAGCTTGGGTCTTAGGAGTTTGAAGTGAATGTAGGGCTGAGTAGCTGGTGAAGTACCATTAGGCTTCCACTGATGCTATATTACAGTGGAGTGTGTAAACTAAACTAACACTGCTAATTATAGACTGGATACTTCAACAAAGTATATGGCACTGAATACAACTGTGATGAATTGTAATTTTATTCAACCAAATGATATGATATTTTCAAAAGAAGTAAAAAACTGAGGAATGAGGAACAAAATTCAGTCACTTCTGTCAAGTAGCATTGATAAAGCAATCTACCTGATGCTTATCACCATTTTGTTACAGCTTTCTGCGTGCATATTGGTTGCCCTATTTCCCACATCGCAACAGTGACTACACTTCCAGTAGTACTTTGTCTGTGGGATGCTTTGGGATATGACGAAAATTACTTAATAAATGCTATTCTTTCTTCGATAAAAAATTAGACCTATTGTTGGTAATAATATGTTACAGAATGTAGCAAGGTATGAGCAGGGCTAAGCCATTCAGCTAGCCCTCTTATTTAGTGAGATCATGACTGATTCATAACCTAACTCTAAATATTTGTTCTTAAGATCTTTTATAAACAAAAATCCATCAATGTCAGTAGTAAAATTAACCCAGCTACCGCTGCCATATATGGAAATGAGTTCCAAATCTCTTTTAGTCATTACCTGTTAATCTTGAAAACTTTGAACAAGTCACCAATAACTTTCTACATTCAATGAATAGCATTTTGGTTCGCATAATCTGTTTTAGTAATTTAACCCTTAGAATTAAGTTATCGTTTCCTCTGAAGACAAATGTACTGTTTTTCAGATCTCTTATACTGCTGTCCACTAGATTAAATACCAGCCCTCCATTAGTCTTTTATTTCCTGTAAATATCCTGTGATATTTTAATCATCCATGAACATGGACTCTTAAACACTTTAAAATTTTACTTCTTCCAATTTTATGTACTCTTTTTGACTTGGTGGGGGAATAATTAATTATATTGAAATCCATTTGCATCCACCTACAACTGCTTACAATACTATATATTCATGTGTCACTGATGATCTTAAAGCTGTATGATGTAAGCGATTCATAAGTATCATGAATAGTCATGGCCCCAAATACACACTTTGAGGAAGACATCCTAGCCAATTTGAACACTAGGTGATTATTCCTATTTTCCATTTTCTGCTGCTTAGGTAATAACTTATCTCAATTCTGTGAGCAGTGAGTGGCAATTTTTACTGTAACCATGTAGAAGTGAGTTTTCCATTCTGTATGGTGCAGCATCTATTCTTAGTGTCACAGCCTGCAGAAATTCAACCTGATATTCCACTCCATCCCTTATGTTTCATTGAGGAAATTAACTTTTTTTATCATGTTTGACCAGAATTTATTATCTCAAGCCTTGATAATATTGTTTAGGATGAGTTTCACCTATTTTTACATCCGCCCTTAATCACTCTAGCTTGATAACTCAGAAATTTTCGGCACTTCAGCATAGTTAGACCTGCTTCTCTTACACTTAATTATTTAGTCATATTTTTGAATCTAAAATCATTTTGTTCCTGATCCAATGACAATATCAATAAGTTTTGTGATTTTTGATATCATTTTAGCATCTTATCCGGATGTATCACAGCCTGGTATGGCAACTGCTCTGACTAAGACCACAAGAAATTACAGAGTTGTGAAGATAAACCAGTCTATCACACACACCAGTCTCTTCTACATTTCCTTCTGCCTCAGGAAAATACCCAAGATAATCAAAGAGCTCTCCCACTCCTGGTCATTTACTCTTCTTCGCTGTCCTCTCAGGCAGAATATACAAAGGTTTGAGAGCACATAGCACCACACTCAAGGGCAGTTTATATCCTGTTATCAGATTCTTGAATAGACTTGTTAGATGCTAGAAGATGAACTTTTGATCTCCCAATATACTTCATCATGCTCCTTATAAATTATATGTCTTCCTGCACTGCACCTTCCCTGTAACTGTAGTACTATATTTTGCATTCTGACTTTTCTTTTTACTACTACAATATGATTATGTACAACATGATATATCAGGATGGCATGCAAAAAAAAAAGCTCTTCATTATATCTCAGAACATTTTGGAGATAGTGATCACAATTCTATCTCCTTTACCACAGCATCGGAGAGGGATAGGAACAGGCAAGTTAGGAAAGCATTTAATTGGAGTAAGGGGAAATATGAGGTTATCAGGCAGGTACTTGGAAGCATAAATTGGAAACAGATGTTCTCAGGGAAATGTACGAAAGGAATGTGGGAAATGTTCAGGGGAGCTTACAAAAGGTTCAAAAAGCTAAGTAATGATAGAGAGCTAGAAGATTATAAGGCCAGCAGGTAGGAACTTAAGAAAGAAATTAGGAGAGCCAGAAGGGGCCATGAAAAGGCCTTGGTGGACAGGATTAAGAAAAACCCAAGGCATTCTACAAGTATGTGAAGAGCAAGAGGATAAGATGTGATAGAATAGGACTAATCAAGTGTAACAGTGGAAAAGTGTGTGTGGAACCAGAGGAGATAATAGAGGTGCTTAATGAGTACTTTGCTTCAGTATTCACTACAGAAAAGGATCTTTGCAATTGTACGGATGACTTACAGTGGACTGAAAGCTTGAGCATGTAGATATTAAGAAAGAGAATGTGCTGGAGCTTTTGGAAAGCATCAAGTTGGATAAGTCATCAGGAGTGGATGAGCTGTACCCCAGGCTATTGTGGGAGGCGAGGGAGGAGACTGCTGAGCTTCTGGCGATGATCTTTGCATCATCAATGGGGACGGGAGAGGTACTGGAGAATTGGAGGGTTGCGGATGTTGTTCCATTATTCAAGAAAGGGAGTAGAGATAGCCCAGGAAATTATAGACCAGTGAGTCTTACTTCAGTGGTTGGTAAGTTGATGGAGAAGATGCTGAGAGGCAGGATTTATGAACATTAGGAGAGGCATAATATGATTAGGAATAGTTAGCATGGCTTTGTGAGAGGCAGGTCATGCCTTATGAGCCTGATTGAATTTTTTTGAAGATGTGACTAAACACATTAATGAAGGTAGAGCAGTAGATGTAGTGTATATGGATTTCAGCAAGGCATTTGACACGGTACCCCATGCAAGGCTTATTGAGAAAGTAAGGAGGCATAGAATCCCAGGGAAAATTGCTTTGTGGATCCAGAACTGGCTTGCCCACAGAAGACAAAGAGTGGTTGTAGACGGGTCATATTCTGCATGGAGGTCGGTCACCAGTGGTGTGCCTCAAGGATCTGTTCTGGAACCCCTACTCTTCATGATTCCATATTTGCAGTCTCTTGTGTCATAAATAGATTATCATACAGATAGTAAGTGTTTTACAGAATACATCTAGTCCAAATGCTCTAATCCAGTGGTACCCAACTACCGGGCTGTGGACCGGTACCGGGCTGCAAAGCATGTGCTACCGGGCTGTGAGGAAACAATATGAGTCAGCTGCACCTTTTCTCATTCCCTGTCACGCACTGTTGAAGTTGAACATAGGGTTGCCAACTGTCCCGTATTTGCCGGGACATCCCGTATATTGGGCTAAATTGGTTTGTCCCATGCGGAACCGCCCTTGTCCCGTATTTCCCCCGCTAAGGTACAGCGTTCCTATGAAACCTTTCATGCTGAAATGGGGTAAAGTGAAGAAGCAATTACCATTAATTTATATGGGAAAAATTTTTGAGCTTTCCCAGACCCAAAAATAACCTAACAAATCATGCCAAGTAACGCATAAAACCGAAAATAAATAACACTAACATATAGTAAAAGCAGGAATGATGTGATAAATACACAGCCTATATAAAGTAGAAATAATGTATGTACAGTATAGTCGGGAAGATGAAGGCAAAGCCGATTTGTGGGGGGAAAAATCGGCACGTATGCGCGTGCACACACAAGTGCCCGTGCAAGGCTTCATGCTCATGGTAGTCTTTCCTGGGGTAAGGTGTCCGGGATTTGACTGCTACTTTTGTCCCTTATTTGGGAGTGAGAAAGTTGGCAACCCTAACTGTAAAAGGCATGTTGAGGTGAGTTTAACCTTACTTGAATACCCCCCACCCCACCGTCGGCCAGTCCGCAAGAATATTGTCAATATTAAACCGGTCCGTGGCACAAAAATGGTTGGGGACCCCTGCTCTAATCTGCTCTTGATCACTCAGGATGGTTGGAGAAGACTTTTCCACTGTTTCCACTAGACTTGACTACTCCAGTGGACACCTGCTTTATTCTACACTTGCATTCATCATAAAGCTGAGGCCTGTGTCCTCACTCATGCAAGTCCTGTTCATCTGCTCCCACTGAACTCCCTATGTTTGCTACAATTTAATAATTCTCAGACTCAGTTTCAAACTCTTTCAGATTCTCACTTATATAATATTCCCCAACCCTATAACCTCTGATACTTTGGTTAACAAATCCTGACCTCCTCAATTCAATTGCTTCATAACTGGTGGCTGTGCCTTCAGCTTCCTGGTTCCTCTTACCCGAAATTTCTCCCTAACCAATCTATCTATTTCTTTGCTTATAAGGTGTTTCCCAAAGCTTTGAGAATAGCATTGAAGCATTTTTCAGCCCTGGTAACTTAGAGTCATAGATTTATTGGACCAAAATGAACCCATTAGTCCACCCTATCCACGCTAACTGTCAAGTACCAATTTACCAGTACTTGGTCAGAGGCTCTCTATACTCTCTGCACCCAGTTACTTTTTAAGTGCTATGAGCTTACTTGCTACCACTACCCTACCAATTCTCTGGGTGAAAAAAAATCATCCTGTGATCTCCTCTTACTGCTTACCCTAAAACGATGCTCCCTTTTTACTCTTTACACTATCAATGTTCTGATAATTTTGTATATCTCTATTCGGCCCCCTCTCAAAATTCTCTGATCTAGGCAAAATAAATCTGGCCTAACCAGTCTCTTCTCATAACCAGAAGGCTCGATTGCAACCTATTCAAAGGTTCAAAGATGTTCAAAGATTCAAAAGTTTGTTTTATTATTCAAGTATATATGCAGTTTACAACTCTGAGATTTGTCTTCTCCAGGCAGTCACGAAACAAAGAAAATCCCCTCCCTTGCACAAAAATTAACATATCGCCCACATGCCCACATTCAAAGATTGTCCACAATTGTGAATATTCTCTGTACCCTCTAGAGTGCAACCACATTTTACCTGTAGTATGGCAACCAGAACTGGATAGTACTCCAGCTGCAACCTAGCTAATGTTGTACAAAGTTGACTATAACCTTCCTGCCCTTAAATTCCATGTCCTGGCTAATGAAGGCCAGCTTCTTGCCTGTTTTCATTACTCCCCACCACCAAATCAACCTGTGCTGCTATCTTTAAGGACTTTTGGACATGTACACCAAATTTCTCTCGTTCCTCAGTGTTCCCTAGGATCCTACCATTCATCGTGTATTTCCTACCATTATAATGCATTACATCAGAATTAAATTTCATTTGCCATCACTGTGCTCCTCTAACCAAAAGATTCAATATCATACTATATAGTCCATGATTAACTTCCTCATAGTAGCAATTTTTGTGTCTATAAACTTACTAACTATACCCCGAATTCTTAATCAAAATTGTTAATGTATATGACAAATAGCAAGGGGGTCAGTACTGATCCCTGTGCTATTCTGCCGATACCAGTTTTCAATCACAGAAACAATCTTTACTAATACCTTCTGCTTCCTATTACCAAATTATTTTTGGATCCATTTTACCAATTGCCTTGGTCACAAGGCTTCAAATTACTTGCACTAGTCATCCATGCAGGACCTTGTTACTGAAGTTCTTACTGAAGTCCATTTAGACTATGAGTGCCCAATTGCTTTCTCTTCAAAATTTTTGAAATTGGCCAGATAGGATCTCTATTTAATAAGCCAAGTTGAATATCTTACTAATCCCAGCCTATCCAAGTGTAAATTAATTCTATCCCCTATATCTTTTTCTAATAATTTCCCAACCACTGACATTAGACTTACTAGCCTGGCTTTCTTTTTCCTGCTGCTCTTCCTGAACAAACATCTCACATTTAGTGATAAAGGTTTGTTTGTTGACTTGATATATTGGAGCTCAGGGTAGAGTTCCTAATGATTAAGTGCTGACCATTTTACTTAACAAGTAAGTTCTCCTCTGTGATTCTGAAAGCAGTTTATATACTGCCAAAAGCCAATGTTAATCAGGCACTCGAGATTTTGAATGCTACCATCACCAAACAACAAACCACTCAACCTGATACATTTAAAATCATAGTCAGGGACTTCAGGGTCTTTGAAAAAATCTCTGCCCAATTATCATCTGCATATAACCTGTAGCACCAGGGGTCCCAACACACTTGACCTCTGCTGTACTACTGCCTACTGTTCTAAGCTTAGATTGCATTTCAGGAAATCCAATCACCTGGCTGACCTTCTCCTACCTGCATACAGGCAGAGGCTAAAGAGCAAGGCTCCAGAGATAAGGAAAATGAAGAGGTGGCTGCAGGAGGCAGAGGAGCAGCTACTGGATTGCTTCAAGAGGATCTGAATGAACACACCACAGTTGTCATGGACTTTAGAAAACAATCGTAGATGAGTGTGTCCCCACAAAATCATTCATAGTCTTCCCCAACCAGAAGCCTTGAAGCCTTGCATGAACCATGAGATCTGCAATCTGCTGAGGGCTAGATCAGTGACATTCAGGTCTGGAGACCAAGTAAGATACAAGAGGTACAGGTATGCTCTCTGGAAAGCCATCTCACATGTGAAGTGGCAATTTCATGCCAGACTTGAATCACTAAAGGATGTTCAACAGCTGTGGCAGGGTTTGAATGCTATTACCTCTTGCAAAGTGAAACCAAGCAACATAGGTGACAACAAGGCTTTGCTTCCAGATGAGCTCAATGTCTTCTGTGCTCACCTTGACCACCAAAACATGGAGGAAACTTCATGAACCCCCACATCCACTTATGACACTGTGACTTCAGTCTCTGAGGCTGATGTGAGCGCATCCTTCAGGAGGGTGAACCCAAAGAAAGCATCCAGCCCAGATGGGGTACCAGCCAAGTATGAAAGACCTGTGCTGATCAACTAGCTGTTCACTGATTTTCTTTAGCTTCTTGCTTTTGCAGTCTGAGGTTTCCACCCACTTCAAGCAGACTTCAATTATACTAGTGCCTAAGAAGAATGTGGTAATCTGTCTCAATGACTATCATGCAGTAGCACTTACATCACTGTGATGGAGTGCTTTGAGATGTTGATGATGCAAGATATCAACTGCTGCCTGGGAAGTGACTTGGATCCACTCCAATTTGCCTACTGGCGCAACAGGTCCACAGCAGATGCCATTTCATTGGCTCTTCATTCAACCCTGGAATGTTTGGACATCAAAGATGCATACATCAGGATGTTCTTCATCGACTATAGCTCAGCATTTAATACTATCATCCCTTCAAAACTCATCAATAAGCTTCAAGACCTTGGCCTCAATACCTCATTGTGCAATTGGATCCTTGATTTCCTCACTTGCTGACCCCAGTCAGTAAAGGTTGGCAACATTTTCTTCACAATCTCCATCAGCACAGGTGCAGCACAAAGCTGTGTCCTTAGCCCCCTGCTCTACAAGCTTTATACTTATGACTGTGAGGCTATGCACAACTCCAATGCCATATTTAAGTTTACTGACAATACCACTGTTGCTGGCTGAATCAAAGGTGGTGATGAATCAGTATGTAGGAGGGAGATTGAAAATCTGGCAGAGTGGTGACACAATAACAATCTCTCACTCAACGTCAGCAAGACTAAGGAGCTATTGACTTCAGGTGGAGGAAACTGGATGTACATGAGCCAGTCCTCATCGAGGTTCAGAGGTGGTGAGGGTCATCAACTTTAAATTCTTCCGTGTTATCATTTCAGAGGATCAATCCTACGATTATGAAGAAAACACGGCAGCATCTCTACTTCCTTAGAAGATTGCGAAGATACAGCATGACATCTAAAACTTTGACAAATTTCTATAGCTGTGTGAGAGTATATTGACTGGTTGCATTATGGAAACACCAATGTCCTCGAACAGAAAATCCTACAAAATGTAGTGGATATGACCCAGTCCTTCATGGGTAAAGCCCTCCCCACCGTTGAAACATAGAAACATAGAAAATAGGTGCAGGAGTAGGCCATTCGGCCCTTTGAGCCTGCACCGCCATTTATTATGACCATGGCTGATCATCCAACTCAGAACCCTGCACCAGCCTTCCCTCCATACCCTCTGATCCCTGTAGCCACAAGGGCCATATCTAACTCCCTCTTAAATATAGCCAATGAACTGGCCTCAACTGTTTCCTGTGGCAGAGAATTCCACAGATTCACCACTCTCTGTGTGTGAAGAAGTTTTTCCTAATCTCGGTCCTAAAAGGCTTCCCCTTTATCCTCAAACTGTGACCCCTCGTTCTGGACTTCCCCAACAGCGGGAACAATCTTCCTGCATCTAGCCTGTCCAATCCCTTTAGGATTTTATACGTTTCAATCAGATCCCCCCTCAATCTTCTAAATTCCAACGAGTACAAGCCCAGTTCATCCAGTCTTTCTTCATATGAAAGTCCTGCCATCCCAGGAATCAATCTGGTGAACCTTCTTTGTACTCCCTCTATGGCAAGGATATCTTTCCTCAGATTAGGGGACCAAAACTGCACACAATACTCCAGGTGTGGTCTCACCAAGGCCTTGTACAACTGCAGTAGTACCTCCCTGCTCCTGTACTTGAATCCTTTCGCTATAAATGCCAGCATACCATTCGCCTTTTTCACCGCCTGCTGTACCTGCATGCCCACTTTCAATGACTGGTGTATAATGACACCCAGGTCTCATTGCACCTCCCCTTTTCCTAATCGGCCACCATTCAGATAATAATCTGTTTTCCTATTTTTGCCACCAAAGTGGATAATTTCACATTTATCCACATTAAATTGCATCTGCCATGAATTTGCCCACTCACCCAACCTATCCAAGTCACCCTGCATCCTCTTAGCATCCTCCTCACAGCTAACACTGCTGCCCAGCTTCGTGTCATCCGCAAACTTGGAGATGCTGCATTTAATTCCCTCATCCAAGTCATTAATATATATTGTAAACAACTGGGGTCCCAGCACTGAGCCTTGCGGTACCCCACTAGTCACTGACTGCCATTCTGAAAAGGTCCCGTTTATTCCCACTCTTTGCTTCCTGTCTGCTAACCAATTCTCTATCCACATCGATACTTTACCCCCAATACCGTGTGCTTTAAGTTTGCACACTAATCTCCTGTGTGGGACCTTGTCAAAAGCCTTTTGAAAATCCAAATATACCACATCCACTGGTTCTCCCCTATCCACTCTACTAGTTACATCCTCAAAACATTCTATGAGATTTGTCAGACATGATTTTCCTTTCACAAATCCATGCTGACTTTGTCCGATGATTTCACCGCTTTCCAAATGTGCTGTTATCACATCTTTGATAACTGACTCCAGCAGTTTCCCCACCACCGACGTTAGGCTAACCGGTCTATAATTCCCCGGTTTCTCTCTCCTTCCTTTTTTAAAAAGTGGGGTTACATTAGCCACCCTCTAATCCTCAGGAACTAGTCCAGAATCTAACGAGTTTTGAAAAATTATCACTAATGCATCCACTATTTCTTGGGCTACTTCCTTAAGCACTCTGGGATGCAGACCATCTGGCCCTGAGGATTTATCTGCCTTTAATCCCTTCAATTTACCTAACACCACTTCCCTACTAACATGTATTTCGCTCAGTTCCTCCATCTCACTGGACCCTCTGTCCCCTACTATTTCTGGAAGATTATTTATGTCCTCCTTAGTGAAGGCAGAACCAAAGTAATTATTCAATTGGTCTGCCATGTCCTTGCTCCCCATAATCAATTCACCTGTTTCTGTCTGTAGGGGACCTACATTTGTCTTTACCAGTCTTTTCCTTTTTACATATCTATAAAAGCTTTTACAGTCAGTTTTTATGTTCCCTGCCAGTTTTCTCTCATAATCTTTTTTCCCCTTCCTAATTAAGCTCTTTGCCCTCCTCTGCTGAACTCTGAATTTCTCCCAGTCCTCAGGTGAGCCACTTTTTCTGGCTAATTTGTATGCTTCTTCTTTGGAATTGATACTATCCCTAATTTCTCTTGTCAGCCATGGGTGCACTACCTTCCTTGATTTATTCTTTTGCCAAACTGGGATGAACAATTGTTGTAGTTCATCCATGCAATCCTTAAATGCTTGCCATTGCATATCCACCATCAATCCTTTAAGTGTCATTTGCCAGTCTATCTTAGCTAATTCACGTCTCATACCTTCAAAGTTACCCCTCTTTAAGTTCAGAACCTTTGTTTCTGAATTAACTATGTCACTCTCCATCTTAATGAAGAATTCCACCATATTATGGTCACTCTTACCCAAGGGGCCTCTCACGACAAGATTGCTAATTAACCCTTCCTCATTGCTCAAAACCCAGTCTAGAATAGCCTGCTCTCTAGTTGGTTCCTCGACATGTTGGTTCAAAAAACCATCCCGCATACATTCCAAGAAATCCTCTTCCTCAGCACCTTTACCAATTTGGTTCACCCAATCTACATGTAGATTGAAGTCACCCATTATAACTGCTGTTCCTTTATTGCACACATTTCTAATTTCCTGTTTAATACCATCTCCGACCTCACTACTACTGTTAGGTGGCCTGTACACAACTCCCACCAGCGTTTTCTGCCCCTTAGTGTTACGCAGCTCTACCCATATCGATTCCACATCTTCCCGGTTTATGTCCTTCCTTTCTATTGCGTTAATCTCATCTTTAACCAGCAACACCACCCCACCTCCTTTTCTTTCATGTCTATCCCTCCTGAATATTGAATATCCCTGAACGTTCTCCCATCCCAGGTCACCCTGGAGCCATGTCTCTGTGATCCCAACTATATCATAATCATTAATAACAATCTGCACTTTCAATTCATCCACCTTGTTACGAATGCTCCTTGCGTTGACACACAAAGCCTTCAGGCGCTCTTTTACAACTCTCTTAGCCCTTATACAATTACGTTGAAAAGTGGCCCTTTTTGATGCTTGCCCTGGATTTGTCGGCCTGCCACTTTTACTTTTCTCCTTACTGCTTTTTGCTTCTACTCTCACATTACACCCCTCTGTCTCTCTGCACTGGTTCCCATCCCCCTGTTGTGAACTAACCTCCTCTCGCCTAGCCTCTTTAATTTGATTCCCACCCCCAACCATTCTGGTTTAAAGTCACCTCAGTTGCCCTCGCTAATCTCCCCGCCAGGATATTGGTCCCCCTAGGATTCAAGTGTAACCCGTCCTTGTGCCAAAAGAGGTCCCAATGACCCAAAAACTTGAATCCCTGCCGCCTGCTCCAATCCCTCAGCCACGCATTTATCCTCCACCTCATCGCATTCCTACTCTCACTGTCGTGTGGCACAGGCAGTAATCCCGAGATTACTACCTTTGCGGTCCTTTTTCTCAACTCCCTTCCTAGCTCCCTATATTCTCCTTTCAGCACCTCTTCCCTTTTCCTACCTATGTCATTGGTACCTATATGTACCACGACCTCTGGCTCCTCACCCTCCCACTTCAGGATATCTTGAACACGATCAGAAATATCCCGGACCCTGGCACCAGAGAGGCAAACTACCATCCGGGTCTCTGGACTGCGTCCACAGAATCGCCTATCTGACCCCCTTACTATCGAGTCCCCTATCACAACTGCCCTCCTCTTCCTTTCCCTATCCTTCTGAGCTACAGGGCCGGACTCTGTGCCGGAGGCACGGCCACTGTCGCTTCCCCTGGGTAAGCTGTCCCCCCCAACGGTACTCAAACAGGAGTACCTATTGTCAAGGGGCACAGCCACTGGGGTACTCTCTATTACCTGACTCTTCCCCTTCCCCCTCCTAACCGTGACCCACTTGTCTGCCTCCCGTGGCCCCGGTGTGACCACCTGCCTGTAACTCCTCTCTATCAACTCCTCACTCTCCCTGACCAGATGAAGGTCATCGAGCTGCAGCTCCAGTTCTGTAATGCGGTCCCTTAGGAGCTGCATCTCGATGCACTTGGCGCAGACGTAGACGTCCTGGAGGCTTCGAGACTCCAGGGCCTCCCACATCCGACACCGAGAACAACAAACTGCCCTCACACTCATACTGCCCCTCTCAGATAACAACAGAAAATGAATACCAAACCTTCCTCGCCTCGCCCGTTTCCGCCTAAGCCCGTTGAGCCGAAGCCCTTAAGCCTTCACTCTGCTCCTGGCTCACTCCGCAGCCCGCAAACTACGCTGCCCGCTGTATGAGGCTCTGTTCCTTTTAAATCTGCCGCGCTGCACTGCCCGACGTCACACGCCTGCGCAGTCCCTCCTCTCTGAACGCCGTTGAGCATATCTACATGAGCTCAATAGAGACCTCATCATGCAAAAGACATAAACTAAAGGAATTAGTGGAAGAAATATTGGGAAGGTGAAGAATAATGCTTTCATCCCATTGACTGGAAGGAGTTTTGAATTCACTGCCCAAAAAAGTGGTATAAACAAAGACCATCACATTTAATAAGTAGCTTTTTAAATAAGAATTTGAAGTGTCTTAATCCATAAAACTACAGACTGTCAGAGTTTTGATACAAATCAATTCAATACAACAGTGCATTGAGGTAATATAAGATAAAAAAAGAAGTGCAAAATGAAGTATTATGATTACAGAGAAAGTTTATTAAGCAATAAGGTGCAAGGTCATAATGTGGTAGATTGTGAGGCCATGAATCCATTTCTACCATATTGAACTATTCAATAGTCCTACAACAGCAGGATTGAAGTTCTCCTTGAGCTTGGTAGTATGTGTATTCTGGTGTTTGTATCTTCTGTCTGATTGGGTTGGGGGGGAGGAGCGGTGGTGAAGAGAAAATGTCTGGGGTGGCTGTAGTCTTTATTTATGTAGGGTTTACCAAGGCAGCAAGTATAGATAGAGTTCATGGAGGTGAGGTTTCCAATGACCATTTTGAAATCACAAGGTACAGTTGTAATAGGAACAACCTGCTCTCTATGAAAACAGCAGCTGAGATATCACACACAGCTAATAGCCATTTAACATAAGTGGTTTAAAAACTGATCACCATACTTACACAAGACAATGATTGCTTTCTCAGCAAGTATGTGTGCATGGGTAGGAATTTAAGAGTGAAAATGTCTAAGGAGCTGAGAGGTAGGTTCTCACGCTGGACAGGGCCAGGAGTGGTTGTTGAAAGAGACTGAAAGTTGTGACTGGAAAATGGTGGTGAGAGAGAGAACATCAAGGAAAGAGCCAAGCTGTTGAAGGAAGTAAGAGGAATGGAATGGAAAGAGGAAGAAAGGAAAGCAGAGGTATGGGATATCAAACTCTGAGGAGTCAGCGGATAATCAAAGCAGGACAGCAAAACAATGGGAAGAAGATGAGATTAAAGCAATTATAAAACTAAGTGAAGACGAGGTGTCATTTGGTGATTGGAACCTGATTTGTTTGACGAAGATGCTCAACAAAATTATAGGCGAGATTAAAGGAGCAAAGACTTTACGAAATGGATCGCTATTAGTGATTTGTCGGGATAGTGCTCAGCAAGGTAAAGTGATAAGGTTATGTAAAATAAACAGCAAAGAAGTACAATGCTCAATACCCAACAATAGAAAGTGAACTACAGGAGTTATTTCGGGGATACCAACAAAAGTTGCTATGGATGAGATTAAACAGAACATAAAAGGAGCAAAAGTTATTGAGGCCAAACGTTTGACAGTTACAAGAAACGGGAAAAAGTGTGATAGTTTCGGTAATGATTCATTACCGATATCGGTAATGATTAACTTTGATGAAGAGAGATTGCTGACTAACGTTTACTTAGGGTATATGTGTTATGTGGTTAGAATATATATACCACCACCTTTAAGATGCTATAAATGTCAGAAATTCGGGCACATTGCGGCGGTCTGCAGAGGAAAACAAAGATGTGGGAGATGCGCTGGAAACATGAATATGGGAAATGTGAAGTGGGAGCTAGGCTGAAATGCTGCAATTGCGGCGAGGAACACGGCGCAGGTTATCGAGGGTGCATTTATAGCAGGAAGGCAGCTGAGATACAATATGTAAAAGTAACTCAAGGAATCAGTTATGCAGAGGCAGTGAGAGAATTTGATGAAAAAAAGGTTGTTAAGCAAACAAGTATAGGGAATAATGAACTGGTGAATTGTGAGAGGTGTAATATGAAAAATAAGAATACACTATTAATGAGTAGAAAGGAGTTTGTGCTTTTTATGGTGGATGCAATTAATTGTTCAGCACAAACAAGCAAAAGAACTGAGAAAATTAAAATTATCATCAAGTCTGCAGAAAAGTATCTTGGTATTAAAGGAATTAGGTGGGAAGAAGTCAAAGAAACACTGAATGGAGGATCCACCAGTTCACAGGCAGGGGAGATGGAATCTTAATGGCAGTATATTTATCGTAAATGGTCAAGAATTTAAGAAATGTTTCAGAACTTAAGGAAAATCCTCAGATTTTATGGTTGAAGCCCAGGGTAAATGTGCAGAACTCCAACAACAAATAGAAGTACCTGACAAGAACAATGGTGAGTTGGAAAGAGATTGGAAAATGGAGGAAATTATTACAAGGATACAAAAGGAAAAGGAATTTGTTGCAAAGTGAATTATCTACATTCAGGTTATAAAATGAAAACATGGAAGCAAATGAAGAAGAACTCCGAGGTCTCAGTAAACAACTGCAGGCTACGTTCCAAGAAAAGGAAAACCTGAAAAAGCAGATAGACTTGGAAAAACAGCAATTGTAAAAGTATAACGTGCGATAATTGCTATTCTTTAACAAGACGAGTTTAGTCTTACAAGTGATGTAGGTGAAAGCAATGTAATTGAGGTAATGCAACTATGCAAAAACATGTGACGTAATTAGGGAAGAATAGCAGTTTGCGACATTATCTGATGAGCGCATTAAGCATTCATGAGGAATTGCAGCTACAGAGTGATTCTAATAGAGAACTGCAGGCTGAACTAGATTGTCTAGAGAACTCCAGGACATATTTGGTTGGAACACCACAAGTCTAGCAGGTGGCAGTAATGCACTGAAAACTGGTTGCCAACTGCCATAAAACAAAGAAGAAGAAGAAGAGGGGCTGAGAGGTAAGACTTTAATACAGAGAGTTGTTGGTATCTGAAACTCATTGCCAGAGGAGATGGTACAGTTAAATACAATCACTATGTTTAAGAGGCATTTAGATATACGCTTAAATGCATGTAAAGATATAGCAAATGGGATTAGTATAGATGGACAAAATGGTTGGTATAGACACTGGGCCAAAGGGCCATTTTCTGTGTTTGCAACTCTATGACTTTACATCTCTATGAATTGCAAGGACTAAAAAAAACTGTGTGACTATAAATGCTTCTCTGTAAATGTCAAAATTTTTAACCAGTAGGCACATTGCTGACAATGACTTACAGAATAATCAAGATTCCTTCTCTCCATCTGTCATTTAAATCCCTCTGCAGAGCACTGCTTAGGCTACTGGTTCTATTATCCATAATTTTCACCTCCAACAAGATTTCTACATGAATTCAGCTCATCCGTAGGTGGGAAACCATTCAACCTCAACTCTAAAACCAAGCTCAGTCCAACTATCACCTAGCTATAATATACAAACAACGCTTGTTCACCTGCACACTTGGAGTTTGACATCCAAGTAGTTTTACTTTGTTCACTGAATTGTAAAACAGAGTTCAACTGCATTAAACATTTTGGATAGAGGTCCTTCACCAACTTGCCTATTAGAAGTGTAGATCACTTTACATAGCTCAGGACTCACTTCTCAGCAAAGCCATTGATGGCAAAGTCCACCACCATCCCCAGCAGCATTGTCTTTAGCCATCTGAGGAATGTTTTGAGATCAAGAACTCAAACTTATCATCAACCTCATGGTCTACTGCACACACTAATTTCCATCCTCCTGTATGATTCAGAGACATGGACTACCTTCAGCTGGAACCTCAAAGGACTGAGAAAAGTTACCAACATTTTTTCCTCAAAATCCTCTAAGTATAGCAAATCAATTTGGCATACCCTTCCAGTCAAAACTAAAGTTCCAATATTGTCCAATCCGCTCTAACGTGTGGGCCATCTTATTAACATACCTAATATCTGACTCTTGAAGGTTCAAAGTAAAAGGTCAAAGTTAAAAGTAAATTTATTATCAAAGTACATATATGTCACCATATACAACCCTGAGATTTGTTTTCTTGTGGGCATACACAGTAAATCCAAGAAACACAATGAAATCAATGTAAGACCGCTCCCAACAGGACAGACAAATGACCAATATGCAAAAGATAATAGCTGTGCAAATACAAAAGGAAAAAGATATAATAAATAAATAAACAATAAATATCAGAAACATAAGATGAAGAGTCCCTGAAATTGAGTCCATAGGTAGTTTAGTGAATGGGTGAGTGAAGTTGAGTGAAGTTACCCCACTGGTTCAGGAGCCTGATGGTTGAGGGGTAATAACTATACCTGAACCTGGTGGTGTGGGTCCTGAGGCTCCTGTACCTTCTTCCTGATGGTAGCAGTGAGAAACATTGAAACATAGAAAACCTACAGCACAATACAGGCCCTTTGGCCCACAAAACTGTGCTGAACATGTCCTTACCTTAGAAATTACCTAGGGTTACCCATAGACCTCTATTTTTCAGAGCTCCAGGTACCTGTCCAGGAGTCTCTTAAAAGACCCTATCATATCCACCTCCACCACCATTGCCAGCTGCTCATTCCACGCATTCACCACTCTCTGTGTAAAAAACTTACCCTTGACATCTCCTCTGTACCTGCTTCCAAGCATCTTAAAACTGTGCCCTCTCGTGCCAGCCATTCCAGCCCTGGGAAAAAGCCTCTGACGTCCACACGATCAATGCCTCTCATCATCTTATACACCTCCATCAGGTCACCTCTCATCCTCCATCGCTCCAAGGAAAAAAGGCCGAGTTCGTGCAACCTATTCTCATAAGGCATGCCCCCCAGTCCAGGCAACATCCTTGTAAATCTCCTCTGCACCCTTTCTATGGTTTCCACATCCTTCCTATAGTGAGGTGACCGGAACTGAGCATAGTACACTAAGTGGGATCTGACCAGGGTCCTATATAGCTGCAACATTACCTCTCGGTTCCTAAACTCAGTCCTACGATTGATGAAGGCCAATGCACCATATGCTTTCTTAGCCACAGAGTCAACCTGCGCAGCAGCTTTGAGTGTCCTATGGACTTGAACCCCAAGATCCTTCTGATCCTCCACACTGCCAAGAGTCTTACCATTAATACTATATTCTGTCATCATATTTGACCTACCAAAATGAACCACCTCACACTTATCTGGGTTGAACTCCATCTGCCACTTCTCAGCTCAGTTTTGCATCCTATCAATGTCCCGCTGTAACCTCTGACAGCCCTCCACACTATCCACAACACCTCCAACCTTTGTGTCATCAGCAAATTTACTAACCCATCCCTCCACTTCTTCATCCAGGTCATTTATAAAAATCACAAAGAGTAGGGGTCCCAGAATAGATCTCTGAGGTGCACCACTGGTGACCAACCTCCATGCAGAATATGACCTGTCTACAACCACTTTTTGCCTTCTGTGGGCAAGCCAGTTCTGGATCCACAAAGCAATTTCCCCTTGGATCCCATGCCTCCCTACTTTCTCAGTAAGCCTTCCATAGGGTACCTTGTCAAATGCCTTGCTGAAATCCATATACACTACATCTACTGCTCTACCATCATCAATGTGTTTAGTCACATCCTCAAAAAATTCAATCAGGCTTGTACGGCATGACCTGTCTTTCACAAAGCTATGCTGATTATTCCGAATCATATTACTGCCTCTCCAGATGTTCATAAATCCTACCTCTCAGGATCTTCTCCATCAACTTACCAACCACTGAAGTAAGACTCATAGGTCTATAATTTCCTGGGCTATTTCTACTCCCTTTCTTGAATAATGGAATGACATCCGCAACCCTCCAATCCTCTGGAACCTCTCCCGTCCCCACTGATGATGGAAAGATCATCGCCAGAGGCTCAGCAATCTCCTCCCTCGCCTTCCACAGTAGCCTGGGGTACATCTCCTCTGGTCCTGGTGACTTATCCAGCTCGATGCTTTCCAAAAGCTCCTGCACATCCTCTTTCTTAATATCTATATGCTCAAGCTTTTCATATATAGTATCTGTCTCTTCTTCATAGATAATTTGCTGAAGAGGATTAACCTGTTATGGCGGTCAGTGTTATCTTTGGATCAGTATGAAGTTATATGTACACACCAGTTAAATTTTGCCTCACTGTAGTTTGCTGGGCACATTGTCTTTGGAACCTGTTCTGACTTTCAGCTCTGTTGTTTCTGATGCCTTAGTGTGGCTGTATCACACAGCAGTGATAATTAGAGTAGTGATAATTACTATAAACATTCAATTATCATTCCTTCCCATGACACAAAGCTCATTCCAGGTCTTCGTGTGTGATTTCCAGTCTATATTGCTGTGTAATTTATCCACAATTGCCAATTGTGAATAACTGATTTTACTGCCAGAGTGTCATGTATTGAAAATTCTCTTTCAGGTTTTTCACCCAGCAACTCCCTCACAACAGCTTCCTAATAATACCACCTGCACTCTCCGAACATCCATCTACAGAAGGGACATACCAAACAGGAGACAGCAGTGGATGAAATGGGAGGAGAGAGGAAAAGATTTCCAGTCAAAAAGGTAAGGTGGAGGTTTGATTTACATGGAGTATACAGCACAAGGCCATGCTGGGGCTCATGCTCCATCTATTCTTCTAAATAGGTAAATTGGTTTATCATTGACTCATGAGGGAGGTACAGTGAAAAAAATTTGGCTTGCAAACTGTTCATACAGATTAATTCATTGCAGCAGCATACTGAGATAGTGTGAGGTAAAACAATAACAGTGCAAATAAAGTGTTACAGTGCCAGGTCATAAGGAGGTAGATTGTGAAGTTAAGAGTTCATTTTATTCTACCAGGGAACTGTTCAATAGTCTTTCAACAGCTGTCCTTGAGCCTGGTAGTACCTGTTTTCAGACTTTTGTATCTTCTGCCTGACAGGAAGAGGGACAAGAGAAAATGTCTCAGATAGGTTGCCAAATTTCCTTATCCTCCTAAGGAAGCAGAGGTGCTGGGGAGCTTTCTTGGCTGTGGCATCAAACTGATTGGACCAGGACAAGCTATTTGTGATGTTCATTCTAGGAAACTTCAGTCTCTCAACTGTCTTGACTGATGATGTAGTGTCATGCTATTATAAGGCTGGCTGTAAGATTGGGGTTCAATTCCTGCTGCTGTCGGTGAGGAATTTCTACACTCTCTCTGTCACTGCTTGGGTTTCCTCCCACATTCCAAAGACATACATACAGTTAGGATTAGTGAATTGACTATGTTGGCATTGGAAGCATGGCTACATTTGCTGGATGCCCAGCATAATCCTTGCTGATTTGATTTGATGCAAACAACAAGTGTTTTGATGTACATTTGACAAATAAAGCTAACCTACATAATCTAATCTAAACATGAGAAAGTACACCGCTCTGTTTCTGAATCAATAACTAGCTCTTTTGTTTTGCTGACGTTAGGGAAAGGTTTTTGTCATGACACCATGCCACTAGTCTTCCTTCCTTCTTTCTTGTACTCTGACTTATCATTATAGGAGATCTGACCCAATACAGTGGGATCACCTGCAAACTACTAGATGGAGTTAGAGCAGAATCTGGCCATGTAGTTGTGAGTGCAAATAGAGCAGAATATGTTTTCTCTGTCACGTGTTTATCTAGTTTCCTGTCAAGTACGTCTATGCTACTTGCTCCAATTGATAGGAGTTGCAGTTTCTCTGGATAAAGATCTGTATATGAATATGAGTATTTTATAAAATTTTATTGGAGCCCTTAATGTCCATGTGCTATTAATTTCGGTCTTCTCCACAAGTCTGGTATTCATCTGCTCTATTCTTGGATCAAGATTGTTGGGTTTCCTCCAGCCTTGTTTTGAGGACACAGCAAGTAAGTTCCTGTCATCATTGGTGGTGTATATTTCAACCATCGTTGTCACAGTGTGTGTGTGCCAGTCATCACTGGCAAAGTGTGTGAGTGTCAGTCATCATGACACCAAGTGTGTGTTAGGCTCACTGGCACAGTGTATGTCATTCATTAATAACAAAGCATATGTTCATCAATACTGGCACGCTGGCACAGTGTGTTTGTCAGTCGACATCAAGGATGGTGGCAGTTTAATTGTCTAGCTTCATTCATAAATAGATTGGCTGGCTCAGTCTGTAGGTTAAGGGATCTATTGTTTATTCTGTGCTATTTTTGCTCTTTCAAGTCAAAGTACAAAGAAGTCCTGTGTTCCACCTTCACTAGGTAATTTTTAGATACGGTAATCCTATTGCTGTTCCCAGTATGCTCTTCCACACTGCTCACTGAGATAGTGTTGATTCCTTGGCGAGACATTGTTGGTGGAATGAGGAATATACCAGGCCAAAAGGTTATAGGTATGGCTATTGTGACGAAAAACCAAGTTATCAGAAGATTGATGCTAATGAGAGAGAGATAAGTGAGACAATGGAGAAACATTCAAAATGCTAATAAGAGAGAAGAGAGAAATTAACGAGAAAGAAACACATTTCAGAATATTGACAGAACGGTTGCTTTGAACCTGAACTGTTTGAAGTTTGATGGACAGGCGATACCCCAGCAGGGGGATAAAAAGAACAGGTTCGCTAAGGCATGACACACACCACGAGATCACGAGATAATGAGACCCTGGAAGAGCAGGGTGCCCCCACAAGTTGGCGAGAGTTTGGAGGTCTGGTCGCGGGAACCGACCATAGATGCACAGGGTGAAAAGGGTACGATCGGTGGGAACCTGGTGTGTGTGTCCGCCCTTGCCTGGGTGCCGGCTTCACCGTGGAAGAACGGTCGTATCTGGAACGAAGGGGTCACAGTCGGTGACCACAGAAGACATAAAAGGGTCTGCCCAAAACCACCTGTGAACATCAAAGGTCTGCTGAATCAAATTTGCACTCTCTCTCTCTCTCTCTCTCCAACGGCACAACAGTGATTACTGCGAACTGTACTAAGCTGAACTGAACTCTGCGTCACTTGAGACTGATCATTTTACCCCTAGACTGCGATAGAGCTTGATTGATTCCTATTACCCTGGTTCTGTGTACATGTGTGTTTTATCATTGCTAACTTGTTGCATTTGTATCCATGCGATTAGAGTACTGTGTTACTTATTTCTTTAATAAAACTTTATTAGCTTCCAGTAATCCAGACTCCAACTAGTGGTCTATTTCTGCTGGTTTGGCAACCCAGTTATGGGGTACGTAACACTATGTACATTTCTGTGGTTGTTGATGATTGAATGGCTCATGGATGCTCAGTTTCAAATTGCCAGATCTTTTCAGCTAAGAACAGCTGTGGCCCTAGCATTCATTCTGCAGCACACCCTTGATCATTTGTTCCTTTGTTTTCTGTTCAATTCCAGCCAATGTGACAAAACTGAATGATTAGCTCTGTCATTTCAGAGGGCAGTTGAGAATCAAATATATTAGAACAGAACAAAACAGCACTGTGCAGGCCCTTCAGCCTACAACGTAGTGCCAACACTTTAATAGATCTCCACCATCCAAGTCATGCCCCTCTCCCACTGCCACCACATTGCTGTGGGTCCTTAGATGAACAGATTCTAGACTGTGCAAGGATGGCAGATTTCCTTTTTGAAGTGCATTGAGCATCAGTTGGTTTGTTTTGCAGCAATTTGTTGTATCAACTGTTTTATTGTCACCATCTCTGTGACTGTTCTCCTTTAAGTTTCAGCTTGATCCTCTGGATTGTTAGTTCAACCTCCTAAAATACTGGTCTGGTATCGTACAGAGATGACTAGTTCCTGGTTACTCAAGGGCGTTCTTGAGCTTCCCATTACCTGTTATTCCCAGTCTGCCCTAGCTGTCTGTGGCTTCCTGCACTGTTACAGTAACGCTTCAATGTAAGCTTGAGGCACGCCATCTCACCTTCCTCCCGAGCACAAAGTTCACAGTAAACTTATTATCATAGTCCATCTACGTCACCATATGCAACCCTGAGATTCATTTTCCTGTGGGCATACTCAATAAATCCAGTAGTCATAATAGGATCAATCAAAGGCTGCACCCAATAGGGTGGAGAACCAGTGTGCAAGAGACAACAAACTGCAGATTGAAAAAGAAAGAAAGAATATTAATAAATAAATAAGCAAACCATATTGAGAATATGCAATGAAGAGTCCTTGGAAGTGAGTCCATACATTGTGGGAACAGTTCAGTGAAGGGGCAAGTGAAGTTAAGTGAAATTATCCCCACTGGTTCAAGAGCCTGATGGTTGAGGGGTTAAAAACTGTTCCTGAACCTGGTGATATGAGTCCTGAGCCTTTTGGACCTAATAGCAAATTCTCCAGCTGCAGGTCACTGAATGTCTCTCTTTGTATCCAGGACAGACCATTTCTGATGCAGACTATTCATCTGTAATACTGGGTTAGAGGTTAGATTTTCTGCATTAGACCCAAAGTGCTTTCCTGTCTGCAGATTCAGCCTGACCCACTGAGTGTTTCCAGCATTTTCTGTTTATATTGCACCTCTTCCCATCCTGCTTCCTGAAAGAATTTCTTTTTTTTGTAATTTATTTTTTATTGAATTTATTTTTATTGAATTTCATCATCAAACAAACTTTTCCATAAGATGTATTTCAGATACTGTACACCTGCATTATCATATTTGTCACAAATCTCCACATAATGTTTATCTGAGGTACACACTTATAGAAAGGAGAGGAAAGAAAGAACAATCAAAAGAAGAAAACTATGTACAGAGTAGGGCGTGATTTTTTTTTTACAACATATGCATTGACTTGTGAGAATAAAATCAGGCCTATGAAGTGTTATGTAGTTAAACCATTTTTTCCAGTATGAATAAAATTGTTCCAACTTATGATTAACAGATGCTGTTATCCTGAAAGGATTTCATTCCATTCTCCTAACATTTCTGCCTCTGCTATATCTGTTTTGATTATAAGATGTTCCACACCAGCGCTTTATAGATAGCTTCCTTAAACATGGGTTTCCTCTACCATGGTTGACAGCACTTTGAACTTCACCTCTTGTACAACTGCTTTCAGTCTTTAACCTTGAGCCACTATCCATCCCACAGCCTCTATATTTAGTGGTCCATTCTCCATAGCCTTTACTATTTTAACATGATTCTATCATGAAACACTTCTGCTCCTTCCCTTTCAGTATTACAGTGTCACCAATTTTTGTTCCAGCTCCCAATCTATCCACTTCTGTTTGTGCGTAATTTGGACATGGAGCTCTTGAGTTGATTTGGCCATTTGTATAATATCTGCCAGCACAGTAGTGTAGCTAGTAGAGCCACTACCTCACAGTGCCAAAGACTCAGGTTATATTCTGTCCTCCATTGTTGCCTGTATGAAGTCTGCATATTCTCCCCATGACTGTGTGTAGGTTTTCTCCATCAACCCAAAGATGTACAGGTTGATAGGTGAATTGACCACTGCAAATTGTTTCTTGATTGAAGATGGATGATAGAATATGGGCTGAATTGATGAGAATTAGGGAAAGTTTTTTTTTTAAAAAGGGAGTAATCTATGATTAATATGAATGGGTGGTTGATGGTCATCATGAACTAAGTGGTCCGTAAGGTCTGTTTCAGTGCTGTATCTCTTTATGGCTCCATTAAAAATAATTTTTCTCCTTTGAATTGTATTTTTGAAGCAATACTTAAGTACACAAGTCTGATTATCTGTATCAGTTATATGCTTGGTACGATAAACACAGTAAGTTAGCATTTCTGATCAAAGTAATTGGTTATTCTGAGATATTTAGATAAGGATTGTTCATGGAATAATACCTTGGTAATGTTTTTAATTTGCTTTTTTTTCACCCAGTCTCAGGTCACTAGAGGAAAGACAGGAAGGGCATCCTTCCAAGCAGACAGAGCAAGAACTGAATCATGTTTCTGAAACAGAATTGAGCCTGGAGTCCAAGTTTCTTCCTCACCCTGAAGAGCAGGAATATCAGGAGCAGTCCCTTGATGACAAAGGTAGGCTGTTCCAATCTGTCCAGAGATGCACTGGTCCATAATTGTGTTGAATAATAATTAGTATTTTTTCATGGGTATTTACTAAAAAGGAGGCAAATGAATCATGTTTCTGCTTTTTGTCCTTCCCTGATATAGAGAGAAATCACTGATCCAAATTGTTCTGAGTTGGTTTTCTGTACAGGTTCACTGCTCATTTCTGTTGAATTGACTTTGCTCTTAGTACATCCAAAATTTCTGGGAATACCCTAACTTAAACAAACCTGGAGAAGGACTCCTGGAGATGGTCACAGACTCTACCATAAATGGCGGATAAAGGTCAATGCCAGAAAAGAAACTGCCACCCCCTCTGTGTAAGAGTATGTTGTAGTAGGCATAGCTGCTACTAACAGGATATGCTGATAGGGCGGATTGATTTTTGGGGCTAAATAGCCTCTGTCAGTACTGCTGTAAATGCTGTGCAATCTGATGCTTCCCCCAATTTCATGTGAGGGGAATAAACGTTTTTATCAGGAGTTTGTAGTATCTCCAGGATCAGGTCTATTTCCTCAGCTAAACTTTGTTTTTAATAAAACCTGAATGGAGGTTAAGGCCACTCCTCCCAACAGTGAAGGCTGTTCATAACACAAGTCTTACAGGGTACATAGGCAATTCCAAATAGTTGAGTCTTTACCCCAAGATAGTGACCCATCAACCTGGGGGAATCTTACACAAGAAACTGCAGAGTCGTAGACATAGATCAGCACATCTTGGAAATCAGCCTCTCCCCCATGGACTCTGTCTACAAGTTAGCTACCTCACTAAAGCAGCCAACATAATCAAAGACCCTACCTACCCTGGATATTTTTTCTTCTACCCCCCCCCCCACCTCCCCATTTGGCAGAAGATACAAAAGCCTGAAAGCACATGCCACCTGGCTCAAGGTTAGCTTCTATCCTGTTGTTAGAAGACCATCGAATGGTCCCTTGTACAATATGATGGACTTTTGACCTCACAATATACCCCATTATTGTCTATCTGCATTCTCTGTAACTAACATTTTATTCTGCATTCTATTATTGTTTTACCTTAAATTACCTTAATGCACTGTTGTAATGAAATGATCTGCATGAACTGCATACAAGTCAAGTTTTTCCACTGTGGTTAGTACATGTGACAATAAAAAAACAATTTATCATTGAAATGTACGACACAGAAAGATGTCCCTCAGCCAATCATGTCCATTCTTGTCAAAAATAGGATCTACAGTAGATTAGTCTCACTTTTCAGTTATTGATCTTTATCCATGCAGGTTATGGATCTTCATTTAGCCTTCCAATATGCTTTACATGCGTTGTGAGTTTCTGCCTCCTCTATTCTTTCATACAGTGAGCTCCAATCCTCCCTTACTGATTGAGTAAAAAATCTATTCCTCAATTTCCTTCTCATCCAATTACTTTTAAATCTATACCCCCTATATTTTGGCTTCATTGCAAAATTAATTAGGCCTATCTTGCTGATACCGCATAATCCCATCTCACTTTTATACATCTTAATTAAAACTCCTTTCATCCTCTTCTTTTCCAAATAATAACACCAGCCTAGAGAGATACTTCATAATTCACCAACCCTGGCAACATTTTCATAAATTTACATCACTTCCTCTTTCTGTCTTCCTAGAAAAACACTCACATCCTTAGCATCAATCTCATGAATCTGCACCACAGTTAGGTACAGTCCTTCAGATACGACCGTCCTTAGATAAAGATCCTTAGGTCTTATTAGGTTGCATTGTGTCTGTGTATCTTTTAAGCAATGCAAACAGTAAATGCTGGATAAAATCAGAACTGAAGAAGAGTTGCAGACCTGAAATGTTTGCTTATTTCTTTTCCACAGATGCTGTCTGGTCCGCTAAGGTTTATCAGTGCTTTCTGTTTTTATTTCAGATTTCCAACAATTGTTCTGATTTTTAATTTTAAGTATTTAAGTATTTAGATTACCATAATTAATACAAGGAATAGAAATAGTAAGTGTGATTTTATTAGTCATAAGTTTTATCTGTTTTGTACATAACTCCAATGCTCTTCAGTTCAACAAATATGGCAAAACAGAGAATCACTTCCATACTATTGTTAGGACTTGGCATCACTGGAATTACTTCTGTGATGCAAGCTTCTTATACAATGTGATCAGTCAATTGTGTTCAAGAAGATCCTATAATCAACTAATGTGGAGTCCTGATGAAGGGTCTCAGCCTGAAACAACGACTGTTTACTTTTTTCCATAGATGCTACTTGGCCCGCTGAGTTTCTCCAGCATTTTGTGTGTATTGACTTTGCTTCCTGGCAGATCTGGATTGCATACAGAGTGGATAAAAACCTCATAATAAAAAAATTATTTCTCTGAATAATATTGCATGAGAATAAGATAATAGTGCAAACACGAGGAAATCTGCAGATGCTGGAAATTCAAGCAACACACACAAAATGCTGGTGAACGCAGCAGGCCAGGCAGCATCTATAGGAAGAGGTACAGGTGACGTTTTGGGCCGAGAAAGGGTCTTCCTATAGATACTGTCTGGCCTGCTACATTCCACCAAGATAATAGTGCCTTCCTTTCTTTGACTACGCTCCTCTATCCAATTCTTGTATTTGCTGATCCCCTTAGAATCTGAAAAAATATCAGCTTCTGCCTTAAGTATATCCAGCTGCTGAGCAGCTAAAGGTTTATGACTGTAAAAATCCAAAGATTTACAATCCTTTAAGTAAGGGATATCTTTCTTTCTCAGTCCTAAATGGCCAGCCTCTTATCACGGACAATATTCCTTCATTGTAGCTTCTCTAGAATGAGGCAACATCCTCACAGCTTCCTCTGTGATCATTGCTCTCAAGTTAAAGACTGGTAATCTGATATAAAAACAGAAGTTACTGGGGTTGCTCAGCAGGTCAGGCTAGTAATCTAATTCTGTAGTTAAAAGATGGTTGTCTGTTTTACATTCTGTGTATTGATGGCATTGAACTATAGAGCCAAGGGTAAGGTAAGACTTTTATGTGGTATGTGCCGAATTTGGTAATGGTAACACACCACTGCCACTATGCTGGGTGTCTGTTTCCTCATTTGTGTTTCAGGAGATCTTTCCCAAAAGGAGTGAGAATAATTAAATGATTCGAATAACCTGAAATTGTTTGAGAAGATTTTTCTAATACAGAGTCTAAAACTAACAGTTAATACAACTTCTTAAAATGATTGCTTGACAAAGAATTGGCTGACATTTACTTGTGAATGCTTGATTTTTTTTTAGGAATTCAATCAGAGATGTAAAAATGTTCTTTATAGATGCTGTGCCTTTGTCTAAAGATAAAAAGCTAAGACGTCAGAGCAGATGGTTTCCTGAAATCAGTCAAACATTCACCACATGCCATCTATTCCATGGCCATTTAAGTATTTTCTGCCATGCAGCCAACCTGATATTCACTGTGAGATAACCAACATTTCTATAGACAAATCTCTTTCTTGGTTTGTTGCCCATATATCTGTGCTGTAAAAATGCTTCCTCAGTAGGGGAACCATTATTCAGACAAAGCAATGATGAAGGAACAATAACATCTTTCCAAATCAGGACATTTTGTGACTTGGAGGGAAGCAGAAAATTCTGGTAGTCCAACACACCTGCTTCCTTTGCCTTTCTTGGAGGCAGAGGCGATGGGTTTGGGAGGTAAGTTTGTAACAATTACTGTGGAACTGGCAGCTGTTGGTGGACCTCGAAGGGCAGCTGAAGTTCCCCAACCATATTGCAGCCACCACCCTGTGACCAGACATTGTCCTATATCTGAGTCTACTAAGCGAGTGGTGCTGCTGGAGCTGACAGTCCCATGGGAAGATAGCTTGGAAGAGGCCTTTGAAAGGAAGCTCTCCAAGTACGCAGGACTGGTCAGCAACTGTCAGCAGGCTGGATGGAGAGTGAGGTGTCTCCCAGTGGAGGTTGGTTGTAGGGGATTCATAGCCCGTTCCTTCGTTAGACCTTTCAGCATTTTGGGCATCAAGGGAGAGAGGAAGAGGAGAGCCATCCGCAGTACCACAGATGCGGCAGAGAGGGCCTCAAGATGCCTGTGGCTCCAAAGAGGGGAGCCATGGAGTCATAAGTAGCTAGCCATCTAGACACAAGCTGGGGTCTGATCAGCCCCGGATGGGTCACCTGGAGGAGGTTGTATGATGTTGAAAGACCCGAAACACCCAATGATTCCAGGAACATCACTGGAGATGTGTCCAGAAGCATCAATAGATGTATGTACACAGCTCACCATAATTCTAGGAGCCGAGTGTGTTTCAGATGGGGATGGAATTGATAAGTGCTGTCCAGCCACAAGCTGTTGGCTGCTGAACAGAAAACCTCTTTGATACAGTTCAGAGAGTGAAATAGCTATAAAATACTTTGCAAATGTAGGAATGAGCAGATGCTGTATTACAGTTAACAGAAAATGTGTGAAAACCCCTAGTTGAGAGGTGATACATCAAATGACCCTTCACCCTGACAATTGAAAATCCATTTCTGCCCAAAATATTAATGCTATAAACTTCCAGACTTTCAGATTTTAGATCTGATTTCCACACTTGCATAACCATTTCAGAGTCCAGGTTTGATTTTGGTATTCTGAGAAATGTCATCAGCTCATACAAAAATGCCTAAGCCTAGCCTGAAAATGGTTTGAATGTCAAATTTATTCACTGTTCCTATTATTGTCAGAAAAGTCAAATGAAATTCAGCACTTTGTGAAAGTAATTGAGTGTCTGACATGAGCATGTAATATGCTTTCCTGAGACTTGGAGGGGTGGGATAGATGTAGATTGGGAAGTCATGAAGTTTTGCCAATAAGAACAGTAAATCTGTGAAATAGAAGTTCTTACATAGATATGTGATGTGTTTTGGGAGTAATAATGAGGCTAGGACATACTACATGAATGATAAGTTCCTAGAAAGTATTGAGGAACAGAGACACCTTGGTGTGCATATCAAAAATTTCTTGAAAATGGCAGTGCAGGTATCCATGAACAAGCATGGTCCCAAATGATATACGGAACAGTAGCAAGCGAGAAAATAATATTACAGTCATTAACTGTTGGCTTGCTTCGCTCTCCTGTAATGCTGAAGTGATATTTCACTAAGAGATCAGTGGAGAAATGGTTAATCAACATAATTTAGTGGAGTAAATGGAAGTAATAAAATACATAAAACAGAGACAAAAAATGACCATAAAATAACAAGTACTTTATTGAATGACCTATGAAAAAAAATCACCAAAGTTTCAATTACCTCTTTAGTGAATGCATGAGTCCCAGACCAACTTTCTTTGTACAGAATGAGAAGGATGTGGTCAGGGTCAGGTGTAGGAGTGGTGGCAGTGAAAGTATGTTGACCCAGTGGCTGGGAAATTTGAGTGGATCTGTTCTTTCAATATCAGCAGGTAATATTCAGAGTTACCAGCCACATTCTGGATCAAAGTCAAAGTCAAGTTTATTATCATATGCACACATACATGTATGCATAGATGCAATGAAAAACATGCTTGCAGTAGCATCACAGCACATAGCATCATGTAAGCAGCATTCGCAAAAAGAGCAGATGCTAATTCAGATTAAATTATCACATGTACATTGAAATGTGCAATGAAATGCATCATTTGTGTTTATAATGATGTGCTGGGGACAACCCATAAAAGCTGCCTCACATTCAGGTGCCAACATAGTATGCTCACAATGTTCAGCAAAACAACGCAAAGAGCTACAACAATAACAAAACAAAACAAGATAACAACAATAGCAAACAAACCTCTTTTCTACTTCCCTCTCCCCACACACAGGCCTCCAACACCAGGACAGGCCATCTCTGGGCCTCTAGTCCTTGGACCCAGACTCTCAGATTCACAGGCACTGGGATTCCATCATCCAATTCCCTGCCCAGACATGAATTATACACAAGTTTTACAAGAAAGAAGACAATTAGAAGAAAAAGAAACAGAGTCCATTTTAGTTTAAAATAGTCATAATGTCGCTAAACTATAGTGATTAGGGTTTTCTGGTTGATTCAATAACTAAATGATCGAAGGGAAGTAGATGCTCTTGAATCTGGTGGTGGGGGACTTCAGACTCCTATACCTCCTGCTGATGATAGCAGCAAAAAGGTGACATAGCCTGGATGGTGGGGATCTTCGATGATGGATGTTGCCTTGAGGTAATTGCCTCAATCCTGGATCAGGAAGTTGTGTGTAACTACTGCAACGGGATTTAGAAAATGGAACATAGGATAAAAATACTTAAGGAGGCCAAATCCTTAATCAATGATAACCAAATTACTGCAAGAACCTTTAATTGTTAGAACGTGCTTGAGCTTTGTAAACCTAATTTCTTCTTGAATGTGGAGTAATTAGTGCCTTTGGCTGGCTTGAGTTTGTCTTTTTTCTGAACAGAATATCACAAGTCATGTTAATCATACTGTCACATTAATCACCTGATTTAGAATTGGTAATTGAAGCAAAATTTTCTTTTTAAAGGTCATCCAAAAAGGTACTTGTCATTTCCTGGTCATTTGTTGTCTGTTTTTTATGTATTTTACTGCTTCCACTTACTCCACTAAATTATGTGATTAACCATTTCTCATACATGGTGAGATTTCATTCAGAAAGTAAGGAGGCATGGGATCCAAGGAGACCTTGCTTTGTGGATCCAGAATTAGCTCGCCTACAGAAGATAAAGGGTGGTTGTAGAGGATTTGTATTCTGCATGAAGGTCGGTGACCAGTGTGTTCCACAGGGACCCCTCCTCTTTGTGACTTCCATAAATGACCTGGATGAAGAAGTAGAAGGGTGGGTTAGTAAGTTTGCTAATGACATAAAGGGTTGGAGGTGTTATGGATAGTCTGGAGGCTTGTCGGAGGTTTGTTAGAGGTTATAGCAGGACATCGATAGGATGCAGAACTGGGCAGAGAAGTGGCAGATAGAGTTCAACCCAGATAAGCGTGAAGTGGTTCATTTTGTTAGGTCAAATTTGAAGACAGAATATAGCATTAAAGATAAGACTTGGCAGTGTGGAGGATCAGAGAGATCTTGGGATCCATGTCCATTGGACACTCAAAGCTGCTGCATAGGTTGACAGTGTTATTATGAAGGCGTATGGTGTGTTGGCACTCATCAACTGTGGGATTGAGTGCAAGAGCTATGAGGTAATGTTACAGCTATACAAGGCCTTGGTCACTTGGAGTACTGTGTTCAGTTTTGGTCACCTCACTACAGGAAGGATGTAGATACTATAGAAAGAGTGCAGAGGAAACTTACAAGGATCTTGCCTGGATTGGAGAGTGTGCCTTATGAGGATAGGTTGAGTGAACTAGGCCTTTTCTCCTTGGAGCGAAGAAGGATAAGAGGTGACTTGATAGAGGTGTATAAGATGATGAGGGGCATTGATTGTGCGGATAGCCAGAGGCTTTTTCCCAGGGCTGAAATAGCTAACACGAAGCAGTTTTAAGGTGTTTGGAAGCAGGTACAGAAGGAATGTCAGGGTAAGTTTTTCAGTTTGAGAGCGGTGGGAGTGTGGATTGCACTGCCGGTGACAGTGTTGGAGGCGGATACAATAAAATCTTTTAAGAGACTCTTAGATAGGTACATGAAACTAAGAAAAATAAAGGCCTATGTGGTAGGGTAATTCTAGGCAGTTCCTAGAATAGGTTACATGTTTGGCACAACATTTTGGGCCGCAGGGTCTGTAATGTGTACAGTGGATTTCTATGTTCTATAAAGATTTCAGTGTTACAGGAGAGTAACCAAAGCCAACAATTAATGACTGTAATATTATTTTCTAGCTTGCCCCTGTTCCTGTATATCTTTAGGGATACTGCTGAGATCCTTGACAAGAAACTAGTAAGTTTGCAGATGACACACAAGTTGGCTATTTTGTGGATAGAGGAAAGTTGTCCAAGGCTACAACAGGACATAGATTAGACTGAAATCAGGGCAGAATGTTGGCATATGAAACTTAATGCCAACATGTGAAAGGTGATGTACTTTGGAAAATTGAATAGAAATAGGCCATATACTGTAAATAGGGCACTAAACAATATTGGGCTTCAAGTTCATAATCCTGAATTTGGTGAAAAAGGCATATGGCATGCTTGCCTTCATAGTTCAGGGCACAGAATATAAAAGTTGGGACGTTGTGTTGTAACTTTACAAAACACTGGTTAGGTTACACTTGGAGTATTGTGTGCAGTTCTGGACACAATATATAGTTGTGCTGGAGAGAGTGAGAGGACATTCAGAAATTTGCCTGGATTGGAGTTATGGAGAGATATTGGATGGACAGTGTATGCTTTCCCTGGAGTTAAAAAGGTCAAAGTTTGATCTGATAAAGGTATGGAAAATTATGAGAGACATAGATAGGATAGATGGTCAGAATATTTTCCCCATGTTCAGGGTATGAAAACTGAGAGGGCATAGGTTTAACGTAAAAGGGGTGTAAAGTGGGTTTAGCAGAAAGTTTAGTTACATACAAAATGGTTGATACTTGGAACTTACTGTCATAGGAGGTGGTGGAATGAGATACAATCACTAACTTTAGAAGATAGGCACTTGGAAGTGCAAAACATAGGATATGGACCTAATTCATGCAAATGGGATTGGTGTAGGTGAAAAAAAGTTTGACATAAATGTGATAAATCAAAGTGCCCATTTCCATGTTGCAAATTACATACTTCCTTCCAAATTGGATATTAACCTGATTTGGAAATATTTCACTGTGCCATCATTGTTTCTGATAAAAACCATGGAGTGACCTATCCAAGAGTACCTAGATTGCAGACACTCAGAAAAGCAGCTTTCCACCCTTTCTCAAAAGGATTGGCATTAAATGCTGACCTTGCAGTGATTCCCATCTTCCAGGTATTAATTTCTAGAAAGATTGGCTCAGTTGATATGAGCTGCTTCTAGCGTGCCCACGTTTGCTCAATTTATACAGGAGGTTGGATGTGGAACAAAGGCATCTTCCCAGTAGGGCTGCAACAGAATGGGAGATTGGCCAGGTATATTCTCCCCACAAAAGCAGATCAAAACCAGTTTGCCCAATTACCATTCCATTAGTCAACATTCAATCATCTGTTTCTTAATCAATACTGCTATCAAGTGTCACTCACCAGAAACCTCCTCAGCTGAACCATTGGCCTTTAGGTCTTGTGACAACTTTGACCTAAACAGGTAGAGGAGCATTAAATTCTGCATGTCAGTTGAAGGTATTTGGTCTTCCCATGAACTCAGTGGGAATCATAGGGAAAACACTGTTGATTGGAGTCATACCTTGTACAGCGATAGATATTTGTGGTTGTTGAAGTTCAAATATACTTATGCCCAGGAGTTCTTCATGCTGCACTCTGGCACAATAATCTTTAGCTGCTTCATCAATGACTTCCTTGAAATTCACTACCCAACAGTGCCCTCCCTAGAAGCACTGCTGGAGTTCAAGAAAATGCTTCAGCATGATTTTTCTAAGGATAATTAGAGATAGACAATTAACACACATTTCATAAATGAAAAAAGTCTTGGTCTTATAATTAATAACACAGATTATAATAGCATTGAAAGTGCTGTGATAGAGCTTTCACCCTCTCCCACTTTGCTGGGCACACACACACACACACTCACGCACACACACACACACACACACACACACACACCCCCACCCCCTTGGGATAAGATCCCCCTCCCAAAAAATTCAGTGTATGACTTTCATAATTTTATTCACTTCTATTAAATATCTCCCGGGTTTCTTTTGTTCCAAAGGAACCAATCCTACCCATGGAATGTGCAAGTGTAATTTTGTTTTTAAGAACCAAGTGTACCACATCATATGATCAGGATACTTAACAGATTCTGATGTTTTGAGATAGGCTGTTTTCAGTGAAGAATATTCTGATGTTGGTTCCGTCTAGCTTGAGTGATTGTACCTGCAACAATTCTAAAGCAGATCATGGGCATGACAGAAGGCTATCTGGTTTCTTATAGCTCAAAATTTCCAGCCATGGCAATGTTCTTGTATATTTCTTTCACACCCTCTCTGGTGTGGTCACATTTTTCTTGCATGGAATATTCTAGTTGAGGCCTATCAATGATTTATACAATTATGTTTCAGGTTTAAATGAGTAAAGCCAAGTATCCTGTTTCCTTCAAGGGTTTCTAAACATACAACCTCAGAGCCCTTCTTGTTCTCTACACTTCAGTTTCCTGTCATTTATTGCATGTTCCATTATATATTCCCACCCTCTTGATGAACAATCTCCATATTATGGAATAGTTATGGCATGGAAATAGGCCACTCCAGCTGTGTAAGAGTGATCCATCTAGTTCCACTCTCTTACCCTCCCTCCAATAGACTTTCAAATTAGATTCTTGTAGTCATAAGGCTATACAGTATGTAAAACTGGTTCTTCAGCTCAATTTAACCATGCCACCCAATGGTAAATTGGTAACTAAATGGATTATTATTGTCACATTTACTGAGGTACTGTAAAAAGTGAAGAGGTATAGGGGCCTGAAGGTGCACACTCAATGCTTTAGGAAAAGCTTCTTCATTTCTGCCATTGGACTTCTGAACGGTCCATGAACCCATGAACACTACTTGGCTATTCTTCTTTTGCACTATTTAGCTGTATTTGATAAGGGACTTTATTTTGAACTTTTACTTAACTTACTGTAATTTTTTTATGTCTTGCACTGTACTACTGCCACAGAACAATAAATTTCAAAACATTTTTCTGTGATAATAAACCTGATTCTGACTTTGTTTGCATGCCACCCATGCAGGTAATTTCATTACATGAGTGATTTGAGGTAGTGCAAGGGAAAACATAACAGAATTTAAAATAAAATGCTATAGTTACAAAGAAAGCATAGGTACAAAGGCCTGGACAGTAGGTGTAAAGCTATGACATCTCCACTCTAGAAATTATTTCGTTGTCAATAGGAAATATGGTATTGCACCTGCAGAGGAAATACGAGGTGTAAAGCTATTGTGAAGTTAAGAGTCCATTTTATTATGCTAGCTGACCATTCACTAATCTTTTAACTATGGAATAGAAGCTGTCCTTGATCTGGTGGTATGTGCTTTCAGGCTTTTGTATCTTCTGCCTAATGGGAGGTGGAGAAGACAGAATGTCTAAGATAGTTGGGATCTTTGATTATGTTAGCCCCATCGGATTATGCAGGCTAATCCCATTTGCCTGCATTTGATCTATATTCTGCCAAATTAATGTAATTAGAAATGTCCAAGTTTCTTAAAAATGTCATAATCATACCTGTCTCTTCTAATTCCTCTGGTATCTCATTCCAAAAATGTACACCCTCCTTGTGAAAATGTTGACCCTCGGTAAATCTTTACCTCACACGTTAATCCTATGCCCTCTAGATTTGAACTACCCTACCCTAGGTAAAAGGCTGGTTATTTAACTTACCTATGCTTCTCATGATTTTTTAAACCTCTATAAACATCCCCAAGGTAGAAAGTCTTAGCCTAGATAAATCAAACCGTCCAGTCCTGGTAACATTCTCCTAATTTTTTTTTACCTTTTCTAGTTAAATAACATTCTTCCCATAGGAGGATGACCAGAACTTATGCAGTACTCCAAAAGTGGCCTTTCCTTTCAGTTACTTAACCAGCTTGCTTTTGAACTCTACAGCTGGGTCTGTCCCCACTATCGCTGTAGAGCAGTCCAGACCCTCATTTCCCACTGTGTAAAAAAAATATTTCCTCATGTCACTTTTGCTTCTTTTACCAGTCATATTCATCCTATAGAATTTACTATGTGAAGCATTTTGATGCATCTGATCAAGTCCTCTTTTTGTGACCTTACAACAGTAATCACTCTGCCAGTTTTAGTTTCATTTACAAACATTTTATTTAAGTCCAAATTATTACTCTACTGGTGGAAAGGAGGACTCCCCTCTCTTCGACATTTTGTGGCTCTCTCATTCTCCTCGATCATTATCCTTTGACTCCTCCCTCAGTTGGTTTTTAGTTTGTCATTTTGCTCTGGGTCCTGCAGGCTTCCTGATCAGTTTGTTAGTTAAGGCTTTGTAAGATGCAGTTAGATGCAGGAGTGCCAAATAAACTACACTAGTTCATGAACTCTTTGTTCCCTTAAAAATTTCAATTGTTAGTCATACATGTCTCAACAAATCCATACTGAATGCCTTTATTTCTCAATGATTTAAACTCTCTCTTTGAATTTTTTGCAAAATTTTCCATGATGAATTTAATATGACAATCCTGCAACTCTCAACTGCTTCATATTGATGTATTAATATTGAGGTACAGTGTAAACATGATCACTGCTCTCTGGTATAGCTCATCTTCTCTTTCACTCCTTTATTTTGTATGTTTTTTATGTAGTACAGAAAATGTATTTACTTTGCAGGTGCAATACCATATTAACTATTGACAATGAAATAATTTCTGGAGTGATGTATTGCTTTAACCATGATCCTAATTCTGATACCATCTTAAGCAACACACACAAAATGCTGGAGAACTCAGCAGGCCTGGTATTATCTGCAGAGGGGAATAAACAGTTGACATTTCAGGCTGAGACTGAAAGGACTGTTTGGCCCCTGAATGGTAGTGGGGGAGGAAGTGTAGGGGCAGAGGAGAGACTCAGTGTAGATTGGGGGACTGCTTTGAGAACACCTTTACTCTTGAACTGCTGCAAAAGGCACAATCTCCTGATGAGGCCAAACACAGACTGGAGGAGCAACACATCATATTGTCATGGTCCGGTCAATGAAGTCTGTATTCTGGTTCACGGTCCGGTCCGTGGACTCAGGACTCCGGGTCTTCCAGCTGTCCCTTGATTGAGTTAATCATAAGCATCTGATTCCCACCTTAGGGCTTGGAATATAAGTAGCTTTGGGGTTGAGTGTGGGCTGCTGGTTTGTTTTGTCAAGATCTCCTGTGAGTAACCTGCTGGTGGAAGGCTAAAGTAGCTACTTGCCATCTTTAGGCTGTGTTGGGGAATCATCCCCTCATGGATCCTTGCTGTCAGTAGTTGGAGCTGTCTTTATGGTATGAATTTGGCTGTTTCCTGGGCCAGCTGAGTGACTGCCAGCCACTCTGAGCTCGGTAGGGATCTGGCTGTTTCTGTAGCCAGCTGAGGTTGCTGGCCAAACTGAGACTTGGAGCTACTCTGAAGCAGAGATGGAACTGTCTGTTGTTCTTTGGTGTTTGTTTCTTCTCTGTGGGGGTAAGTCAGATTGTTTTGCTGTTGCCCTGGAGGGGGGGGGTCCTGTCTTGTCTTGTCCTGTCCTTGCCTCTGTGGGGTAAGTCAGGCTGTTTTACCATTGCCCTGGGGGGGGTGGTCATGTCATGTCTTGTCTTGTCCTTGCCTCTGTGGGGTAAGTCAGGCTATCATGCTGTTGCCCTGCAGGGGGTCATGTCTTGTCTTGTCCTTGTCTCTGTTGGGTAAATCTGGCTGTTCTGCTGTTACCCAACAGGTGGACATGTCCCACCTTGGTGTGGAGAGGTTGAGTCCTGGCTTGTCTAAGTATAAGTCCTGGCTCTATGTTTATGTACTGTCCTGTCTCATGTTGGTGTTGTGTTAATGATGAGTCCTGGCTTTTCGAAGGACAAGTCCTGGCTCTATGTTGATGTTCAGTTCCCAGTTGGTGTCTCAGCTACAGCCTCTGAGTTATCAGCCTCTGCATTTCAAGATGAAGATCCCGCAGCCAAGCTCCCAGAACCCAAGCCTCGAGGATCCCGCAGCCAAGCTCCCAGAACCCAAGCCTCGAGGATCCCGCAGCCAAGCTCCAAGAACCCAAGCCTCGAGGATCCCGCAGCCAAGCTCCAAGAACCCAAGACCCTGGCCTCGAGCAAATACCCCAGCCTGTCTCCAAGCTCAGGTCTCTAGACCCCAGCCACGTCCTGTCCTGAAACCATGTCATGTCCTTGCCTGGTTCTGGGGCCTGAGCCTGAGGCAAGACCCAGGTTCTGGGTCCTTGTCCAGTCTTGGGCTTGGAGTCCAAGCCTTGTCTCCTAGTCCATGGTTTCTGGTCCTGGTCCCACTTTCCCTAGCCCTAATCTGCGTTCTTGTCCCTGCTCCTGGTCTGAATCCTGTCACGTCCCTACTCTAGTCAAGTCCTGTTCCTTGTACTTCAGTGTCTGTGTCTTGCATTTGGGTCCATTCCCAGCACCCCATTGTGACACATTTTTTTTGGTAGCATCCAATCTGATGGTATAAATATTGATCTCTCCAATTTCTAGTAATTTCTTTCCCTCCCTCTTCCATTCCCCACTCTGGTTACCTTCTTACTCCTTCTCTTCTCTTCACCTCCTTTTGATTATCATCCTCCTCCTCCTCCCCTATCTTCCATGGTCCACTGTCCTCTCATCAGATTCATTCTTCTTCAGCCCTGTATCTCTTTCACTTTTTGCATCCCCTACTCACATACCTTTCCCCTTTTTCCCTTTTTCCCCATCTACCTCCCTTCCCACTCATCAAACAGTTTATACTCCTCCCCCTCCCCCATCTTTTTATTCTAGTTTCTTAGCCCATTCTTTCCACTACTGATGAAAGATGATAGCCCAAAATGTTGACTGTTTATTCCCCACCATAGATGCTGTCTAACCTGGTGAGATCTTGCAGCATTTTGTGTGCATTGTTCAAGACTTTCAACATCAGCAGAATCTTTTGTGTTTCAGATACCATCTTGATTTCATCAGAACCAGAGGATAATTTTGAGGATGGGGCCATGCATCACATCCTAAGATTACGAAATTCACTTGGCTGGGAGACAGTATTGCCAAATGATGGACCAAGTCTCAAAATCCGTACTGCTCAGTTTTTGACAATAAATCAGCTACAGGTACAACCCAAAGAATTTGGATTTAACTCTGTTTTCAAAGACCCTTTTTGGAAGACAAATGAAGGCACATTCAGATTTTACAATAAAAAAAAAGTTGACTCAGAATTTGATAGCTAGTTTGATACAAGACATGTTTAGTACGCTGGATGAACTCAGCAGGTCGTGCAGCATCAGTTAGAAATGATGAGTCGACGTTCGGGCCAGAACCCTTCGTCAGGGTTCCGGCCCGAAACGTCGACTCATCGTTTCTAACTGATGCTGCAGGACCTGCTGAGTTCATCCAGTGTACTGAAAGTGTTTCTGTTTTGATCACCGCATCTGCAGATTATTTTGTGTTTTTGATACAAGACATGATGGTCAGTCAAACACAAAATCAGAGTCAGTCAGCTGTGATGTCTGAAGATCAATGGGACACAATGATTAATGGATTTTGATCTGATGGTCAGCTAAGTGCAAGATCTGGAGGAGCAATGCCTTGTATTCTGTCAGGGTAGACTACCCAATGACATGAATATTGAGTTTTCTCATTTTCGATGACCTTTTTATTTCTTTCTTCTCACCTCTCTCCATTACCTCCATCTCCTTCTAAATGCCCAGTCCTCCAATTTTGTCCTTCTTTCCACCCTCCCTTCCTTCAACCTGTCTTCACCCATCTTCCCCTCTTTCCTCCTGGCTCCATCTATCCACTTTACTCCAGGGTTTCCCTTGTCCCCACTCCTCATTTGGTTCAACTGGTCACTTCTCCCCTAATGGTTCCCATTTTCACCTCATTTAATCCTCTCATCCTCTCTATATTGGCTACCTCACCTCTCTACTCTGTCTTGATGTAGGATTTTGAGCCAAAATGTAAACAATTTCTTTCCTCCTGTAGATGCTCTATGATTTGCTAAGTTCCTCCTCGAAGTTTATTGCACCAAATTCCAGCATTTGCAGTCTTTTGTGTCTGCAAGATCTGATGGTCAGTTAGGTACAAAACCCAACAATAATGTTCTGGACATGTATATAGTAGTGGCATCATCGCTGCATATTACATTGGTATGATGTATAGTAATTGTGAAGGGCGATGTTCTAGTTTGCTTCAGTTGGTTGCACTTGCTTTTATCTTATAGCACTTTGGCCAGTGTGCTGACCTTTAATCCAACAGCAACACTTGTAAAGCTGATAGAACTCTGGATGTGATTTCCTAAAGCTACATGTTGATCTTTTATCTAACTACCTACCTACTGGATTCAATACTCTGGTAGTCTCAGATGAAAATAAGTACACAGAAGACCAGGCAGTTTGATGAGCCATTAAAAGGACTGCATCACCATGGCAACTGATATTTCCAGAAATAAACTTCACTGTGATTATACTCTAATGTTTAGGGGCAGGGAGATATACTGGGAGGATGGATGTTGTGCGAGAGCTATGCAACTGTGAAAGACCACACCAACCTGAGCATTCAACCAGTGTACAAAAAAACAACAAATTGTGCAAATACAAAAGGAAAGAAATAGTAACAAAGAAATAAACAATAAATATTGAGATCATGAGATGGAGATCTTGAAAGTGAGCCCAAAGGTTGTGGGAACGTTTCAATGATGGGGCAAGTGAAGTTGAGTGAAATTATCCCCTTTGGTTCAGAAGCCTGATGGTTGAGGGGCAATAACTGTTCCTGAACCTTTTAGTGTTAGTCCTGAGGCTTCTGTACCTTCTTTCTGATGGCAGCAGTGAAAAGCAAGCATATCCTGGGTGGTGGGGATCCTTATTGATGGATGCTGCTTTTCTGTCTGTGTTTTCTGTAGATGTGCTCAATGGTGGAGAGGGCTTTACCTGTGATGGATTGGGTTATTTCCACTACTTTTTGTAGGATTTTCCATTCAAGGATTTTAACGTTTCCATATCAGGCTGTGATGCAGTCAATCAATATACTCTCCATGACACATTTATAGAAGTTTGTCAAAGTTTTAGATGTCATGCCAAATCTTCACAAACTCCTAAGGAAGTAGAGGCACTGCTGTGCTTTCTTCAGAATTGCACTTGTGTGCTGGGCCCAGGACGGGTCCTCTGAGATAATACCACCGAGGAATTTAAAGTTGTTGACCTTCTCCACCTTTGATCTTCTGATGAGAACTGGCTCATGAATTTCTGGTTTCCTTCTCCTGAGGTCAATAATCAGCTCCTTAGTCTAGCTGACAATGAGGAAGAGGTTATTATGGCACCACTCAGCCAGATTTTTTCTCCCTCCTATATCAGAGTTATACAGCACAGTACAGGCCATTATTTACCTATTTATAATACATCTATAATAATCCCACATTTAGCCATTTGATCCATAGCCTACAATGCCTTGGCAATAAAAGTGCTTATATGGAATCTTCTCAAGTGCTTCCGCCACTCATTTAGGTAGTGTATACCCAGATTCCAATCACACCCTGAGTGAAAATTCTTCCTCAGATTCTCTTTAAGCCTCTTCATCCTTGCTCTAAATCTAAGCCTTCTAGTTTTAGATGCCTCTGTTATGGAGAAGAAATTCCTCCATCATCTGCCCTGCCTAATGTTGTTTACCTCTATCAGGTTCTCCCTCAGTCTCCTCTGCTCCGAGGAAAACAATCCAGCCTATCCACTCCCTTCTGTAAAGTTCCATCTTCGAGAGTTCAGCCTTTGAGGTTCTGCTCTTTAATGAATGAGCTAGCTCACAAAACTTACATTACAGGACCTAATTTCCTCTTTTTACTAGCATGTACTAGCATGACCTTTTTAGAAGGTCCTGCAGTTGCTCAGAGATGCCCAGGTACCTGTGAATTTCCTTTATGACCACAAAAATACCTGTCTGCTCCTGTTGCAACTGAGTCTCCTGATCTCTCACTCTTTCCTCCCTCCTGTGCAGCAGAGACAGCCGTGATGCTACAAATTTGGCGGCTGCTACTTTTCCTTAAGAGGCTATTTCCCCTCTCACCCCTATTAGTATCTTCAACAGTTTACCTGTTTGAGAGAAGGATGGCCACAGGGAACCCCTGCACTACCTGATGCTTCACCTAGTGGTCACCCTACACATTTCTAATCATAGGATGACTAGCCCACTAAACATGTGGTTCACAATATCTGCACCATCTGCTCTATATTGAATCCATTTGCAACTCTAGCTGAGCAATAATATTCACAGAACTTCACCGAGACTGGTCAACTTGAGTTATAACAAGAAACTGGATGGTTTAAAACAGTTTTCCTTGGAACAAAGGAGACTTTATGGAGGCTTATAAAACCATGAGAGGCTTGGAGAAGGTGAATGGTCTCAGCCTTTATCTCAAAGTAGTGGAATATAAAACTAGAGGTTCAAAGTGAGAGAGAGAAAAGATCTAAAGGGGCAAGGTCTTTCCATTCAGTAGGTGATGGGAGTATGGAACAAGCTCCCAGAGAAGTGGTAGAGGCAGGCACAATTACAACACTTGGAAGACATTTCAATAGGTACATTGATAGTAAAGGTTCAGAGAGATACAGACAAAACACAAAAAATGGAAATAGTGCAGGTAGGCAATTTAGTTAGCAATGTTAAGTTGGACCAAAGGGCCAGTTTCCTGCTGTATCTCTTTGATTCACCAGGGACTTACCAATTGCCCATTTCACCGCTTCACCAAAGCCTACACTCTGAGTCCTCTGCGCTCCAGAACCGACGGTTTTTTTTTTGAGGGGAAACATGCTATGCGTTCTCTGCCTAGCTTCCTAACACTCAGAATGCAAGAGATCAGACAGCTGAAATTCATTGGCCTCAATTGAAAAGGTTATATTTTAAAAATGGGGCACTCTTATGGTACTTTCTTTCTTGGAACTGCAAACTCCAGCTAAAATCTTCTGGCCCCCAGGAATTAAGTGGGGAAAAAAAATACTAGTTTTGTCTCCTAAAATGGAGGAGACAAAATTAAAATTAAAAAAAAATTAATGTTCATCCCTTAACTGAACCCCATGGTCTGGGTAGACTGTACTTGGAAACCACTAATTTTTAAAAAGATCACTTGTCAATCTCAACAGGAGCAAACTTGATCTTAGCTTTAATATTGTTGGATTTTATGTTGCCACTTTGTGTCCAGCCCACTTCCCATTTTTTCACTGGTGTGGTGTATGGAGTAGTTACTTTAAAAGAGAAAAGATTTGATGTTTCAGATTGGGCCTTTCTATCAAAATTGCATTTGTCATGGGATATAAGGTGATAAGTTATGTGGTGAGTTGATTCAAGTGCTGCAACAGTATGCAGAGTGCTCTAATTAGTGGAGCTTTGACCTGTAACATTTTTTCCTTCATTCACGCACAGTACTGCATAACACAATGACTTTTATTTCCCAGGTGGATGTCATGACATCAAAGGAAGACACTGGTGATTTTGTGTACTGTCTCTCAAGGACTCGGAATGACCCAAGAGCTCGCTATGATCCTTACAATCTACAAGTTGTTTCTGCAAAAACAGCCAAATCCTATAAAACATACTGGACAATTAGTGCATCCCATGTTTCCAAGGTAACAGAAATGTCTGGTCTTTCAGAAGTCATACAGCTCAGTTAAACATTAGTGTTCTTTACTATTTGTATACTCTCATCTTTCTAAATGTAACATTGCTGCAGATTACATGTTCAGGGCAATGTTCAAGGCCCAAAAGTTTAGAATTATACATGAAGACAGAGTCTTCAGTTCCACTTGCAAATTGTCAAGTAATGAAGTTGTTCTTGTCTGTATGCAGCAGGATCTAAACAACATTCATATAGGCACTGATAATTGGCAGGCAACATTTGAACTACCAAAGAAAATTTCACCATAGTGTCATAGAAGCACAGAATCATACAGCACAAACACCTTTGGCCCACCTTGTACAGTATATACTGACTGTGATGCCTATCTGTGCTAATTCCATTGGCCTCTATTTGGCCTATATCCCTCTACTCTTTTCCTGTCTAACTACCTATCAAAATGCTTTTTAAACACCATTGTATTTGTCTCTACGACCTCCTCCAGATGCTCATTCTGATAACCACCACCCTGTATGCAATAAACTTACCTCTTGCCTTTGAATTTCTCACCTCACATCTTAAACCTATTCTAGATTCTCTAACCTGAGAAAAAGACATTATCCTATCTATGTCCCTTCAGATTTAATAAATCTATATAAGGTCACCTCTCAACTTCCTTCATTTTGGTGAGAATAAATTAAATGCAACCAGTCTCCCCTTATAACTAAAACCCTCCATTCCCTTCTGAACCCTCTCTATTGCTATCTCTTCCTTCCAGAACTGTATACAATACTCTAAGTAGAGGGATATAGACCAAATAGAGGCCAATGGAATTGCACAGATAGGCATCACAGTCAATATACTCAGTACAAGGTGGGCCATAAGTTTCCGTGCTGTATGATTCTGTGTTTCTATGACACTATGGTGAGATTTTCTTTGGTAGTTCAAATGCTGCCTGCCAATCATCAGTGCCTATGTAAACGTTGTTTAGATCCTGCTGCATGCAGACAAGAACAGCTTCATTACTTGACAGTTTGCAAGTGAAACTGAAGACTGCCTTCATGTCTAATTCTAAACTTTAGGGCCTCGTACATTGCCCTGAATATCCAATCAATGTTTTGTACAGTTGTAAAATAATGAACTAACTCTTATACTCAATTCATTGGCCTTTTAAAATAATTGTACTCTATCTACCTGCATTGTCACTTTTAGGGAGTTATGGACTTGCACTCCAAGATTTCAACGTTTTTATATAAAAAAAAACTGCTTCTAAGTTCCTGTCATTTGCTCGGCATGTCTTGCTGAGATTGACTTCATAAAGTACATTATTTTGCACGTCTAGATTAATTCCATTTTCCATCACTCTGCCCAATCTTCCAGTTGATCAATATACTGTATCTGTCAACAACCTAATTTGCTACGTATGACTCAATCAATTTTCATGCTCTGCAAACTTGCTCATCAGACCACTATATTCTCATCAGAGATGCAAAGGATTCGGCAAATGCAGGAAATCTTGAGCAGTGTACACAAAATGCTGAGGGAACTCGGCAGGTTAGGCAGCATCTATGAAAGGGAATAAGTCAATGAAGGGTCTTGGCCTAAAACGTTTCACTTCCCTCATAGATGCTAGCTTAGTTCCTCCATCATTTTTATCTGTATTCCTCTACATTCTTGTTACGTAGTATGTATATGCTACAAACAAAGGTCCCAGCTCTGATCCCTGCAGTATACCACTTGTTATAAACTTCCAGTCAAAAAATAAAACCATCCATTATTACTCTTTGCTGTCTATCACCAGGCCAACAATGGATCTGGTTTGTCAACATGACTCAATTCCCCTTTATTAAACATTTTTATTTGGACAGATCTCAGCAGGGATCATTCTTGGCACCTCAGGAAGGACTGCAATGCTTCAGTGAAGAGAGCTGCCAGAATGGATTTTTCCATAAGTGTATTGTGTTTGACAAAATGATGCTGTGGCTAGTAGAGCTGCTGGCTCACACCTCCAGTGGCCTGATTTCAATGTACATGTGGAATTTGAATGGTCCAGCAATTCCCACACCACATAAATGAACAAAACAGTATTGTTTAGAGAAGAATTGAGATATTGGAGAGTTAAGATTGTTAGATGGTAGATATGCACTGTGTGGAGAAGGGAAGGTGTAGGTCTAATAGGACATCTCTTGTCAAACACTGCCATAGGCATTATCAGCTGAATCAGTCCCTCCTGTGCTGTTTGATTCTGGACACAGAAACTGCCCTCAATTCAGAGCTGGTTCATAGGTAACTGAAAAGCAAATGATAGATCAGTGTAGGGCAGTGCTCCTGTCATGATGTTCTTCCTGAAGCATTAGCTTTTTATTCAGAAATTGACTATGGCACAGGAGATCATTCAAATAGGCAAGCCTATGATAGTCCTATTAGAGCAATCCTTTCAGCCCATTTCCTCAATCCCTCACTGGCTCCCTGTAAATTATTCTCTCAAGTACATATCCAAGCTCTTGCTATTTTGTTCACTACACCCTTACACCCATATATTCCTCTCCATAACTGTTCCCGGAATAGAAAAATATCCTCACAAACCCTTTGAATCTTTGTTCAAAATTTTATCTTTTGAGTTGAATCATTTGATAATCTCTCCTCTATTTACCTATCCAAACCAGTAGTGAAGTTTTACTCCTTTGTAAATCTCCCCTCAAATTTCTTTGGCATACCAAATCACCTCAGATTCCTAATGAAATATAGCTGCTGTTGTGCTTTCTTAGTAATTTCATCAATATGTTGGGCCCAGGTTAGATTTTCAAAGACATTGACATGCAGGAATTTGAAAATACTCGCCCTTTCCACAGCTGATCCCTTGATGAGGATTGATGTGTCTTTCTTTGACTTCTCCTTCCTGAAGTCCACATCAATTCCTTTGTCTTACTGAAATTGTGTGCAAAGTTATTGTTGTGATGCCACTCAACTAGTGGTATCTACCTCACTCCTGTACGCCCTCGCATTATCACCTGAAGTTTTGCCAACAATAGTTGTGTTATCGGCAAATTTATAGATGCTGTTTGAGCTGTGCCTAGCCACACAGTCGTAGATGTAGAGAGGAGAGCAGGGGACTAAGAATGCATCCTTGAGGTGTACTGGTGTTGATTGTCAGCAAGGAGGAGATATTATTTCCAATCTGCACTGACTATGGTTGCCCAATAAAGATTACCTGGAATGATTGGTGCTTATTCCTTTAACTGTCCTCTGATATGGGTTAGAAAATTATTGAGTTCAAGGGCATTTGGGCAACAAATGTTATTCTTTAAATAAATGAAAAGCATTTCGAACAGCTCTGAATGCTGAACTTTGTTCCATCCCTGAAATAGCTTCAGTTATGATTTCAGCCTTATTAGAGTCAAAAAGTCTTGGAACAATACAGTGCAGAAACAGAGCCTTCATCCCAACAATTCCATGCCAACCATGTTGCCCACCAATCTAGTCCCAATTTCCTGCTTTTGGCACACCTCCATCTAAGCCCTGCCTCTCTATGTACCTATTCAAGTGCTTCTTAATGATACAATTGTACCTGTCTCAACCACATCCGGCAGCTCATTCCATATTCTCACCACCTCCAGGTGAAAAAGTTACTTCTCAGCCTTTTTAAATCTTTTTTCCCTCATCCTAAATCTATGACCCTATTTTTGGACTCCCTACTTGAGGAAGACTGTTATCATTTGCCTTATTCATGCTTCTCATAATTCTAAACTCTTCTACCAAGTTGCCTTTCATTCTCATACATCTAACTTTCTGTGATGATTTGATTTGCAGGTCACCTCTATAACTGAAAAAGATGGAATAGAAACCATTTCGGTATTGGATTGGTTGCTGGAACGATATCTTTTTTACAAGATTCATCAACTGCCTGTCTTTGTGAAGTTCAGGTAGTATGTCACAGAATTGATCTAAATTGTTGATTAGATATAAAGTTGAAGGCTGTGATCTAAACATAACTGTTTTCTAAACAGGGCTCTGTATAACTGAATAATATCTTCCATCCCTTCGTGTTCTAATTGTAAAATATCAGTTTCATTCACTTGTAATGAAGACAGCGCTTAACAATCCACATAAATGGATGTGGTTAAGAAAGCTTGGAAGATGCATTTGATTATTAGCAGAGGCAGACAATACTAGATTTGGAAGGTTAAACTAGGACTATAGGAAACAATAGTTTACCTACAGCTCAAGAACTCTGAATCTCTGTCACTACATTCTAGAAAACAAACATCATGACATTAGAGAAGGTGCAGAAGAGATCTATAGGAATATTGCCAGGAGTAGAAAATTTCAGGTAAGGTTGGCTGCACTGGAATATTTTTATCTTGGAAGAATTGCACTTGAGAAGAGATCTGAGATATATAAAATAATGAGAGGCTGAGAAAGAGCGGATAGTGTTCAATAACCTGATCTAAAGAAATCAGTATAAGAAAGGAGGAGAGCTGAGAAGAATTTATTCTTCTTTTAGAGAGTGATTGAGGACTGGAGCAGTGAAAGATTGAAAGATATTGTTCATACTTGAAGTCAAAGTCAAAGCATTTGTGACATGCACAAATACAGGTATGTACCGGTGCATTGAAAAACTTGCAGCTGCATCACAGGTATATGGCATCATAAGCAGAACACACAAGAAAAACATACATTAAACATAAAGTATACACAGATTTGTAAGAAGGAGCACACTTAGAACAAAAATAAAGAAAATCAGTTTCAGTACAAAGTGATCAAAGAGGTTATAGCCTTGCTAAACTTTCGTGATGAGAGTTTTTAACGTTGATTCAAGAACTGAACATTATAACTCAAGGCGTTGGTAATCATTTTAGTAGTAGAATTCAGATGGATACTTCAATAACTAAAGACACAATGCTTAATGGGCTCCTTCTGTGGTGATTTCTATGATTTTATTCTTTGCATTCATGAATTTCTTTGCATTCATGAATTTCTTTGCATTCATGAATTTCTTTGAACCACAACTGCCTCTGGATTTTCACTATTTAGTAGTTACTCTGCTCTTGATTTTGTCCAATATCCTCATTCTTTCACCACTGATATCCATTTGTCGCCCCCATCAAGGTTAATGCAACAGTTTTACCAGGCTGCAACTTTAGAGGGAAATGGACAATTGATGTTTTGTGCTGAGACCATGCATCCAAACCAGTTGAAGGGTTTCCACTCAAAACACTGACAGTTTCTCTTACCCCACAGATGCTGCTTGCCTAACTGAATTTCACCAGCAGATTGTTTATTGCTTCAGATCGCAGTATCAGTAATCTAATATGTCTCCACTTTCCTGTCTTGGATAGTTCTATGGGTTCTGAATGAGACAGATTTCTGGGGCAGCACATTAGTATTGCAGTTAGAGCATCAAATTACAGTGCCAATGATCAGTGATTGGGGTTCAATTCCCCCCATTATCCATAAGTAGTTTGTATGTTCTCCCCATAACTGTGTGGATTTCCTCTGGGTGCTCTGGTTTCCTCCCACATTCCAAAGACATATGAATTAGGGTTAATAAGTTGTGGGCATGCTATATTGGCGCCAGAAGCATTGACATTTGCGGGCTGCCCCTTCAGACATTGTTGGTCATTGACACAGATGACTCATTTCACTGTATGTTTTGATGTGCATTTGACAAATAAAGTTAATCTTTATATAGCATCAATAAACTGAAGCATAAAATATAAACTCAAAATCTAATTTCTGCACTGAGTGTTCTTGCTGTCAGAGAGCCTGTGCCAAGCATGAACTACCAGGAGTGACTGGGCTATTGGAGAGACAGTGCTAGGGAAGGGCTGCACGTTCAGATCAAATTTCAAAGTAAATTTATTATTAAAATACATGTATGTCACCATATACAACCCTGAGATTCAATTTCTTGTTGCCATATTTAACAAATCTGTAGAATAATTACCAGAGTGCAGAAGAAAACAAGCTTCAAATTAAAAAAATAAATAATATATATCGAGAACTTGAGATGACGAGTCCTTGAAAGTGTGTCCAATGTTGTGGGAACATTTTAATGATTGGGTGTGAAGTTCAGTGAAGTTATCCCCTCTGTTTCAAGAGCCTGATGGCTGAGGAGTAATAACTGTTTCTGAGCCTGGTGGTGTGAGTCCTGAAGCTGCTGTGCTTTCATGATGGCAGCAGCAAGAAGAAAGCATATCCTGGGTGGTGGGGTCCCTGATGATGGATGCTGCTTTCCTGCTACAGTGTTTCATGTAGTGTAGATGTGCCTAATGGTTGGGAGGGCTTTACCTGTGATGTACTGGGCTGTATCCACTATTTTATGTAGGATTTTTATACATGAAATAGATGGGCAGTGCTGAAGGTGTGCTGCACTTCTAGGCTATTCAGAGGGATTGTTGCAATAACGGAGGGGCAGGATCAAGGGAGAACTGTGCTGTAGGAGGGGAAGTAATGGAAACAACACAGTTGTGTAACTAGTAAATTCAGCAACACAGGTTCAATCTTGTCCTCTGATGTGCAAAGCTTGCAGGTTCTCTCTGGATATGTGTGGGTTCCTCCAGATGGTTCAATTTCCTTCCATTAGTATTATGACAAAGATTAGACTTGGTGGTTTCAGGAGCCAGGAACATCAGGTAAATATACTTTGTAAACTGCACAGAATGGATTATAATCTGTGACTTCCTGCTATCACCAGTAGATTGTCTACCTTTGGAAATATTAATTTGCTTCAAAGTTTCCCCTAAATACAATATGAAGTGTATTAATTGTTATCCCTCTCAATATTCATAATTTTATTTGATGTGAAATCCGATTAGTTCGCCACTGCAAGGACCCCTATATAGTAATTTGGCAAATGCCCAGATGATTGGTTTGCACTGGTGTGGGCTGAAGGCTAAAGACTAGTCTAGAAACTACAGGTCTGCTCCATTTCTCAAATGCGAGAATATGATTATTTCAATTTATCTTTGTTGTACAGTTTTACATAGAAGTACAGCACTCTCTCAGGACTGCACTAAGTGGCAGACCAGACAGAGTGCTTAAGTTGTGAAATAGGTCTTACACCATTTAGAGGTAGGTTGTTGTGTTCAGCTGCTGTCGTCTTTCAACATTGTTCATTGGGATCCTTTATTTTTGTTCAGTGTTGGAGCAGACACACTATTGAACAATTAACAATATAACAGCTTGATTATATGGTTGAACATTCAGTGGTGGGAGTGCTTCTAAACTGAGGTGGAATGAGAATAATGCAAAGACAAGTAGGACCACTACTTTAAAAGAAGCTGTGTAGGTACACGAGCAAAGTTAGATGAAGAGGGATCAGCAGTGATGCATATTTGGCGACTTGAGATTGCATGAGCTGTTGCTTGTGACAAGTGAGTATGAGATTTAAAAAGCAAACAGGGCTAGTTGGGATTTTCAGAGGACTTGAGATTGCTGGGTAATTGGGCATTTGGCAAGGACCAATAAAAATGAATTTATGTTTAAGTGGAGCAGCCATTGTGGGAGAGGCCATTGATGGAGTGGGACATGGTTAGTTAGGGAGCTTGATGCTTTGGCTCAAGAGGCTTCAGCAAAAAGTGGAGGCTAAGGTAATTTCTGTTAAGTTTTTTTTCTTAATGCACAATTAGAGCAGTGGAGTTTAAACTAAAGTTGTAGGTGGATGGGAACCAGAATGCCAGGTAAAGAGTAAAGTGGTTGTGGGGAAAGATGATATTAAGCCCACATATAAAGACAGGAACCAAGAGGTTCCTATATAGAGGTCCCAACTAGAGAGTGCGATACTGGATCTCCTGTTAGGGAATGAGATGGGGCAGGTGACAGAAGCATGTGTGGAGGAACACTTTGGGTCTGCTTTGTGATCATAATTCCATTAGTTTCAAGATAATTATGGAGAAGGGTAAGACTGGTCCTCAGGTTGAGATTCTAAACTGGAGAAAGGTCAATTTTGATGGCATCAGAAAGGATTTGGCAAGTGTGGATTGGGATTGTTTGTTTTCTGGCAAAGGGATGATTGGTAAGTAGGAGGCCTTCAAAAGCAGAACTTTGAGAGTACAGAGTTTGTATGTTCCTGTTAGGGGGGAAAAAAGGCAAAGCTAACAGGTTTAGGGTTTTGAGGGATATTGAGGCCCTTGTTAAGAAGAAGGAGGTGCATAGTAGGTATAGACAGCAAGTAACTAATAAGGCACCTGAGGAGTATAAGAATTGCGAGAGAACACGAGGGAAATCAGCAGAGCTATAAAAAAAAAAGGCATGATGCTGAAGGAGAATCCCAAGAGCTTCCACAGATATATTAATAATAAGGATAGTAAGGGACAAAATCGGTCTGCTTGGAGATCAGCATGGTTATCTATACATGGAGCCAAAAGAGATGGGGGAGATCTTAAATAACTTTCTTGCATCTGTATTTACTTGAGATATAAACATAGTCTATAGCAGGGGTCCCCAACCTTTTTTGCGCTGCGGACCAGTTTAATATTGACAATATTCTTGCGGACCGGCCAACCCTGGGGGGGGGGGGGGGGCGAATAGGGTTGCCAACGGACAAGAGTAGCAGTCAAAGAAAGACTACAATGACCATGAAGCCTTGCGTGGGCACCAGTGCGCATATGTGTACCTGCCGATATTATTCTCTGCAAAGCGTTTTTTGGCAATTCTGTTTGGGGGCGGGGGGTGTTCTTCACGACCGGAATATTGGTAATAAGGGGCTAATACACTCAATTTCGTTTCTAAAAGGGTTTATCTAACGAATTTAATATTAAACACACAGCGCATATTTTCCTCGCATGAATGTAGTGATAAGTCAATCATCAGGGGAGGACGGGGAGCTTGAAGTGTTGAAAGAATTTCCAGTAGAAGTGGTAGAGACAGGTTCGATATCATCATTTAAAGAAAAATTGGATGGGTATATGGACAGGAAAGGAATGGAGGGGTATGGGCTGAGCGCAGGTCGGTGGGACTAGGTGAGAGTTGCTTTTGGCACGGACTAGAAGGGCCGAGATTGCCTATTTCCATGCCGTAATTGTTATATGGTTATATAAGTCACTTATCAGTCATTAGCATCATAACATTTTAAGTAACGTTTGGATATTAAACACACAGCACATATTTTCCCCGTATGAACATATAAAATCATTGCAACACACCAGTATCGCTGAATCAGTGGGAGCCCTGGTCTTGTTTCCCTGCAACGAGACGGTCCTATCGAGGGGTGATGGGAGACAGCGATACTCGAAGGAGGCTCCTTATGTCCAGTCTATTTAGTTTTAGTCGCATTTATTGCAGAGATATGTATGTTGGAAATGGAAGCAACGTTTTCAGTTCTTTCGTGGCTATCTCAGGATATTTAGCCTTGACTTTGATCCAGAATGCCAGCAGAGATGTTATGTCAAACATACTTTTCAGCCTGCCGTCATTTGCAAGCTTGAGGAGTTGATCTTCCCACGCTGACATGGATGACGCGCTGTTAATGACCTCGCATGCGTTCAAGCTCAATAGTGCGTGACAGGGAATGAGGAAAGGTGCAGCTGACTCCTATCGCCAAATCATATCGTTTCCTCGCGGCCCGGTAGCAAATGCTCTGCGGCCCGGTGGTTGGGGACCGCTGGTCTATAGACCTGAGGTAAAATAGCAGTGATGTCGTAGACCAAATACAGGTTACAGAGGAGGAGATGCTTGCTCTCTTCAGGCATATTAGGGTGAATAAATCCTCGAGCTGACAGTGTCCTCTTGGACCTTGTGGGAGGCTAGGCAGAAATTGCAGTGGCCTTGGCAGAGGTATTTATAACATTCTTAACCATGGGTGAGGTATCAGAGAACTTGAGAATAGCTAATGTTGTTCTGTTGTTCAAGAAAGGTTCGAAGAATAAAGTGGGAAATTATAGCCACATGGTCTAATGTCAGTAGTGGTAGAATACTTTCCAATAGTTTAAGGGCTCAAGTATATAAGTATTTGGAAAGATAAGGCCTGATTCAAAAGTTCAAAGTTCAAAGCAATAGTTAATGTGGCTTTGTGCATGGTAGGTTGTGTCTAACAAATCTTGTAGTTTTTTTGAGAACCTTACCAGCAACTTTAATAAAGGAAAGGCTACATAGACTTTAGTAAGGCCTTTGACAAAGTCCATATTGGGAGGCTGGTCAAGAAGGTTCAGTTGCTGGGCATTTAGAATGAAGTAGTAAATTGGATTTGACATTGGCTTCACAAGAGAGGCCAGAGAGTGTTAGTAGATAGTTGCCTCTCTGACTGAAGGCTGGTGACCGGTGGTGTTCCGCATAAAGTGGTGCTAGGTCCATTGTTGTTTGTCATCTAATCAATAATCTGGATGATAAAATGGTAAACTGGATCAGCAAATCTGAGGATGTGGAGAGTGAGCAGTGAGGAAGGCTATCAAAGCTTGCAGTGGGATCTTGTCCAGCTGGAAAAATGGGACAAAAAATGGCAGATGGAATTTAATCCAGACAAGTGTGAAATGTTCTTTGGGAGAACAAATTAGGGTAGGTCTTGTACATGGTTGGGTGCTGTAGTGTGTGGTAGAACAGAGGGATCAGGGAATTAGGATCCTTAATTCTTAGAAAGTGGCATCACAAGTAGATAGGGTAATTAAGAGAGCTTTTGGCACATTGGCCTTCATAAAACAAAGTTGGGATGTTTTGAGATTGTTTAAGTCAATGAAGAGGCCAAGTTTGGAGTATTTTGTACAGTTCTGGTAATCTATCTACAGGAAAGATATCAGTGAGAGTGAAAGAATACACAGAAAATTTACAAGGATGTTGCCGTGAACATAAGGCCAAAAGACATGGGAGTAGAATTAGTCCATTTGGCCCATTGAGTTTGCTTAGCCATTCAATTATGGCTGATCCTTTTTTTCCCCTCCTCAGCCCCACTCCCCGGTCTTCTCCCTGTAACCTTTGATGCTGTGTCCAATCAAGAACCTATCAATCTCTGTCTTAAATACACCCAACGACCTGGCTTCCAGAGCTGCCTGTGGTAATAAATTCCACAAATTCACCACCCTCTGGCTAAAGAAATTTCTCCACATCTGTTTTAAATGGACACACCTCCATCCTGAGGCTATAACCTCTTGTCCTAGACACCCCACCATGGGAAACATCCTTTCCAAATCTCCTCTGTCTAGGCCTTTCAGCATTCAAAAGGTTTCAATGAGATCCCCCCTCATCCTTCCACTGAGTACAGACACAGAGCTGTCAAATGTTCCTCATTTGATAACCCTTCATTCCCAGAATCATCCTTGTGAACCTCTGAACCATCTCTAAATTCGGCACATCGTTTCTTAGATGAGGAGCCCAAAACAGTTCACGATACTCGAGAGGTCTCACCAGTGCCTTATAAAGCCTCAGCATCACATCCCTGCTCTTGTATTCTGGACCTCTTGAAATGAATGCGAACATTGCACTTGCCTTCTTCACCACCGACTCTACCTGCAAGTTGATCTTTATGGTGTTCTGCACAAGTACTCCCAAGTCCCTATGCATCTCAGATTTTTAGATCTTCTCCCATTAAAAGAAAATAGTCTGTACATTTATTTCTCCTACCAAAGTGCATGACCATGCATTTTCCAACATTGTATTTCATTTTCCACTCTCTCGCCCATTGTCATGATCTGTCTAAGTCCTTCTGCAGCCTACCTGTTTCCTCAACACTACTTGCCCTCCAAAAATCTTAATATCTGCAAACTTGGAAACAAAGCTATCTATTCAATCATCTAAATCATTGATATACAGCACAAAAAGAAGCGGTCCCAACACTGACCCCTGCAGAACACCATTAGTCACTGGCAGCCAACCAGGAAAAGATCCTTTTATTCTCACTTGATGCCTCCTACCAATCAGCCAATGCTCTAACCATGCCAGTAACTTTCCTGTAATACCATGGGCTCTTAACTTGGTAAGCAGCCTCATATGTGGCGCCTTGTCAAAGGCCGCCTGAAAGTCCAAATATACAACATCCACTGCATCCTCTTTATCTGTCCTATATGTAATCTCCTCAAAGAATTCCAACAGGTTCATCAGGCAAGATTTTCCCTTAAGGAAACCATGCTGCCTTTGTCCTATCTTCTCCTCTGTTTCCAAGTATTCCATAACCTCATCCTTAACAATTGACTCCAACATCTTCCTAGGCTAACTGGTCTATAATTTCTTTTCCACTGCCTTCCTCCTTTCTTAAATAATGAGGTGACATTTGCAATTTTCCAGTCCTCTTGCAACATGCCAGACTCCAATGATTTTTGAAAGATCATTACTAATGCCTCCACAACCTCTACTGCTACCTCTTTCAGAATCCTAGGGTGCAGTTAATCTGGTCCGGGTGATTATCCACCAGAGTTATAGGAAACGTTTGCATAGGTTAGGACTTTGTTCCCTGGAGCATAAGAGAAAAGGGAAATTTGATAGAGGTATTCAAAATCATGAGTATTGATAGGGTAAAGGCAACCAGGCATTCTCCACTGAGGTTGGGTGAGACTAGAACTAGAGTTCACAAAGTAAGGGTTAAAGGTGAAATATACAAGGGAAGCCTGAGGGTCAGGGGTTGGTGTGATTGTGGAATGATCTGCCAGCAAAAGTGGTGGATGTGGGTTGATTGCAACATTTAAGGAGGGTGCCACTGTAGCGTAGTGGTTAGCACAATGCTGTTACAGCTCAGGACTCTGGAGTTCAAGATTCAATTCCGACGTCATCTGTAAGGAGTCTGTATGTCCTCTATGTGGAATGCATGTGTTTTCTCTGGGTGCTCTGGGTTACTCCCACAATCCAAAGATGTACTGGTTAGTAGGCTAATTGGTTGTTGTAAATTGTCCCATGATTAGACTAGGGTTAAACCGGAGGTTGCTGGGCAGTGCTGCTCGAAGGGCCAGAAGTGCCTATCCTGCGCAGTACCTCAGTAAATAAATACATAGGTTATAAGGAAGCATGTATAAGTACAAAGATGGGAGGGGTATATAGGGCTATGTTCCAGGTGCATGTTGATGGGACTGGGCAGAATAACAGTTCAGCATGGACTAGATGAGCCAAGTGACCTGTTTCTATTATTCTGACTCTGGGAGCTGCCATTCTATCAAAGGAAAAGCTTCACAATCTACAGCATTGTAGGATCTATCAGCACAGAAGGAGCCCACTGGCTCCTCATTGTTTGTGTCAGCTCTTTGAAAGAATGCTTCAATCTCACATCCTAACAGTCAACACATAACCCTGCACATTGGTCCTCTTCATTTTAAACAACCAGACTGTTCCCATGTTTAGGAAATTACGGGAAAGTTACATACGTAGATAGAGCGTTGGCTGATTGGCTGGAAACAGAGTGGGAATAAAGGGATCCTATTCTGGTTGGCTGCCGGTTACCAGTGGTTTTCCACAGGGATCAGTGTTGGGGTCGCTTCTTTTTACATTGTACATCAATGATTTGGATTATGGAATAGATGGCTTTGTGGCTAAGTTTGTTGACGATACAAAGATAGGTGGAGGGGCCGGTAGTGCTGAGGAAATGGAGAGTCTGCAGAGAGACTTGGATAGATTGGAAGAATGGGCAGAGAAGTGGCAAATGAAATACAATGTTGGAAAGTGTATGGTTATGCACTTTGGCAGAAAAAATAAACGGGCAGACTATTATTTAAATGGGGAAAGAATTCAAAGTTCTGAGATGCAACAGGACTTGGAAGTCCTCGTACAAGATTCCCTTAAAGTTAACGTCCAGGTTGAGTCAGTAGTGAAGAAGGCGAATGCAATGTTGGCATTCATTTCTAGAGGAATAGAGTGTAGGAGCAGGGATGTGATGTTGAGGCTCTATAAGGCGCTGGTGAGACCTCACCTGGAGTACTGTGGGCAGTTTTGGTCTCCTTATTTAAGAAAGAATGTGCTGACGTTGGAGAGGGTACAGAGAAGATTCACTAGAATGATTCTGGGAATGAGAGGGTTAACATATGAGGAACGTTTGTCCACTCTTGGACTGTATTCCTTGGAGTTTAGAAGAATGAGGGGAGACTTCATAGAAACATTTCGAATGTTAAAAGGCATGGACAGAGTGGATGTGGCAAAGTTGTTTCCCATGATGGGGGAGTCTAGTACGAGAGGGCATGACTTCAGGATTGAAGGGCGCCCTTTCAGAACAGAAATGCGAAGAAATTTTTTTAGTCAGAGGGTGGTGAATCTATGGAATTTGTTGCCACGGGCAGCAGTGGAGGCCAAGTCATTGGGTGTATTTAAGGCAGAGATTGATAGGTATCTGAGTAGCCAGGGCATCAAAGGTTATGATGAGAAGGCGGGGCAGTGGGACTAAATAGGATAAAATGGATCAGCTCATGATAAAATGGTGGAGCAGACTCAATGGGCCAAATGGCCTACTTCTGCTCCTTTGTCTTATGGTCTTAGTGCTGTCCAGGAAAACATTCCATGTCTGAAAATGCAACACAGAAAGTTTGACTGGAATGTGAAGTAATAATTGGTGAGGATTTTAAAAGCATGTGTCTGGTAAGATCAGATACAGTGCACAATTAAGAATAAAATTATTTCCACAATGCAGTTGTATTTCCTTGATAGTTGTTAGTTATGGAATATAAATTCACCATTAGTTATGGAATAAATTCTGTTAATGTTCAAAAATTTTAATGATGAGAGATTTTACTAAAACAATCTAGAACATTTATCACCAAGCGGTCTGCTGGAGAAACTCAATGGACTGAGCAGCATCTGTGGGAGGAAAGGAATCGTTGACATTTTGGGTTAAAACCCTCTAATAAGACTAGGAATGGCAAGGGGGATGACCAATATAAAAAGGAGAAGGGAAGACACAAGTTCAAGGTGATTAGTGGACTGAGGAGAGGCATAAGATGACCAATACATTGCACTGGGAGGAAGGGGAGGAAATGGAGTTAGAAAACAGTGGGAGGTGGATGATAGATTGAGACAGACAAAGAGAAAATGAGAGGCAGATGGAATTGGAATGGGGTGGAAGGGAGGGTGGAGACAGTGGATTGCTTGTTACTCCAGATTCCTGTATCTATAGTCTCTTGTATCCATGGTTCATTAATGTCAGATTGTATTGTTATTGACTCCCCAATGCCCTTTGAAAAGGCCTGATGCCAATCACACCTGGGTGGTGCCTTGACACCATCTTAACTGGGGTCTGAGAGTGGAAATGATCACAGTTTACCTCCTGGGAAGAAGCAAACCAGAGGTAATCCCCTTTAGTGAGCCTAAGACTCCATTTTTCCCACAAGAAAAGTCTCAACCTTCCCAAGTGGCTGTGCAGAATTCCCAAAGGTGAATTTGTTTCACCTTTGCCACTCACTTGGTTGCAAATAGGCACTCTTTGTTAATTCTGAACTGTGCAGCAAGTAACCCTTAACCAACCCTGAGATGTTAGAATAATCTGAGTCTTATGTTTAGGTCAGCCTTGCTGACAGTTAACTACACTCCAATAGATGATATGTAAGTTCAGCTTGGCTGAAAGATTCATGACAGCAGATTTTAATACAGGACTTGTAGAAAGGATAAAATTCAGTGAAAGGTAGTCAGATACCAGGGTTTGATTTAAAGGCAGGGCTTTTCCTCTATAATTTTAGTGTTACTAATATCCTGTTTGTAATCAATGTTTTCCAGAAAATGGAAGGCTTTCAATATTTGGAAGGTCAATGTCCGCAGCTCAAAGACCAGCAGAAGTAGGTATGTTGGAAAACTAATGGTTCACAAAATGTTAAGAGAGCCTATTTCAATCTCCCACTGCTACAATTGGAAGTTCCCACCTACTTCAAAAGGGCAACAATTATACCAGTGCCCAAGAAGAACAGAGTGAGATGCCTTAATGACAATCATTCAGTCGCACTCACAGCTGCAGTGATGAAGTGCTTTGAGGTGTTGGTCATGGCTAGAATTAACTCTTGCCTCAGCAAGGACCTGGACCCTCTGCAATTTACTTATCACTGCGATGGGTCTACAGTGGACACAATCGCAATGGTTCTCCATGTGGCCTTGGATCAAGTGGACAATACAAATACCTGTATCAGGATGCCATTTATTGACTGTAGCTCAGCATTTAACACCATCATTCCTACAGAACCTGGGCCTCTGTACCTCCCTCTGCATCTGGATTGTCGACTTCCTAACTGGAAGACCACAATCTGTGCGAATTGGTAATAACATCTCCACCTTGCTGATGATCAACTCTGATGCACCTCAAGGATGTGTGCTTAGCCCACTGCTTTTCTCTCCCTACACCCATGACTGGGTGACAAGGCACAGTCCAAATCCCATCTGTAAATTTGCTGATGATACAACCATTGTTGGCAGAATCTCAGATGATGATGAGAGGGTGTACATAAGTGAGATATACCAGCTAGATGAGTTGTGTCACAGCAACAACCTTGCCCTCAACGTCAGTAAGACCAAAGAGCTGATTGTGGACTTCGGAAAGAGTAAGATGAGAGATCAGAAGTGGAGAGAGTGAGTTCCAGGGTGTTAATATCTCTGAGGACTTAACCCAGTCCCAACATATCGATGCAGCTATAAAGAAGGCAAAACAGTCGCTATACGTATTTCATTAGGACTTTGAGGAGATTTGGTATGTCTCCTTAAAACACTTGAAAATTTCTACAGATGTACTGTGGAGAGCATTCTTACCAGCTGCATCACAGTCTGGTATGGGGCGGGGGGCGGTGGGTTCAACTGCACAGGATCAAAGTGAGTTGTAGAGAGTTGTAAAATTAGTCAGCTCCATCATGGGTAGTAACCTCCATAGTATCCAAGACACCTTCAAGGAGTGGTACCTCAAAAAGGTGGTATCCATCATTAAGGATCTCCACCACCCAGGATATGCCCCCTTCTCATTGTTACCATCAGGTAGGAGATACTGAAGCCTGAAGGCACACACTCAGTGAGTCAGGAAAAGCTTCTTCCCCTCTGCCATCCAATTTCTGAATGGACATTGAACCCACAAACATTATCTCATTACTCTTTTATTTCTGTTTTTGCTATTTAAATTAATATACATACTCTATACTATATTTAATTTAATATTCATACTATATTATGTACTATATACTATAATTCAGTTTGTTTTTCTATATTATTATGTTTTGCATTCTACTGCTGCTGCAAAGTTAACAAATTTCATGACTATATGACATGTTAAATCTGATTCCTTCGTGAACTTGAGCAGAAATTAGTGAACAGGGTGCCAACTCTTTCACAATGCAACTCATATTCAGTTAACGCATACTAGAAGTTAATTCATTCTTTGCTTCTACTCAAGACACTGTCTGGTGCTTGTGTATAGTTTCATGAGAGATTTCTCCATGTTCACCATAGCCTTGGAGAGGGATAGGAGCAGACGATATGGGAAAGTATTTGATTGGGAGGGGGGAATTATGATGCTATTAGGCAGGAACTTGGGATCATACATTTGGAACTGATTTACTCAGGGAAATATATAACATAAATATGGAGTTTTGTTTAGGGAGCACTTACATGGGATTATAGATAAGTTTGTGGCAGGCAAAGGATGGTAGAATGGAGGAATCAATCTTGACATGAGATGTAGAATATCTACTGTAGTCTAGAGGAAGAAAACGATTACTTAGGGTTTAGGAAGCAAGAATCAAACAGGGTTCCAGGGATTTGCAAGGTAGACAAAAAGGAGCTTAGGAATGGATTTAGGAGAGCCAGAAGGGGCATGAGAAGGCTTTGGTGAGTGGGATTTAAGAAAACCCTAAGGAATTCTACACCTATGTGAAGAACAGGAGGACGATTAGAGTGAGGGTAGAACTGATCAGAGATAGAAGAGAATACATGTGCCAAGAGTTGAAGGAGGTAGGGGAAGCCCTTAATAAATACATTGCTTCAGTATACACCAGTAAGAGGTGTGACGAGAATACACATAAAATTAAGATGTTTGCTGGCCTGGGTTAGCATCAGTGACATCAGCAAGTGGTCTGCCACCTGCCCTCAGGGGAAGGAAAGATGAGGAACAATGGAGCAGCGTCTGGAGATGTGTAATGAAGGGACGTGGGAGAGAGACAGCTGTCTGGAGCGGCTCCCCCTTTGAACCCTGAACTGTTTGAAGTGATGGACAGGCGATACCCCAGCAGGGGGATAAAAAGGGACCAGTTCGCTAAGACACACACACGCCACCTGAGGTAACGAGACCCTGGAAGCGGTGCGCCTCTCACGAGTGGGTGAGAAGTACCAGACAACGACCAGGGTGGAAAGGTACGATCAGCGGGAACCCGGTGTGTGTCCGCCCTTGCCTGGGTGCCGGGTTCACTGCAGAGGATCGACCACATCTGGAGGAGGGGTCACAGTCGGTGACCTCAGGTGACATCACCAAGGACCCGCCCAAAAGTTGCTTGTGAGCAATCTCGCCGGTCTGTGAGTGAAGCCGTTCTGAATGATCAGTTGTTCCTGTTCTATCTCTTTCTTCCCCCACCTTGTCCATCGCCATGGCAACGATTACTGCGAACTGAACTACTAACTGGACTGAACTTTGAGTCATTTTGAAATTTGGTCATTTACCCCTAGACAACGACAGAGCTTGATTGATGCTGTTATCTTAATCCTGTGCACATGTGTGGTTATCATTGTTGAACTGTTGCATTTATTATCCTTTCGATTACTGTTTTGCTTGTTTCTTTAATAAAACTTTCTTAGTTCTAGTAATCCAGACTCCAACTGAGTGATCCGTTTCTGCTGGTTTGGCAACCCAGTTACGGGGTACGTAACAGAGGAACCTTGAAATGTATGGGGAGAATGTAAAGCAAGCTGATATGCTAGGACATGTTGACATTAAGAAAGAAGATGTGCTGGAACTTAAGAAAAATATGAATATAAATACAGTAAGTCTTCAGGTTACTACAGGAAGTGAGGGGAGAGATTGCTGCACCTTTAGCGATGACCTTTACATTTGCACTGGTGACAGGAATAGTACCAATTGATTAGAGGGTGGCAAGTGTTATTCCTCTGTTCAGGAATGGGAGTAGCGATATCCCTAGGAATTGTAGACTGGTGAGCCTTACTTCAGTATTAGGCAAATTATTGGAGGAGTTTCTTCAAAGTGGGACTTATGAGCATATAAAGAAGCATAGTCCAATTAGGGATAATCAGCATGGCTTTGTGAGGGGTAGGTTATGCCTCACATGTATGATTGAATTCCTTGAGGATGTAACAAGGCATATCTGACGAAGGTAGAATAGTGATGTGGTGTATATGGATTTTAGTAAGGCATTTGATCAGGTTTCCCATAATAGGCTCATTCAGAAAGTCAGGAGAAATAGGATCCAAGGAAACTTGGCTGTGTGGATTCAGCATTGATTGCCCATAAAAGGCAGAGGGTAGTTGTAGATGGAGAGTTTTTTGCCTGGAGGTGAGCGACCAGTAGTTACTGCAGGGATGTGAACTGGGACCCCTATAAAATTACTCAGATGAAGAAGTGGAAGGGTGGGTTAGTAAGTTTGTGGATGACATGAAGATTGGAGATTGTTGTAGGTTACAACAGGATATTGACAAGATTCAGAGCTGGGCTGAAAAGAGACAGATGGAATTCAACTGGAAAAAAGTGAAGTGATTCACTCTGGAAGGTCAATTTTGAAGACAGAATACAGGATTAATGGCAGAATTCTTGGCTGTGTGGAGGAACAGAGGGATCTTGGGGACTAGGTCCATAGATCCCTCAAAGTTGACGCATAGGTTGATAGGGTTGTTAAGAAGGCATATGGTGTATTGGCTTTCATAAGCCAGGAGTTGAGTTCAAGACCCATGAGGTGATGCTGTCGTTCTGTACAAGTCTGGTTAAACCACACTTGAAATATTGTTTTGAGTTTTGGTCACCTCCTTATAGGAAAGATGTGGAAGAAGGTGCAAAGAAGTTTTACCAGGATGCTGCCTGGATTAGGGAGCATGTCTTATGAGGATAGGTTGATCAAACTAGAGCATTCTCTTTGGAGCGAAGGAAGATAAAAGATGACTTGATAGAGGTGTACAAGATAAGAGGCATAGATCAAGTAGATAGCCAGACACAGTTTCTGAGGGCAGAAATGACTAATACAAGGGGTATATTTTTAAGGTGATTGGAGGAAAGGATAGGGGAATGTCAGAGGTAATAGTTTTACATAGAGAGTGGTATGTGTGTGGATGCCCTACCAGGGGTGGTAGTAGAGGCAGATACATTAGGGACACTTAACAAATTCTTAGATGGGCACATGAATGATAGAAAAATAGATGGCTATGTAGGAGGAAAGGATTAGATTGATCTCAGAGTAGATTAAAAAGGTCTGCACAACATCATGGGCCTAAGGGCTTGAACTGTGCTGTAGTGTTCTATGTTTCACACAAGATTATGAATATAGACCATTTGATGGTAGAGTTTGTGTCAGTGTTGGAATAGTTGGGGGTGGTGTGTTGTGGTGGAGCTGGGAAATTCCTTATTTTGTCTTGGAGAACATCCATGTATTTTCATAAAGAAGGGCGAAGAGCTGTTAAGAAGGACTCTGAGTAATTTTGCCTTCCATAATTTCAGACACATTACTGTCCTTCCTCATCTTAACACTGAGCAGGGGGAACAATGGAAGTATATATTACAGCATAGAATGAGAGCTTTTGGCCTATTGCCTAACCCTTCTCCAGAAGAGATTTGGAGCCATAGAGTTATATAGCACAGAAACACATCCATTGGCCAAAATTATCCATTGTGCCAATCTAAGCTAGTTCCATTTCCCATGTTTGACTGGTATACCTTAAAGGTTTCCTATCTATGTATCTGTCCAAGACATTTTAAGTTTTGTTATTGTATCTACCTCAGATACTTTCTATGGCAGTTTGTTTCATATACTAACTGCACTCTGTGGAAAGAAGTTGCCTATCAGGTTCCTTCTAAATTTTCCTCTCTCATCTTAAACCTGAACCTTTAGTTTTAGTTTCCTTTTCCTGGGAAAAAGACCATGTGCATTCACCCTAAATGCCCCTCATGATTTAATACACCTCTCTAAGGTCACCACTCAGTCTCCTGTGTTTTAAGAAATAAAGTCCTAGCCTCTAGGAACACAAGAAGATCTGTAGATGCTGGAAATCCAAAGCAACACACATAAAATGCTGGAGGAACACAACAAGTCAGGCAGCATCTAGGGAAATAAATAAATAGTTGATGTTTCTGGCTGAGACCCTTTAGAACTGGACAAGAAGCGGGAAGGTGCCAGAATAGAAAGGTGGGATAAGGGGAAAGAGGATAGATAGAAGGTGATAGGTGAAGCCAGGTGGATAGGAAAGGTAAGGGCTAGAGCAATGAATCTGACAGGAGAGCAGAGTGGATCACAGGAGAAAGGCAAGGAGGAGGGGACCTGGGAGAGTTGACAGGCAGTTGAGAAGAGTAAAGAAACCAAAGTGGGAAATAGAAGAAGACTGGAGTAGGAGCGATTTTTTTTTTTTTTAGCTGAATGGAGAAATCAGGGTTCATGTCTTCAGACTGGAGGCTACCCAGATGGAATCATCCAACCTTTGAGTGACCTCATCTTGGTATAAGAAGAGGACATGGATTGACATGTCAGAATGGGAATGGAAATTGGAATTAAAACGTTTGGCAACCGGGAAGTTCTGCTTTTGGCTTGTGGAGTGGAGGTGCTTGATGAAGCGGTCCTCCATCTTACCAATGTAGAGGAAACTGCATCTGGAGGCACAAGGCCGAATAGATGACCCTCTAGCAGAGTTGCACGTGAACTGTTACCTCACCTCGAAGGACTGTTTGAGGCCCTGAATGGAGGTGAGGGAAGAGGTGAATGGGCAGGTGTAGCACTTTGGCCAGAAGGGAGATTAGTGGGGAGGAACAAATTAACAAGGGAATTGTGGAGGGAACGATCCCTCTGGAAATTGAAGTGGGGGGGGGTAGGTAAAGATACATTTGGTGGCATCTCCAAAAGGTCAAGAGTCCATCTTATTGTACAAGTGACTGTTCAATAGGTTTATAGCAGGATAGAAGCTGTCCTTGAGTCTAGTGGTATGCGCTTTCAGATTTACGTATCTTCTACAAAATGGGAGGGGATAGAAGAGAGAATGCTCCGGGGTGGATGAAGTCTTTGATTATGTTGGCTGCTTTACTGAGGCAATGAGAAGTGTTGACAGTGTCCACAGAGATTGGTAAAAACAGTTTCTTTATTACATTATAAAAACACCTTGGGGTGACACAGCATACATAATTTAGTTAATTACTACAAGAAAATTCTCGGAAGCATTATCAGACAAAATTTAACACCAAACTACCGTACATAAATATAGATAGAAAACTGTGAAAACACACAGCAGGTCAGGTGGAATCTGAAGAGAAAGCTGGAGTGAATTTTCAGGTCAGTAACCTATCACTTGAAGAGATTAGTTCCTAGAAATTTGATTGCACCTCATTTTGGTGCATTGAAATATCATTTTGTCTTTCTATCATTATGGTGGCCCAGCTAGCAGAGCCTCATAGCACCAGAGAAGGGTTCAAGCCAGAACTTAAGTGCTGTCAATGTGGAATTTGCATGATCTTCTCATGACCATATGCACTTCTCTCTCTGGTGCTCAGTTTCCTCTTGCATCCTAAATATGTGCAGGTAGGTAAGTAGATTGTTTTTTTGTGTAGGGACAATTGGCCCTAGTCTTCTAAGGGCATGGGGGTGTTGATGAGAATGTGGGGAGAATAGCAATGTGATTTATGTAAGATTAATATAAGTCAAGGGGGGGGGTGGTGAGGGCTGGAATAGATGATAATCATGGACCTGCTGGACCAAAGGACCTGTTTCTGTGCTATATCTCTCCATGACTCCATGTTGAACACTGGTGTCAATTGTGAGCCTTGCAGCTACCAAGAATTATGGTATTCACCATCTTCTAATTTTTCTCATGCTCTATCAGCGGTAGGGTACTCAGGGAGAGGAAGGCCATTTTCTTAATTGAAAAATGTGGGTTGTTCAGTAGAGGCCTAAGAAACACATGAGTGAAGTCAATGCTGCTGGTACTCATGGGAGCAAGCGAAGCTGGAAAATTCGAGGCTTGGTGAAGTCTTACTGAAATATAAAAGAAAAATAGTTCCATAAGTCAAGAACCAGAGCCAGTGTGGTCTCCAATGAAGGCAACAAACTAAGGAGTATCTCAGGAACAAATAATCTGCTGGAGGAACTCAGCAGGTGAAGCAGCATCTGTGGGGCAAAGGAATTGTCAGGAACAGGTCCAGATACAGATTTTGACCTGAAATGGCAACAGTTCTTTTCCACCCACAGGTACTGCTTGAGCTTCTCTAGCAGACTGCTTGTTGCTCCAGATGACAGGATTTGTGTCTCCTGAGGAATAGATTAGATCTGGTAACCCGTCTGTTTGAGATTTACTCTAACCTTCAGCTTCATCAGGAGAATAGTCCAGGTACATGAACATAGGTAGCCTAATTGAATGTCAAATACCTTGTTATTACAGACCTAGATAACCAGATAGGTTCAGGCATCAGGTGCTCTGTCTGCCTGTGGGCTCTTCACAGGTGACCGACTCTGTGACTGCTTACTTCAGGACTCCAATCCTGCCTGAGTGACCCACAATACCTGTCCTAAAGTCTTCAGTATTGAAATGCTACATGAACTGTTATGCTGAAATGCCCATTAAATGAGTAGCACAACAGTTAAATACTGCAGTAACTCCCTGGGATTTATCGCACCCTATGGAATTTGACTGGTGTTTGAGCAATCTTCTGTCAATTTTGAAGCTGCAGTGGGAGGTCAAGAAGGTGTCCCTTTAAGCCACAACTTAACCAAGGATATGGTATTTTACATCCTAGCTATCACAGTGGTTGTTTCATGTAGCTTTGAGATGTAGTTTATGTAAAATATACTGAAACTGGCATTGCATGATGATAGGCTTGTGTCTGATGCTGGAAAAATATCGGGCTTGGTATTAGCTGGAAGTGTCCAGACCACTTTTATGATCGGCATGATTTCACTTGAAAACAATCATCAACATGATTTACTTATGGACTGCGTAACTCTGAATGGGCACATGACAGGGAGCAGAAACTTCTCGAAGAGAAATATTTTAGGAAGCACTTTAAAGAAGGGTGGAGAGTTTAGAGCAGATTTGTGAGTGGTGGAGTGATGAAGACAGACTGAGAAGGAAGCATAATTAGATGTTTCAGTGAATGGGGGTCTGGAAGAGTTCACAGAATGCTGTAAGGCTGTGGAGGAACTGTAAATAAGAATGAATACTGGGACAAAGTTAAGTGTCTTTCCCAATTTTGATTGTTCATTATGTTTTTGTTTTTTAGAATGATTATGACGAAGCAACTGTTTTTTGCCGATGTGATCTTCATGCGCTGCCTATATTACATACAGGCATTGTGTGAAGCAGCCAGCTCAAGTAATGGAGGTCTAGGATCTGCAGAGAGTGCCATTGTTTTTGTGAAAGTAAGTCTGCTTATCATGTTGTGGGTTCAAAATGAAGCAACTGAATTACTACTCTCAGTCCACTCAACCATGAACATCTGCATCCACTTGGCAGTATTTCCCATTCCACTCCTGCTTCCATTACTCTTCATCCACCGTTCATCACCCTCAGATTCTATTCCACTTGTGACCTTGCTGGCCTCCCACTGGATAATCATGCTGCTGTCTATGTCTAAACTAATATTTTCCTGTTACCTCTTGAGCTTACTGACCAGGTACAGTGATGCCTCAAAGTTAAAATTCTTATCAAGTGTTTGGCTGCCTTCTACTATATAAATCTCAGAGAACTCTATACTCCTGTTTTTTTTTGGCTCCATCATTCTTTGTCATGGCACTCCAACTACTAGGCACTGTTCTCTGGTATTTCTTTTTCTCTCTTTTCTCAGATGCTTGTTATACCCTTCCTATTTTCTTTTCACTGTTTTTGCATAAGGGCTGAAATTTGGATTCTGCAGTCAGTCCAATGAAGATTTGAGACATTTTACTACATTAAAGTTGCCTTACAGATACTGAGTAGCTGTGGATTTTCTCTCCAGATCTATTGTAAATACCTCAAGGGATAAAATCCATATTGATTTATTACATACAATGACACAGAAGGAGTTCATTTGGTCTGTTGGGTCAATGATGGATCTCAGAGGAGCAATTCCAACAGAACCCTCTCCTTGTACTCTGTACCCCCTACAGTCCTTGTACTCTGTACCCCAACAATCTGTTCTCTCTTCAGTGTTCATTAATTCTTATAGAACACGAACAGTGCAGCACAGGAACAGGTCCTTTGGCCAGCAATGTTGTGCCAAGCTAATTAAACATAATTAAATCCTTTATACTTAGACAAAACAAGTAATTTCATGTCATATAAGACAGTGTTATGGAACCTAATTCTGATTCCGAAGGTCCATTTCCCTCCGTTCTCTGCACCTTCATATACCTATTTAAGAGCCTCTTGAACACCTCTATCATATTTACCTCCACTACCACACCTGACAGTGTATTCTAGTCACCCATCTCTCTCTGTATGAAACATATGTCCCACACATCTCCTTTGAACTCTCACCCTAAATGCATGCCCCCTAATATGAGACATTTCAACCCTAGGAAAAAGATATGGGCTTTGTATCTAGACCTCTCATAATCTTCTACATCTCCATCAGATCTCTTCTCAACTTGCGTGCTCCAGAGAAAATACCCTAAGTTTGTCTAACCACTCACTCTATTCTTTTGCCATTTAGATAGATGAGGGATACTTGATCCAAAACCACATCTTCAGGGTATGAGTGAAAACTAGGTAAAATCCATGTGGAGACCATGCAAATTTCACACAGACAACTCCTATAATCTGTGAGTTACTGTGAGGCCTCTACTAACATGCTCCCTAAATACAGAGAACATTCAGCCCTGTTACACAATCAGCAGATGGAGAATCCATCCTGCTGTCTGTTCTCCAGGGACAGGCTGAGATTTTTCTGTGAAATGCTTCATCAGTGTTTTCTTTTTCACTTCCAGCTGGACAGAAATAACTCCTATTCCTGCGAGGAGTTTGCTGAAATTCAGAGTGAGCAACGTAAATATGCACTGAAACAACTTTGCGACCTCAGATACAAGATAATTCAGTCTGTCAAAGAGACCTGTTTGCAGGTGATTTCACAACCACTGTCACCCTTCCAGCTTGCCTTGTAATCAGAAACCACTCACAGCTGATAGGACATTTGGGAAAAACAACACAGATTTATGAGGATGTTGCCAGGACTCGAGGGCCTGAGTTATGGCAGGTTGTTGGGCAAGCTAGGACTTTATTCCTTGGAGTGGAGGAGACTGAAGCATGACCTTATAAAATCATGAGAGGCATAGATAGGGTGAACTCAATGACTTTTTCCCAAGGAAAGGGAACCAAAAACTAGAGGGCATAGATTTAGGTGAGAGTGGATAGATTTAAAAAGTATATTAGGGGCAACTTCTCTATGCAGTGGGTGGTCCATATATGGAATGCACTGCCAGTGGAAGATGAGGCAGGTACAATAGCAACATTTAAAAGACAGTTGGACATGTGCATGGATAGGAAATATGGGCCAAATGCTGGTAAATGGGACTACCTAAGGAGGGCACCTTAGTTGGTGTAGTCAAGTTGTGCTGAAGGGCCTGTTTCCATGTTGCATTACTCCACGATACTGGTGGTTGTCTGTCATATCCAACGATATGACCAAATTAACCAATTTCTCCTGGGATCAATAAAGTATGACTGTGACTATGACTATAACAGGAAACCTGTGTGGGAAACTTTTTGAAATGGAAGAGCCATCACACTGGGGTAGTTCCACTCTCTTGACCTTGGAAGTGCTGGTCCAGTGGTTTGAGTAGTCATCATAACTGGGGTCTTGGTTGCAGTAGATGACCATAAGATCTTCTCTGGTTCTTCATACCCTTCAGTGTTCACGGAGCATTGCAGAACCGCTTTCCTGACCCTTGGATCCCACTGTGGACCTCATCTGCCCAGGCTACTGGTGCTGACTTCACATCGCTAGGACAGACATGCTCCTATCTCCCTGGGGTGCAAGGCCAGCCGGCTACTCTCACCTGGTTTAGCCTGCCTGTTGAAGGGGTGTACCAGAGTGTGGCTCTGTTGCTTGCAAACAGCTACTTGGAGCTACAAGTGAGAACTGAGTGTCCAGTGGGGACAAAAAGTGAATGAGCTGGCCCAGATTGAACACAACAAGCTCCTTCACCAGAGGTGCTACCCCTCCCTGGATACCCCATGCACCTCACACCCACTATGACAGCATTGATAAGCAGTGTCAGAGCCAGATATTGAACTCCAAGCATCCAGGAGGAAGAGCACCATTGCCATTTCTCCTCATGGCTATTTGATATCAATAGGAATTGACAATTTAGCTGCTTGAGCTGTTTTGCCATTTGTGTGTAATGTACTGTACTCCCTTTGTCCATCTTTGTTCCATGACTTTAACCAACACAGAAGAGCTCAAAAAGAGGAGTCATGAGTGAATCTAATAGAGATTTCAGGAGAAACAATTTTCTCTGAGCATGGTAAGAAGCTGGGATGGTTGAGATGAAGAGGAGAAAAGACATAAATTGATGCAACATGGAAATATGCCCACGAAAATAAAAATTTGATAACCTTAGCTACACCACACGATTTTGAAAGTGTTTATAAGATAGCTAAATCTATAGCTGGGCAGCCAGAACTGCACACAATGCATGAAGTGTAGTACAGTTGTAAAATGACATCCCAATTCCTGTACTTAATTCTCTGATTGATGAAGGCCAGTGTGTTAAACACCTTCACCACGTTGCCATTTCCAGGGAACTATGTTCTTAGACTCCTAGGTATCTCTGTTCTACAACTCTCTTTGGAACTGCACCAAGTCCTGCCACGGTTTAACTTCCCAAAATGCAACTAGTGTGAATAATGAGGAGAGGAATTGATGTTAAGGAAGAATATTAACACTGGCATACGTAAGTTCAGATAAATGTGAAAATGTATTTCTGTGCTATTCTATGATAAAGCTATGGAAACGGTCATCACTTTAAATTTTTAATAAAGAATATAGAACTTAAAATGCTAATAGTCTGAACTAGAAGGAAAGTAGCCAAGGGAAGTCCAATATCAGAAGAGAAATAGTCTTCATCATTTCTTCTATTGTTGACTTGTAGCTTCATAGCCACACCCACCACATCCACACCTACCACATCCTGTCCAAGGTTGAGTGAGAAGCAGCAGCACCATCCTATATCATGCAGTTGGAATTGGCAGTTTGGTGGTTGGGAATGTGACACACTTACTTATATATATGACAGAGTAACCAGGATCAGTACTGATGGCAGGTTGTTCCTTTGAAGTGGCTATAGAATTGTCTTGAGCCCTCCTCCTGTGCCAGCTGTATAAAGAATTAATGGCAAAAGGGGGAAGACCTGCAGAGGTTCCTGAAGCACCTTCAATTACTCCAAAAGACTGAGGCTGGGTAAAATACTGAAAGGCTTTTATTTGCTGTACAATACGACCTCCACGCTGAGTGTCTGCCCCCGGACTGAGGGGGAGGGGCAAGACAAAACACCTTTATACAGGAATCTGTGGGGGGAGCCACAGGGGCAGTCAGCAGAGGTGTGTGTCCAGACAGTTAGCCCAGTTACAACATATATATATACATCCACATTCATCCCTTTTTTTTAAAAAAGAGTCCCGCGGGGTGAAGTGACTGACATTATTTAAAACAAGTATATTTACAGGTCAAACCTATCAGGCAGTTGAGTCTGTCACTGTGATCTACGTAGCATCGGTGGTGATTGCATCAGCGATGGCGGTTGTGCTGGCTCCGGCCTGATTTGAGGTGCCAGCACGTTAGGCGTTGTTAATCCCTTGTGCGTGTGCGTCATGCCCGGTATGGGAGTGACGTGTGGTGTCTGTGTAGGGTTTAGAGTGCGCAGTGTCTCATGGGTACATACATCGGTGGGTACAGGGTGAATAGTCACCACGGAGTGTTCAGGGTAGGGGCCCGGTGCTCCTGCGGGCGCCAGGTCGCGGATGGAGACCATGTCCTCCTGCCCATCAGGTAAAACCACATAGGCATACTGAGGGTTCGCATGAAGTAAGTGAACCCTCTCGACCATCGGGGAGAATTTATTGCTCTTCGCATGTTTCCGGAGCAGCACTGACCCCGGGGACATCAGCCAAGTTGGTAGGGTGGTTCCAGTGGTCGACCTTCTGGGAAAAGAAAAGAGCCGCTCATGAGGGGTGGCGTTGGTGGCCGTGCATAACAGGGAGCGGATGGAGTGGAGTGCCTCGGGAAGGACCTCCTGCCAGCGGGAGACCGGCAGTCCCTTTGACCTGAAGGCTAAGGGTGTGGCTTTCCACACCGTGCCATTCTCCTTCTCCACCTGTCCATTCCCCCGGGGATTATAGCTCGTGGTCCTACTAGTTGCAATTGCCCTAGCCAGTAGATATTGGTGCAGCTTGTCACTCATAAACAAGGACCCTCTGTCACTGTGGATATAGCATAGGTATCCAAACAGAGTGAAGAGCTTGCGCAGGGCTTTTATAACTGACGTGGTAGTGGTGTCGGGGCAGGGGATGGCGAGTACTTACTCGTCAGTGGAGGGAAGGGGGCCCTTAACTTCAACACTCAGTTGCTCAAAGGGGTGGGTGGCCTTGATGAGTTGTGCCTTTTCGGGTAGGTAGAAGTGTGTTTTGCACTCTGTGCAGACTTGGCAGTCCCTGGTCATCATCCTGATCTCCTCAAGGGAGTAAGGCAGGTTCTGGGCTTTCACGAAGTGGAAAAGCCGGGTGACCCCCGGGTGGCAAAGATCTACATGTAGGGCGTATAGCCGGTCGATCTGCGCGCTGGCGCGCATTCCCCAGGATAGGGCATCAGAGGGCTTATTGAGCTTCCCAGGCCTGTACATGATGTCATAGTTGCAGGTGGAGAGTTCGATTCTCCACCCCAGAATTTTATCATTTTTGATTCTGCCCTGCCGTTGGTTATTAAACATGAAAGCGACTGACCACTGGTCCGTTAGCAGGGTGAATCTTTTGCCGGCAAGATAGTGCCTCCAATGCCTAATAGCTTCCACTATGGCCTGGGCCTCTTTCTCCACCATGGAGTGCCGAATTTCAGGGCCTTGAAGGGTACGGGAGAAGAATGCCACCGGTCTTCCGGCCTGGTTGAGGGCAGCAGCCAGTGCAAAGTCGGAGGCGTCACTCTCTACTTGGAAGGGAATGGACTCATCCACCGCATGCATTGCTGCTTTGGCAATGTCCCCTTTTATGCGGCTGAAGGCCGCGCGGGCCTCGGCAGAGGGGGAATGTGGTGGACTTGACCGGGGGCGGGCCTTGTCTGCGTAGTTAGAGACCCATTGGGCATAATATGAAAAGAAGCCCAGGTACCTTTTGAGGGCTCTGAGGGTATTGGGAAGAGGGAGTTCCAACAGGGGGCGCATACGGTCAGGGTCAGGCCCAATGACTCCATTCTCCACGACACACCCAAGGATAGCAAGTCGGGTGGTCCCGAATACACACTTGTCCTTGTTATAGGTGAGATTGAAAGCTTTGGCCGCTTGGAGAAATTTTTGGAGGTTGTTGTTGTGATCCTGCTAGTCGTGACCGCAGATGGTGATGTTATCCAGATATGGGAACGTGGCCTTCAGTTGGCACTGGTCCACCATCCGGTCCATTGCCCTCTGGAAGACAGATACACCATTCGTACACTGAAGGGGACGCGCAGAAAGTGATAAAGCCTGCTGTCTGCCTCGAAGGCGGTGTAAGGGCGGTCCTCCCGGCAAATGGGGAGCTGATGGTAAGCGGATTTTAGGTCCATGGACGAGTACATCTTGTACTGTGCTATCTGATTGACCATATCCACGATGTGGGGTAGAGGGTACGCGTCGAGCTGCGTGAACCTATTGATAGTCTGGCTATAGTCCACGACCGTCCTATTCTTCTCCCCATTCTGAACAATGACCCCTGCGCCCTCCAAGGACTTGTGCTTGCCTCAGTGACCCCCTCCCTGAGCAGCTGCTGCACCTCCGACTTAATGAAGGCTCTGTCCCCCCGCGCTGTACCTCCTGCTTTTAGTTGCCACAGGTTTACAGTCAGGGGTCAGGTTGGCGAACAGTGTTGGGGGAGGGATCCTGAGGGTGGAGAGGCCGCAAGTGGCGTCGGTAGTGCGGCAGTTGGTGTGGTGTTGGGTGGGATGTGCGGGTTGGTGTGTGGTCTGTAGCAGAGTATGTGACGTATCCCTACAAAACTGGGGATTTTCAATGGTAATTGGTGGGAGGGGCCCATCATACTTCATTAATCACGCTCTTCAGGTGGCTCTGGAAGTCGAGCTCCAATAGCACAGGGGCACACCATTGAGGTATAACCAGTAACGTAAAGTCTTGATATTCTGTGCCCCGCACCACTAGTGTTGCTACACAACCCCCCCCCCCCCCCGATGTCTGTTGTATGCGACCCGGAAGCCATGGTGACCCTCTGACTTACCGGCCGTATCACGAGTCCGCAATGCTGCACCATGTCCAGGTGGATAAAACTCTCCGTGCTGCCTGTGTCAAACAGGCAGCTTGTCCTGCGCCCCTCCACCAGGATGTCCATCATTGACCTTGCGAGCTGGTGGGCAGCGCTTTGGTTGAGGGTCATGGAAGCCAGGGTTGGGTCGCTGCCTTGGTCCGGCACGGTGGGGTGCCCCAGGAGCACCCATTGGTTGTAGGCGGTGGGAGGCGGCGCCGACCAAGATGGCCGCCCCCATGTCTCGCACGTGGTGGCGGCGTACAGGGAAGATGGCGACCCCCATGTTTCGCACGCAGCGCTGCTCGATCCCGCTCGTGGTTTGGACTTACAGACCTTTGCGAAGTAGCCCTTCTTTCTGCAGCTGGAACAGGTAGCTTCTCGGGCCGGGCAGCGTTTCTGGGGTGCTTCTCTAGTCCGCAGAAGTAGCACTTCGCGGACTCGTGAGTGGCGGCAGCCGAGGTCGGTTTGCCAGCGGGTTGCGGGGTCTGCGACGCCCACAAGGTCATCAGGGAATCGCATACCTGGAGAGCCTCAGAGTTGTGCAGAGCGGCCTCCAGCGTGTCAGCCAGTTCGATCGCAGCACTTAAGGTAAGATCGGCTTTTTCCAACAGCCGCTGGCGCACATACACTGACCTGGTCCCCATGACGAAGGCGTCTCTCACTAGGAGCTCTGCATGCTGTGCCGCCATCAGCTCCTGGCAATTGCACGCTCACACAAGTGTCCGTAGGGCCTGGACGAACTCAGCACTTGATTCCCCGGGCCGTTGTTGCCATGTCGCTAAGCGGTGCTGAGCATAGACGCTGTTTATCGGCCGCAGATATTGTCTTTTGAGGGTGCTCATCGCGCCATTGTAGCTCGGCTGGTCTCTGATCAGTGAATAGACCCGTGGATTGACCCTGGAGAGTAGAACTCTGCGCTTCGCTATGGGGTCAGTGGCTTTAATCTCCTCTAGATACGCTTCGAAGCAGGCCAGCCAGAGTTCGAAAGCGTTTCCAGCTTCAGGCGTTTGCAGATTGAGGTCTAATTTGTCGGGTCTCAGTGCGTGTTCCATGCTTTAAAATGTACAGCGAATAAAATTGAAGCACCTTCAATAACTCCAAAAGACTGAAGTTGGGTAAAATACTGAAAGGCTTTTATTCGCTGTACAATACGACCTCCACAGTGAGTGTCTGCCCCTGGACTGAGGGGGGGGGGCAAGGCGAAACACCTTTATACAGGAATCTGTGGGAGGAGCCACAGGGGCAGTCAGCAGAGGGGCGTGTCCAGACAGGTAACCCAGTTACAACATACATATATATGGTTTACCACAGTTGCTCTCCTGAAGAATGAGTGAGATTGGGTATCCCAACCTTACTTGTCTCAGTGGTGCAGGTGAAGAAGGAGCTTGGAGGGAATAAAGGGCAAGACATTTGATAAAATGATTCACTTTATAACGGTCAGACAGGAAGATATTAACACAAGATGTTACTTGGGACGGAGACACTGCTTTCTTGTTCTTCAGGAAAATACAACCTTTCTATAGACTTTAACGTTTGTGACAATCTCAGCAATCGCCTTTGGACATGCTTCTGTTGTCATGAAACAGAAAATACCGGAAGCATTCAGCAGGTCAAGTTGCATCAGCGTGGAGAAAAAAGCAGTCAATGCTTCGGTTCATCAGAACTGGAAAAGTAAAATAAACAACTGTGTTTAATTTGGAGATAGGGAGATGGGTGGAGAGAACCAAGGGAAATGTCTGCTGTAGGGTTCAGACTAAAGTTGTCAAGGTAACAGCTACTTTAAAAAACAGTAGTTAAAAACAAGAGGAAAAAAATTCAAATGGAGATTTATGGCCATATCTGGTTTGGGCTTCCCACATTGAACTAATAATACCCAAAATAAGCTTGAAAAACAACACCTTATTTTCCATCTGGGAACATTGCAGCCCTCAGGACTTAATAGTCAATTTAACAATTTCTGGCAACAACTCCTTTTTCTTCCTCCAACTGAGATGTCTTCTTTTACCACCACTATCATTGCTGCCCTCACCCTTATTTCCTCCATTTCCTGCACATCTGCCCCCACCGTTATAACAGGGATGGAATTCCCCTTGTCCTTACCTTCCACCCTCTGAGCCTCTGTATCCAGCCAGTACTCCACAGCTTCCACCGTTTCTAAAAGGATCGTACCACTAAGTACATCCTTCCTTCTTCCCCTCTGCTTTCTGTAGGGATCATTCTCAATGTTACTTCTTTGTCCACTCATTCCTCCCCACTGATCTCTGTCCTGGCAGTTATCCCTGTGACGGTGACAAGTGCTACACCTGCCCCCATGCCCCCTTCCTCACCACTGTTCAGGATGCCAAACAGTCCTTCCAGGTGAGGTGATACTTCACCTGAAAGTTGTTGAAGTTATCTATTGTATCCTCGGCAATGATGAGACCCAATATGGATTTGGAGACTGGTTGGTTAAGCACCTTTTCTCTGCCACTGCAACAGTCAGAATCTCCTGGTAGCCACCCATTTCAATTTGACTTCCCATTCTTACACTGGCATGTCTGTCCATCGCCTACCTCCATTGCCATGATGAGGCCAAACTCAAGTCGGAGGAGCAACTCCTCCTATTCCATCTAGGTAGCCTCTAATCTGATGGCATGAACACTGATTTTTCTAACTCTGGTAATCACTCACCTCTGTTCATCCTTCCCATCATCTCCCTCTGGTTTCCCATTTCCTTGCTGTTATTCCATGGTCCATTGTTGTCTCCTGTTATTTCTTCATTCTATAGCTTTTGCATTCCTTTACCTCTTCCACCTATCACCTCCCAACTTCCTGCATCATACCCCTTTTGCCCCATCCACCCACTTTCCCCTCACCTGGTCTCACCAAGCTTTTACTTCTCCTCCTCCCTCTACCTTTTTCTGGCTTCTGCCCCTTTCCTTTCTAGTGCTGATGAAGGGCCTTCACCAAAAATATTCACTGTTTATTCCCCACTATAGATGCTGCCTGACCTGCTGAGTTCCACCAGCATTTTGTGTGTATTGGTCAAGATTTGAAGATCTGCAGAATCTTCTGTGTTTAGAATAATGAGAATCATTAGGAGAGGGATGAATGGCAGATGGAATCAGAACCAGGCATGGATGGTGGGGGTGGGGGAGTGTGGTGAACAATAGATGAACTACTTTATTAGGTACGTCTGTACACCTGTTTACTAATGCAAATATCTAATCAGCCTATCATGCGGCAACAACTCAAACAAAGAAGCAGACAGACATGGGCAAGAGGTACAGTTGTTGTTCAAACCAAATATCAAAATAGGGAAGAAATGTGATCTCAGTGAATTTGACTGTGGAATGATTATTGGTGCTAGACAGGGAGGTTTGAATATCTCAGAAACTGCTGATTTCCTGGGATTTTCATACACAACAGTGTCTAGAGTTTACAGAGAATGGTACAAAAAACAAAAAAAAAACCATACAGTGAGCACCAGTTCTGTAGGTGAAAATGCCTTGTTAATGAGTGAGATCAGAGGAGAATGGCCAGATTGGTTGAAGCTCACAGGAAGGCGACAGTATTTTGAATGGCCATGTGTTATAACAGTGGTGTGCAGAAAAGCATCTCTGAACACACAACATGTCAAACCTTGAAGTGGATAGGCTACAGCAGCAGAAGACCATGAACATACACTCAGTGACCTCTTTAGTGGCTGACTGGACCAGGAAGGAGAAGGGAGCAGGTGAAGTCTATTTGACCTCCTGAGACCACAGATGAATTTTTACATTGATCCCACTTTACTGCTCCATCCCATATGTTGGATTCCCTAAGTGTGCACAACCTCCAGGGATGCAGAATTCCACTGAAGAAACCTTTTATTTCTCCTAAATAACTGGTGCATTGTGTAATCCTCGAGTGAGTGAGACCTAGCTTTTACCTCAGCTGCATTTCCTGTTGAGTTACAGGGTCTTGGATTTAACTTCATTTTGTTAAATCAACACAAAGTGGAATTTCTAATTTATGCTTGTGATTTCCTTGCTCTCCAACTCTGCAGAAAGCCACAGCAGAAGGATTCAGGAAGTTATTTACAGCAGAACCCAGCAATTTGAGTGAGAGGCCAACATTTACTGAGATTGTGGAGTCAAGACCCCTCCTCATGGTGTTCATCAGGTTCCTGAAACTGGTAGATCACCTCTTCCAAGAGCTTATCAGTCGACTGGTGAAAACTGCTGTCCAGCTATTACTTGAAGCCATAACTGCTTCATATGCGGTGACTTCAACAGATGCAAGAAGAAATGAGCAACTGCTGAGGTGAGTAAGTGCTTCAATCCCACTAGATACTGGGAAAAAATATATGGTGCCATTTGGAATTTTAATTGAGAGAAAGAACATAGTATACAAATGTTTTTAAATTATGAGGGGTATTGATAAGGTGAATGGTTGCTGTCTTTTCTCTAGGGCAGGGGGTCCAAAACTAGGGGGCATAGATTTAGAGCGTGAAAAGAAAGATTTAAAAGGGATCTGAGGGGCAGCTTTTTTATGCAGAGGGTGGTGAGTATATGGAATGAGCTGAAAGAGGAAGTGGTTGGTGCAAGTACAATTGGGTCATTTAAGAAGCCCTTGGATACACACATGGAGGGTCAGAGCTTAAGGGCTATGGCCCGAACGCAGGATATTGGGACTAGCTGGGTGGGCACTATGGTTGGCATGGATTCATTGGCTAAAGAGCCTGTATTTGTGTTATGTTGTTCTATGACTAAGGGTATCTCACCAGGAACTGAACTAGGACCTTAAGTAGTCATAGCATTCATTAATGACTTAAATGACACAATAATATAGCAATAATTTAAAATTATGCTGTAAAATAAAAGGAAGTATATAGAACTTTAAATTAAGTCTCATCAAAGTTTCTGAGTTTGTTATTAACATTGTGACTTGGAGCATAGAAGATAGAGGTTTACAAAATTATGAGGGGTATAGACAGAGTAGATGCGAGTAGTCTCTTTCCACTTAGATTAGGAGAGCTAAGTACGAGAGGGACATGGCTTTAGGGTGAAAGGGGAAAGGCTTAGGGGGAACTTCTTCACTTAGAGAGAGATGGGAGTGTGGAACGAGCTGCTATCTCATTCCCACTCCCATTCAGATATGTCCATACATGGCCTCCTCTACTGCCATGATGAGGCTAAACTCAGGTTGGAGGAGCAACACCTCGTATACCATCTAGGTAGACTCCAGCCCCTTGGTATGAACATAGAATTCTCCAACTTCCGGTAATTCTCTCCCCCTCCCTTCCCCTATCCCTATGTCATTCTGCCCCCTCCCCCAGCTGCCTATCACCTCCCTCATGGTTCAGCCTCCTTCTACTACCCATTGTGTTTTCCCCTATTCTTTCTTCACCTTTCCTGCCTATCACCTCCCTACCTCCCTTCCCCCACCCCTTTATCTTTCCCCTTACTGGTTTTTCACCTGGAACCTACCAGCCTTCTCCTTCCCACCCTCCCCCCACCTTCTTTATAGGGCCTCTGCCCCTTCCGTCTTCAGTCCTGATGAAGGGTTCTGCCCTGAAACGTCGACTGATTGTTTCCACGGATGCTGCCCGGCCTGCTGAGTTCCTCCAGCGTGTTGTGAGTGTTGAGAAGAAGTCATCACCCCGACACAGTCGTGTCAAGAAAACAACCTCTCCCTCAATGTCGCAAAAACAAAGGAGCTGGTTGTGGATTACAGAAGGAATGGAGACAGGCTAACCCTTATTGACATCAATGGATCTGGGGTTGAGAGGGTGAACAGCTTTAAGTTCCTCAGCATAAACATCACCGAGGATCTGACGTGGGCTGTACATACCGGCTGCGTGGTGAGAAAAGCACAACTGTGCCTCTTTCACCTCAGACAGTTGAAGAAGTTTGGTATGGCTCCCAAATCTGAGAACTTTCTACAGGGGCACAATTGAGAGCATCTTGACTGGCTGCGTCATTGCCTGGTGTGGGAACTGTACTTCCTTCGGTTGCAGGACTCTGCAGAGAGTGGTGTGGACAACTCAGAGCATCTGCAGATGTGAGCTTCCCACTATTCAGGACATTTACAAAACCAGATGTGTGAAAAAGGCCTGAAGGATCACTGGGGACCTGAATCACCCCCACCACAAACTGTTCCAGCTGCTACATCCGGGAAATGATACCATATAACCATATAACCATACAACAATTACAGCACTGAAACAGGCCATCTCGTCCCTTCTAGTCCATGCTGCAGCATAAAAGCTAGGACCAACAGGTCCAATACAGCTTTTTCCACCAGGCCATCAGACTGATTAATTCATGCTGTTACGATTATATTTCTATGTTATATCAACTGTCCTGTTGTACATACAATTTATTATAAATGACAATAAATTGCACATTTAGACAGAGATGTAACATGTAGATTTTTCTCCTCATGTACATGAAGGATGTAAGCAATAAAATCAATTCAATTCATTTCAAAAAACCACCTTCACCACCTGTCTACCTGTTTTGCCACTTTCAGGGAATTATGTAATAGTACCCTTGGGTCTCATCTATTCTGCAACACTTTCCAGGGTTCTCAGTACATCCCAACTTGTTTTAACTTACCAAGATCTACTTCACACTTCTGAGTTAATTCCATCTGCCATTTCTTTACCCATTTTCCCAGTTGATCTGTATCTTGTTGTAATCTTGGATGACCTTCTTCACTATTTGCTATGTCATCAGTTCTGGTGTTATCTGCAAATATATTAATTATGCCATCCATGTTCTCATTCAGATCAATAATATACAGGACTCAGTACTGTATTGGTCACAGGCCTTCAGTTTGGAAAAACAATCCTTCATTATCACCCTCTGACTTCTACTACCAAGCCACTTTTGTATCTATTAATGAGCTCACTGAAGATCCCTGTCACCCTGTGGACGAGCCAACCCATGGGGACCTTGTCAAAAGGCTTTATAAAGTCAATGTAGACAATAACTATCGCTCTACCTTTCTCGGTCCCTTTCGTCACCTCTTCAAAAAACTCCGTCAAACTCATGAGACATGAACATAGTCACAGTGACTTTAGCCTTTTCAAATGCAGATAGATTCTGTTTCTCAGAATCTCTTCCAGTAACTTCCCCACTACTGATGTTGGGCTCACTGGACTGTTATTCCCTGGCTTTTTTTTTCTGTAGCCCATTTTAAACAAAGGCACAACATTAGCCACCCTCATGTCTTCTGTTACCTCACCCGTGATTACATCTCTGGCAGGGGTCCTTTCCTTGTTTCCCACAGGTTCCTTGGATACACTTGGTCAGGTCCTGGGGAATTAGCCACCTTTATATGTTTCAGCAGTACCAATACCTCCTCTTTTGTAATGTAGATGTTTCACGACAACTCTGTTCTCTTCCCTGAACTCACTAGCTTCCACGTTAGGCCATTGTTTGACTAATCTGTGGGTCAGCCCCCTGACTTTAGATAACAGTCCCCAGGTATTCACAAGAAGGTCAACCAGACATGGAGTGACTTGTTATGTCCAAGTCTGGTGATTTACTAAATGCTGTTCAGTCTGTCTGGCATTTCTCTTTCTCTGCATTAATATAGTAGTAATTGAGTAGCTTGCTGGGCCCAGAGGGAAGTTAAAGCCAAACTTATTGTCTGGGTCTGGGTCGCATACAGTAGAGGACTGGTGAGAATGGCTGATGTTCTCCAAGAAGGACTTGAGAGAACCAATTGAGTTTCACAATAATCTGCTTATTTCATGATCCACACTACTCAGGATATTTTTTCTTTTAAAATTCAATTACAAATTATTTTTTAACTAATAGTACATTCCACCATTGCTGAAGCAAGGTTTAAAATCATATCCCTGGATTGCTAGCCAAGCTGTAAGCTTATTGGCAACACACAAACTCCTGTAAGAACTCATCTGGTCAGATATATGGAAGGTAATGAACAGTCAGCGTTTTGTGTCAGACCCTTCATATGATTGAAAGAATGAAGAGGATAGCCAGTATAAGAACGCTGAGGAGTAAGGGGTGGAGCAAAAGCTGGCAGCAGAGGTAGATCCAGGTGAGGGGGGATGGTAGGCAAATGAGTGGGGTGTGAGAATTATGTCAGAACCCCCCTATCATCTGTAGTCACTTGGGTCTCTGTAAGCTTATTAGCCTGAAACTCACCTACTCCATCACCACCATCAAGCCTTCAGGGACAAAATCTTTTAACAGTGAGAACAGGTTCCAATAAATTCCATTGATAGACATCCAAGGAAATCACTAGATGTCGCTGCAGTAAAAATTCAGATTTGTCTTCCAAAACATGATTTGGAAAGTAGTGGTTTACTTTTTAGATTATAAGGATTCCTTGGGAACATTGCACAAGGCTCCAGCTATGGTTCTGTTTGTAAATCTGTTGTAATTCTACTTTTAGCACGTTCCCACATGGAATAAGGGCACACCTGGACAGGCGCCTCCATAATATACTGGGTGATTCAGAGACTTCTTCTCAGGACTATAAAACAAACAAAGGAGTAGATACAAATGAAAGCAAACCTGAGGAGCTCGCTGATCAAGGTGCAATGCATATAGATCAGGTAAGGCTGCAAGGTGAGGGAGATCGGCTGACAGTGCAATGCTTCAATATTGTAGTGGATATAAATCACATAAATACATCACAGGTATATCCCTCCCTACCATCGGTAGTACCTATAGGAGGTGTAGCCTCAAGAAGGCATCATCCATTATCAAAGATTCCCAGTATCTGGGCCTTGCCACGTTCTTACAGCTACCATTTGGCAGGAATTCCCACACCACTAGGTTCAAGAACGGAAGTAACAAACAGAATAGCTCTAATTATTAATGCAGCAGCACTATGATCCTTCAGTCATTTTGCATTAAAATGGGCATATTTTTGTTTTCTTGTGTATGCTGGTTATATAATGCAATGTGCATATGACATTGTAAGTAGGGTTTTCACTGTAGCTGTGCATACGTGTACAGATGAGAACAGACTTTGACTTTGTTTTTTTTTGTAATTTATTTTTTATTGAAGTTCATCAACAAACAAACATTTCCATAAGATGTATTTCAGATACTGTACATATATATCATAGTTATATTTGCCACAAATCTCCATAATATTTATCTGAGGTATACACCTAAAGAAAAGAGAGGAAAGAAAGAACAAGCAAAAGGAGAAAACTATGTACAAGTAGTGAGTGATTTTTTTTTAAGCAACGTATTCATTGATTTGTGAGAATAAAATCAGGCCTATGATGTGTTATGTAGTTAAACCATTTTTTCCCAGTACAAATCAAACTGTTCCAACTTATGATTAACAGATGCTGTTATCTTCTCCATTTTGTAAATGTCCATTGTAATTTCCATCCATGCATTTAGAGTTGGGCTCTCCTGTGGTAACCATTTCCTGGTAAGAGTCTTTTTACCAGCCACCAGCAGTATATTCATTAAATATTTATCCCTTTTCAACCATTCTTGAGGTATATACCCAAAATAATGGTCTTACTTTCTAAGGGTATTTCACATTTAAAGATGTCTTGTAGGGCATTGTGTATCCCACTCCAATAGTCTTTGAAAACGGGGCATTCCCAGAAAATATGATAATGGTTTGCATTTTGATTTCCACAAATTCTCCAGCAAACAGGGAGGTTACTATCATAATGGGATTTCTGAGAGGGTGTAATAAAATATCTTATCAAGTTTTTCCATCCAAACTACCTCCATTTCTGTGAACTGGTACACTTCCATTGATACCTCCATATTATTGTTCATTCTTCCTCAGATATAATTATCCCTCCTTCCTTCTCCCATTTTGTTTTAATGTATGAAGTCGAATGTGTTTTAAGATTTGACAAACCCTTATACACGCTTGAAATGCTTTTCTAAATAGCTCTATCAAACATGCACTTGCCTTGGTTACGTTTTTAACCCTTCTATTAACATACTGTCACATCTGTAAATACTAGTAAAAGTCTTGTTTTTCTAATAAATGTTTCTCTTTAAGCATTTCAAAACTGGACAGTGTTCCTTCTTTCGTTATATTGTAAAGAACTGGTATTCCTTTAGCTGTCCAGTCCTTAAATCTAGCATCCAATTTATTTGGCTTAAAATCCGAGTCATATGCACACCATTTAAGAATTACAATATCTCCCTCTAGTTTATATTCTTTTATAATAGTTTTCCATATTTTAAGAGTCTATTTCACCCATGGGTTATCAGTAGTATTTATGTAACCTTGTAGGTTGTTATCAGCCAAAATTGCCTGCATAGGGGTGGAAAGTATCCTCTCCTCAATGTTTTTCCATTGAGTGTCATATGATGGGTTGCACCAGCATATCACGGCTCTCAACTGTGCTGCAAAATAGTAATCTCTAAGAGAAGGTAGGCCCCATCCCCCCCTTTTCCTTGACTAATTGCAAAGTTTTAAGACGAACTCTAGGCCTTTTACCTTGCCATATATATCTTGATAACATTTTGTTCCATTCATTGAATTGGTTTTGGTCAATCTCTGTTGGTAGGGTCTGAAAGAGATATAATAGTCTGGGCAATATATTCATTTTAATGGATTCAATCCTTGAACTGACAATAAAAAGGGAATTAGGCTCCATCTTGTTATATAAGATCATAAGACAAAGGAGCAGAAGTCGGCCATTTGGCCCATTGAGTCTGCTCCGCCATTTTATCATGAGCTGATCCATTCTCCCATTTAGTCCCAGTCCCCCTGCCTTCTCACCATAACCTTTGATGCCCTTACTCAGATACCTATCAATATCTGCCTTAAATACACCTAATGACTTGGCCTCCACTGCCGCCCGTGGCAACAAATACCACAGATTCACCACCCTCTGGCTAAGAAAATTTCTTCGCATCTCTGTTCTGAATGGGCGCCCTTCAATCCTTAAATCATACCCTCTCGTACTAGACCTCCCCATCATGGGAAACAACTTTGCCACATCCTCTCTGTCCATGCTTTTCAACATTCGAAATGTTTCTGAAGTCTCCCCTCATTCTTCTAAACTCCAAGGAATACAGTCCAAGAGCGGACAAACGTTCCTCATATGTTAACCCTCTCATTCCAGGAATCATTCCAGTAAATCTTCTCTGTACCCTCTCCAACGTCAGCACATCCTTTCTTAAATAAGGAGCCCAAAACTACCCACAGTACTCCAAGTGAGGTCTCACCAGCACCTTATAGAGCCTCAACATCACATCCCTGCTCCTATACTCTATTCCTCTAGAAATGAATGCCAACATTGCATTCGCCTTCTTCACCACCGGACTCAACCTGGAGGTTAACCTTAAGGGTATCCTGCACGAGGACTCCCAAGTCCCGTTGCATCTCAGAACTTTGAATTCTCTCCCCACTTAAATAATAGTCTGCCCATTTATTTCTTCTGCCAAAGTGCATAACCATAAACTTTCCAACATGGTATTTCATTTGCCACTTATTTGCCTGTTCTTCCAATCTATCCAACTCTCTCTGCAGACTCTGTTTCCTCAGCACTACCAGCCCCTCCACCTATCTTTGTATCATCAGCAAAGTTAGCCACAAAGCCATCTATTCCATAATCCAAATTGTTGATGTACAACGTAAAAAGAAGCAGCCCCAACAAGGACTTTTGTGGAACACCACTGGTAACCGGCAGCCAAGCAGGATAGCATCCCTTTATTCCCACTGTCTGTTTCCTGCCAATCAGCCAATGCCCTATCCACGTATGTAACTTTCCTGTAATTCCATGGGCTCTTATCTTGTTAAGCAGCCTCATGTGTGGCACCTAAGGCCTTCTGAAAATCCAAATATACAACATCCACTGCGTCTCCCTTGTCTAGCCTACTTGAAATATCCTCAAAAAATTGTAATAGGTTTGTCAGGCAGGATTTTCCTTTAAGGAAACCATGCTGAGTTCTGCCTATCTTGTCATATGCCTCCAGGTACTCGGTAACCTCATTCTTGACGACTGACTCCAACAACTTCCCAACCACCGATGTCAAGCTAGCAGGTCTATAATTTCCTTTTTGCTTCCTTGCCCCCTTTTTAAATAGCGGAGTGACATTTGCAATTTTCCAGTCCTCCAGAACCATGCCAGAATCTATTGGCTTTTGAAAGATCATTGCTAATACCTCCACAATCTCCTTAGCTACTTCCTTCGGAACAAGAGGGTGCATTCCATCTGGTCTGGGAGATTTATCTACCCTTAGACTATTCAGCTTCCTGAGTACTTTCTCTGTTGCTAATTGTGACTGCGCACACTTCTCTTCCCTGCCACCCTTGAGTGTCCGGTATACTGCTGATGTCTTCCTTAGTGAAGACTGATGCAAAATACTCGTTCATTTCCTCTGCCATCTCTTTATCTCCCATTACAATTTCTCCAGCATCATTTTCTATCGGTCCTATATCTACTCTCACCTGTCTTTTACTCTTTATATACTTGAAAAAGCTTTTGGTATCCTCTTTGATATTATTTGCTAGCTTCCTTTTATAGTTCATCTTTTCCCCTTTAATGGCCTTCTTAGTTTCCTTTTGTAAGCTTTTAAAAACTTCCCAATTCTCTGTCTTCCCACTAATTTTTGCTTCCTTGTATGCCCTCCCCTTTGCTTTAACTTTGGCTTTGACTTCTCTTGTCAACCACGGTTGCATCCTTTTTCCATTCGAAAATTTCTTCTTTTTTGGAATATACCAGTCTTTCACCTTCCTCACTTCTCGCATGAACTCCAGCCACTGCTGCTCTGCCGTCCTTCCCGCCGGTGTCCCTTTCCAGTCAACTTTGGCCAGTTCCTCTCTCATGCCACTGTAATTTCCTTTACTCCACTGAAATACCAACATATCGGATTTCGGCTTCTCTTTTTCAAATTTCACAGTGAACTCAATCATGTTATGATCACTGCCTCCTAAGGGTTCCTTCACCTCAATCTCTCTAATCACCTCCGGTTCATTACACAATACCCAATCCAGTACAGCCGATCCCCTAGTGGGCTCAACAACAAGCTGTTCTAAAAAGCCATCTCACAGACATTCTATAAATTCTCTCTTGAGATCCAGTGCAGACCTGATTTTCCCAATCCACTCGCATGTTAAAATACCCCACAATTATCATAACACTGCCCTTCTGACAAGTCTTTTCTATTTCCTGTTGTAATTTGTAGTCCACATCACTGCAGCTGTTTGGAGGCCAATAAATAACTGCCATCAGGGTCCTTTTACCCCTGCAATTTCTTAGCTCAACCATAAAGATTCTGCACCTTCCGATCCTATGTCACCTCTTTCTAATGACTTGATATCATTGCTTACCAATAAAGCCACGCCTCCCCCTCTGCCTACCTGGCTATCCTTCTGATAAACCGTGTATCCTTGGACGTTCAGCTCCCAGAGACATGCATCCTTTAGCCACGTCTCAGTGATGGCCACAATATCATACCTGCCAATCTGTAGCTGTACGACAAGATCATCCACCTTATTCCTTGTGCTGTGTGCATTTAAGTACAACACCTTAAGACCAGTATTTGGTACTTTTTGTTTTGATTGCACTGCAACTTTATTACACTGCAACTCATCCCAATGGCTGCAAATTTGCCCCATCACCTGCCTGACTTTTGTGACATCTTTACTGCTCACTATCTTAGATTTATTTCTGTTTTCCCCTTCCTTGGCTCTATCATTCTGGTTCCCATCCCCCTGCCAGATTAGTTTAAACCCTCCCTAACAGCTCTATCAAACCTTCCCGCCAGGATATTGGTCTCCTTCGGGTTCAGGTATAACCCGTCCATACTTCCCCCAGAAGAGATCCCAATGATCCAAGAATCTGAAGCCCTGCCCCTTGCACCAGTCTCTTCCTTAATCAGTCATAGCTTCCTTAATTTTTTTATATGTAGGCGGATAATTACATTCTGATAATTTTGCCAAATCTTTTGGCATAATGATGCCCAAATATTTGAAAGACTCTGTTTGCCATGCCCAGGGATATCTACTTTCAATTTCTCTTGGTGGGCTGTAGTTATATGAAAGTAATCTATGTTGATCTTGTATCCTGATAATTGGCCATATTGTTCAAAGGATTGCTTCAATTTAGGTAAAGAGTATGTTGATTGCCCAAGATAGATCAAAATGTCATCCGTGTAACAGGCCAATTTATGCTTTGTCCCTTTAATAGTAATTCCCCTGATATCTTCATTTTGTCTGATGTATTGAGCTAATGGTTCCAAACATAATGTGAAGAGTAGCGGTGCCCATGCACAACCCTGTCTCGTGCCCCTTTCTAGGGTAAAACTATTTGATAAATATCCATTGATCTTAATCTGAGCAGTAGGATTGTCATATAGTGCCTGTATTGTTTTAATAATTGTGTCATGTAAACCAAATCTATGTAAAACTCTAAAGAAAATTTCAATTAACCGAATCAAATGCCTTTTCAGCATTCATGTTTATCACTATTGCTTCAATTTTATTTTTTTGTATATGATCCATAATGTGGTGTCCTTCGTATATTGTCTTGTGTTTAGCATTGTTGTATAAAACCTGTCTGATCATTATGTATCAGTGTGGGTAGAAACTCTTCTAATCATTTGGCCATGATGGAGGTAAATATTCTATAATCCACATTAGGAACAGATATTGGTCTAAATGACCCACATTCCATTTTATCCTCGCCTTCTTTCGGTATAGCTGAGATTATCACCTCCTTCCAGCTGGGTTGCATTTGCGCCTTTCTTAGAGCCCAGTTCAGTGTGGAGAGTAAAACAGGAATTAGCTCTTTTTAAAATTCTTTATACCACCCTGCTTTATATCCATCTGATCCTGGTGACCTGCTTAATTTAAGCCTACTAATTGCAGTTTTTATTTCAGCTTCAGTTATGTCAGCAGTCATCGTTCTACTTTGTTCTTCGCTTAAAGTGGGTAACTCTAAAGAATTCAGGAAGGTGTCAATTTGGGTTATGCTTCCTCCTGGAACTTTGGAATATAGAGTTTTGTCAAACACTTCAAAAGCTTCTTGAATTTCACTTAGCTTATTTTTTATCACTTTTGTTCTTGGATCCCTAATTCTGCTATTTTTTTTTTTCAGTTTCCATGCCAGTATTTTCATAGATTTAGATCCACTTTCATAGTGTCTGTGTTTCAGAAACATTAAATTTTTCCTGATTTCTTGTGTAGCCAAGCTATTAATTTCATTCCTAATTTTTAAAATTTCCTCTAATGTATTCTGTGTCAAACTCAATTATTGTTTTTTTTCTAGTTCCTTCAGCCTATTTTTAATTCCGCTAATGTTTTATTCCTTATTTTTTTCTTATATGAAGATATCGCTATAATTTTCCCGCCTAAAACAGCCTTCAGAGCATCCCATAGAATGGGAGGTGAAACCTCTCCATTATCATTGAATTCTAAGTAAAGACCAATTTCTTTTTTAATTTGTTCCTTAAAATAGGGATCATTGAGTAGAATTGAATTTAGTTTCCAAATAGTATTCTTTGGTTGTAGGTCAAAATCAACAGATAAATATATAGGTGCATGGTCACTTACATCTATTATCCCAATTCCACAGGTGATTATTTTGTCTTTGTCTTTTCCAAATGTTATAAAATAGTCTATTCTTGTATATACAGAATGGGGGGGGGGTGCAGAATAATGAGTGTAATCCCTTCTGTCGGGGAAAATGTCCCTCCTTATATCAATTAGACCATCATCTTCAAAAAGTGTGTTAAATTTCTTATATAAAGACTTATTTCATAGGTTTTTCTATTGAAAGAGTAAGTTTGGTTGTAATTGTAAATTTAAGTGTCCCCCACATATCAAGAGAACTTTTGTTTCCGTTACCATAATATTAGTGATTTTCTGGAAGAAACTAATATCACTTTCTGGAGGTGCATATATATTCAATAGAGTAACTGAATTTCTGTCTATCTTCCCCCTTACCAGAATATATCATGGAACATAGAACATAGAATAGTACAGCACAGTACAGGCCCTTTGGCCCATAATGTTGTGCCGACCCTCAAACCCTGCCTCCCATATAAGCTCCCACCTTGGATTCCTCCATATACCTGTCTAGTAGTCTCTTAAACTTCACTAGTGTATCTGCCTCCACCACTGACTCAGGCAGTGCATTCCACGCATCAACCACTCTCTGAGTAAAAAACCTTCCTCTAATATTCCCCTTGAACTTCCCACCCCTTACCTTAAAGCCATGTCCTCTTGTATTGAACAGTGGTGCCCTGGGGAAGAGGCGCTGGCTATCCACTCTATCTATTCCTCTTATTATCTTGTACACCTCTATCATGTCTCCTCTCATCCTCCTTCTCTCCAACGAGTAAAGCCCTAGCTCCCTTAATCTCTGATCATAATGCATACTTTCTAAACCAGGCAGCATCCTGGTAAATCTCCTCTGTACCCTTTCCAATGCTTCCACATCCTTCCTATAGTGAGGTGACCAGAACTGGACACAATACTCCAAGTGTGGCCTAACCAGAGTTTTATAGAGCTGCATCATTACATCGCAACTCTTAAACGCTATCCCTCAACTTATGAAAGCCTACACCCCATAAGCTTTCTTAACTGCCCTATGTACCTGTGAGGCAACTTTCAGGGATCTGTGGACATGTACCCTGAGATCCCTCTGCTCCTCCACACTACCAAGTATCCTGCCATTTACTTTGTACTCTGCCTTGGAGTTTGTCCTTCCAAAGTGTACCACCTCATACTTCTCCGGGTTGAATTCCATCTGCCACTTCTCAGCCCACTTCTGCATCCTATCAATGTCTCTCTGCAATCTTTGACAATCCTCTACACTATCTACAACACCACCAACCTTTGTGTCATCTGCAAACTTGCCAACCCACCCTTCTACCCCCACATCCAGGTCGTTAATAAAAATCACGAAAAGTAGAGGTCCCAGAACAGATCCTTGTGGGACACCACTAGTCACAATCCTCCAATCTGAATGTACTCCCTCCTTATCTGCCCTCCTTATCTCCCATTTCGAATACTTTTTCAAAATTTAGCTTGCTTGAGATGAGAATAGCAACTCCTCTCCAATGTCCTGATTTATATGAGGAGAAAAACAAATTAGTGAAGCCCATTCTCTTTAGTTTTCCATGCTCATTATTACTAAAGTGAGTTTGCTGTAAATATACTACATGGGCTTGTTCTTTCTTCATTTTTGATAGAATTTTACTGCATTTGATTGGATTTAACAGCCCATTGACATTAAAAGAAATGAATTTTACTTTGTCCTTAGCCATGTGTATTTATCTGTCAGTATATCGTTGAAATTGGCAGAATAAAACTTAATCAATCTATTCCCTGAACCAATAAGAACCAAGAAACGTGAATGAAAAAAAAGGTAAGGAAGGTGTGATTCCAAGGCTGAGGTCTCTAGTAGATGACCCTGGGTTGAGCTAGAGGAAAAGTCTAGCCGTGGAGGATAGCCTCTTCTACCTGTGAGTTGAGGGCCCCACTGCGGTACCCATAAAAGTAAGTGAAAAAAAAACTATGTCCATTACACAGAAAAGATTTCCCTATGTATTCCTCCCATGTATATATTCTCATTCAGGTGGGGAAAAAGGAGTGAATGAATGAATAAAAAATAAATTAATTGAGTAATATAAAATCCACATTGTAATATGTATCTCTTGAGGTAAGTATAGCACCGTCTATGTTTGCTTCTGTTTAGCTTATCAACACTTTTGAAATTAGTCAGACCTTATGGCTGTTCTGGAGGGGGTGAGGGCTGTCTTCTGAAAATTCAGTCTCTTCCTGATATTCCTCTCTCACCCCCCTCCCGTCCCCTGCTTCCTCAATTCTCTCACTATTTCCCAAGCAGAGCGGGATAGCTGCTCAGCCAGGCTTTCCCTCGGTTTGATCATGCTGATGGGCAACCCTCTGTCCTTCATGTCGGCAGTTGTCTCTTCCACTGTCTGATACAGCTGTGCCCCGTCTTCATAAAACACTCACAGTTTAGCAGGGTACGGAGTCTGGAAGCTAATCTTTCTTTGCTTTAATACTCACTTCACTTCAGAAGATTCCTTACGATTCTGCAGGACCGCTGGGGGGTAATCTTGATCAAAATATATTCATTTCCTGTTCAAAAATACCTTTTTCTTTCCCCAGGCCTTGTGCAGAATCTCTGCTTTGGTTTTGTACCAAAGGAATCTAATTACTATTGATCGTGGCTTATTTTCCCTGTCTCCAGAAGGCCTTGGGACGAGCGTGCAGTGTGCTCTCTCAGTGTCAAGTTCCATAGTCAAGGGAACCTCCAGCGTGAACTGTAGTAACCTTTCTACAAACTCCACCATAGGCAACCCCTCCGCTCCTTCGGGAACATTATATATCCTGATATTCTTCTGTCGTGACCTTCCTTCTTGGTCGAGTAGTTTATTTTCCTGTTGATTTAACACCTTTATCATCTCACTTAGCAACCGTTCCATGTTTTGAACGCGATCTTCCACCTTTTCAATTCGTGCCTCTGCCACCGCTATTTTTTGATTAACGTTGGTGAGCGCTGACTTGATATCATTTAATTGCTGTTTTGTCTTTTTGGAATTCCTATATCTCTTCCAGAATTTTTATTAAATTTGCCGCTTCGCCTGAACGAGGCCCAGCCTCAGCCTCACTACCACGTGCTGGTGTAGGAGAGTCGCTCGTTGCACCCTCCTCGTCCACAGGCTCCGCAGTGACGCTTTTTTTAATCTCCATTCCTTTTCGCCATTCTTGCCCCCCTTACCAGTTCAGATCTTTTCGAGCGATTTTGTGTTTGGCGGATTAACTTGGCAAAATAAACATTTTTCTGGAGGAGCTATTATTTTAGGCTGCCATTCTGGATGATGACGTCACTGGAACCCCTTGAGTTTGGTTTTAAAGCCATGAAGGAAGGAAGTCCTGGTGACAGTGCAATGCTTTAATACTCCACTGAACTTGGCAAATGGAGTATAATGTGGGAAAACTCAAATATATTTATTTTGGAAGAAAATATAAAATAAACATCTAAATGGTGGGAGATTGCAGAGCTCAGCAATATCAAAGGAGCTGGGTGTCCTGCCGCGCGATGTGCAAAAAGCTGGTATACAGAGAGCAAGTAATTAGGAAAGCGAATAGGATGTTACTGCTTATTGTTGGCAGAATGGAATACAGAAGTAGGAGGTTTACTTAATTGATGCTACCAAATCTGCTGTACTGTGTATGGTCTTACAGATACTAATACCTGGAAGCAGTAAAGAGAAGGTTTACTGGACTCGTATCTAGAAGGTCAAGCTGCCTTATTAGAAACTTTGGAGCAGTTTAGGCCTGTATCTGCTGGAGTTTAGAAGGATGAGAGAAGACTTGAATGAAAACCGTTACAGGTTGGGTAGGGAAAGAATATTTCCTCTTCTACGAAAATTTAAAACTAGGGGGTCACAGTTTAGCAGGTTTATGAGGTGGTCCACTCCATCCAATACATACATAGTCTCAGTCTACTCCTGATGCTTGAGATTTTCTATGTTATCCCAAATGCTCTTTCTCCATATTGCATGGTCATTGGCTAAAGGTTCCCAGTAGGAATGTTGCACTTCATCAAGGAATTTTCTACATATCATTGAAATGTTTTCTCTGTTTGCTTGGTAATTAATTCCCTTGACAGAGCTGGAAGGAAAGTGACTGTTTTGGAGTCTGGTGTCAGATATGTGAACATGCCTAATGTAACTGGCTGAGTGTAACCAAGGCCTAAGTGCTGAAGCTGTTGGCTGGGCAAGGATGCTGACCTTGATTCACTTGTCCTTCTAGTTAACTTGGAGGATTTTGTGGAAACATTGTTCTGGCCTTGTTCCAGTGTGTTGAGTATGTGCTGTATGTAGTCCAGGTCTCAGAAGCTTACCTTTCTGATGCCTTGAGGAACCTGCTGTAGAGCTCAGAATGTAGAACAGAACAGCACAGAAAGCAGCCCTTCAGCCCAGGATGTTTGTGCTGAACATGCTGCCAATTTAAACTGAACATCTCTATGCACATGGTCTGTTTCCCTCAATTTCCTTCCTATTCATGTACTGTCTAAATGCCTCTTAAAAATTACTATATTTGCTTTCATTGCCAGCCTGTTCCACATTTGTTCAACCTCTCCTTATAACCATTGCTCTTTTATCCAGGCAATATTCTGGTAAACCTCTTCTTCACTCTCTCCAAAGACTTTACATCCTTCTTGTAATGCAGCGAACAGAACTGCACATAATGCTCCAAATGCAGTCTGACCAAAATAGATAGGTAGTCATTGATTTTCTTTGGTGTTAGTGGAGCAGTCTTTAAATTTTGCCTAGAGACTCACCTGTAGCTTCCTAATTCTATTTTGTACTACCTTAACAAGTAGCTTTCAATTTCCATTTCTTGCCAGCTTCAACATGGGGCCGTGTATGAGGTAGGATAGGCAGGGACACAACACATACACTCTCTGAAATGCAAACACGAGGAAATCTGCAGATGCTGGAAATTCAAGCAACACACACAAGAAATGCTGGTGAATGCAGCAGGCCAGGCAGCATCTATAGGAAGAGGTACAGTCGACGTTTCGGGCTGAGACCCTTCGTCAGGACTAACTGAAAGAAGAGATGGTAAGAGATTTGAAAGTGGGAGAGGGTGAGGGAGATCCGAAATGATAGGAGAAGACAGGAGGGAGAGGGATGGAGCTACGAGCTGGAAAGCAGATTGGCAAAAGGGATAAAAGGCTGGAGAAGGGAGAGAATCATGGGACGGGAGGCCGAGGGAGAAAGAAAAGTGGAGGGGAGCCCAGAGGATGGGCAAGGAGTTATAGTGAGAGGGACAGAGATACCTCCTCTTATTTACCACTCGATCGTGACCCCACTAAGGAGCACCAGGCCATTGTCTCCCACACCATCACCAACTTTATCAGCTCAGGGGATCTCCCATCCACTGCTACCAACCTTATAGTTCCCACACCCCGCACTTCTCGTTTCTACCTCCTACCCAAGATCCACAAACCTGCCTGTCCAGGTAGACCCATTGTCTCAGCTTGCTCCTGCCCCACCGAACTCATTTCTGCATACCTTGACACTGTTTTATCCCCCCTTGTTCAATCCCTTCCTATCTATGTTCGTGACACTTCTCACGCTCTGAATTTTTCAATGATTTTAAGTTCCCTGGCCCCCACTGCTTTATTTTCACCATGGATGTCCAGTCCCTATATATCTCCATCCCCCACCAGGAAGGTCTCAAAGCTCTCCACTTCTTTTTGGATTGCAGACCTAACCAGTTCCCCTCTACCACCACTCTCCTCCGTCTAGCGGAATTAGTCCTTACTCCAAATAATTTTTCCTTTGGCTCCTCCCACTTCCTTCAAACTAAAGGTGTAGCTATGGGCATCCATATGGGTCCCTGCTATGCCTGCCTTTTTGTTGGCTTTGTGGAACAGTCCATGTTCCAAGCCTATTCTGGTATCTGTCCCCCACTTTTCCTTCGCTACATCGACGACTGCATTGGCGCTGCTTCCTGCACGCAGGCTGAGCTCGTTGACTTCATTAACTTTGCCTCCAACTTTCACCCTGCCCTCAAGTTTACCTGGTCCATTTCCGACACCTCCCTTCCCTTTCTTGATCTTTCTGTCTCTTTCTCTGGAGATGGCTTATCTACTGATGTCTACTATAAGCCTACAGACTCTCACAGCTACCTGGACTATTCCTCTTCCCACCCTGTCTCTTGCAAAAATGCCATCCTCTTCTCGCAATTCCTCCATTTCTGCTGCATCTGCTCTCAGGATGAGGCTTTTCATTCCAGGATGAGGGAGATGTCCTCCTTTTTTTAAAGAAAGGGGCTTCCCCTTCCTCCACCTTCGACTCTGCTCTCAAACGCATCTCTTCCATTTCACACATATCTGCTCTCACCCCATCCTCCCGTCACCCCACTAGGGATAGGGTTCCCCTTGTCCTCACCTACCACCCCACCAGCTTCCGGGTCCAAGATATAATTCTCCGTAACTTCCGTTACCTCCAATGGGATCCCACCACTAAGCACATCTTTCCCTCCCCCCACCTTCTGCTTTTCACAGGGATCACTCCCTATGCGACTCCCTTGTCCATTCGTTTCCCCCCCCATCCCTTCCCACTGATCTCCCTCCCGGTACTTATCCTTGTAAGCGGAACAAGTGCTACACATGCCCTTACACTTCCTCCCTCACCACCATTCAGGGCCCCAGACAGTCCTTCCAGGTGAGGCGACACTTTACCTGTGAGTCGGCTGGGGTGATGTACTGCGTCCGGTGCTTGCGATGCGGCCTTCTATATATTGGCGAGACTCGACGCAGACTGGGAGATCATTTTGCTGAACACCTACGCTCTGTCGGCCAGACATAGCAGGATCTCCCAGTGGCCACACATTTTAATTCCACGTCCCATTCCCATTTTGATATGTCTATCCACGGCCTCCCCTACTGTCAAAATGAAGCCACACTCAGGTTGGAGGAACAACACCTTATGTTCCGTCTGGATAGCCTCCAACCTGATGGCATGAACATTGATTTCTCTAACTTCCGTTAATGCCCCACCTCCCCTTTGTACCCCATCCCTTATTTATTTATTTATTCCTCTCTTCCCCCCCCCCGCCCCCTTAGCCTCTCTCTAATTTCTCCCTCTGTCCCTCTCATTATAACTCTTTGCCCATCCACTGGATTCCCCCCCCCCCACCTTTCTTTCTCCCTGGGCCTCCCGTCCCATGATCCTCTCATATCCCTTTTGCCAATCAACTGTCCTGCTCTTGGCTCCATTTCTCCCCCTCCTGTCTTCTATCATTTTGAATCTCCCCCTCCCCCCCCACTTTCAAATCTCTTACTATCTCTTCTTTCAGTTAGTCCTGACGAAGGGTCTCAGCCCGAAACGTCGACTGTAGCTCTTCCTATAGATGCTGCCTGGCCTGCTGCGTTCACCAGCATTTTTTGTCACCCTCTGAAATAGTCATTTGGACTGTAGTACTGCTGCAGAACAACAAATTTCATGGCGTTTATGTCAGTGATAATAACTCTGACTGTGATTCTGAAAAAAGGTGTGCAAAATGAAAATGATATGTGTGTGTCTCCAAATTCCAGCAAATTTAAATTCCTGTGCCATCCCCTGAACAGTGTGGCAAGCCATATGATCCTTGATTGAATTAATCAATTGTTGGTCCTTGTCCTGTTTTAATCACCATCTCGGCAAAGCTTACTCTTCCTAAAACCAGTTGTTTCTGCACTGGAATCACCAGTAATAAGCTCTGCCTTTTGCAGTCAAATAAACTTGAGATTTATGTTTGTTCAGTGTGAAGTCTGATGAGAAACATGCTGCATGGCATTAATCTGCCAAGTGAATGTACCACTTATCTCTATTCTGCAGGTACTCCAAGATGTTAAACAACAGACAAAGACAGTGAAGATGGCACCGATGTTCATTGTAAATTTGATGCTCGATATTCCATCTAAACATATAATCCTTCCTCGAGACAGCACAAAGGTTAAATGCCAAGCCCGTAACAAAGTGTGTCGGACAGCTAAAGTCAGGCTATCTTTGGACCACTTACAGATTTCTGATGAATCAAGGGATATAGATTGCACTCTCCAGGATTCTTCAGGTACAAATTCTTTTAACCAAAATCTCAGCTTTGTTTTTAAGTTCAACCTATAGCTTGCAAGTGTACTGCAGTCACATTTTGATGGATTACGTTACCCATTCATGGAATAATTTACAGAAGGAACTAATTACTTAATTATCAGTGGCTAAATATTGTAACCAGATTACAGTAATGAAGAAAATAGACAGGGAATAGTAAGAACCTTTTCTTCATAACATTTTATGGAGTATTCTGTGCAATTCTGATTGCCCCATTTTGGTCACGAACAAGAGAAAATCTGCAGATGCTGAAAGTCCAAGCAACACACACAAAATGCTGGAGGAACTCAGCAGGGCAGGCAGCAGCTATAGAAAAGTGTACATTTGATGTTGAGGGGTCTCGGCTTGAAATGTTGACTGTATTCTTTTGGAAAAAATGCTGCCTGGTCTGCTGAGTTCCTCCAGCATTTTGTGTGTGTTGTACCTGTTTTAGGGTTGGGTTGTATCTGAGTGTGCATGAGAGTGTGCATGCATTAGTATATGTAGGTATGTGTGAGAGAGTTTATATTGATATGGATCTGGTAACTCGGCTGATTGTACATACAAAAATGAAGCTTATGATATGTGAACAGATTGTCTAACAAGGAGCTTCTCATGTTATTTTTATAGAAAGTGGAATAGACATTCAGGAAGAGATGGAAGAAGGGTAAGTGGAGAGAACAAGGATCTGCTTCATAACAAAGCACCTTTACCGTAAAAAAAAAGTGTGTAGGCAGAGTATTAGTCATCTGAGGAGGTCACAAATTGAGAGGATTTATTGTTAATGATGGAATTTGGAGGAGGAGGAGGAGGAGGTCTGAGTCTTCGAATGTCAGGAGGAGAGTTTCAGGGGTTGAAAGATTAGGGATTATTATGATGGGTTAGGGAGATGATCATTGATGGGGTACAGGTGATGGTGTTTTGTAATGGGATGGTGGTTTGCTAAACTTTGATTATGGGAATCAGAATAGGTAGAATTATAGAATGGTTACAGCACAGAAGGAAGCCATTTGGTCCATGGTACCTTTAATTTAATTTGTACCAGTGACTTCAATTCTACAACCTCTCCACCGATGGAAACAACTACCCTCTGTCCAGACCTCTCATTCTTTTACATACTTCTATCAAATCTCCCTTCAGTCTTTTCCAGTCTCAAGCTTTCCAATCCGTTCTTCTAGCTGTAGATCCACATTTTAGGGACAAATCAAAAAAAAGTCATCTGGACCTTCTTCAATGCCATCACTTTCCTTCAATAATGAAGCAACAGGAATTGGACATAATACTCTAGCTGATGCGGAGCCAGTGCTTTACAAAGGTTCAACATGACTTCTATTCTTTTATACTGTAGGTCTGTACTGATAAAGCCCACAATAGTGTAATTCTTAGCAAACATTTTCCAAATCTTCCCTGACACTTACAATGACTTGTCTAACCATGCCTTAGGCGCCTCCATTCCTGCCCCCTTTGAAAACAGCTTATTTAATTTTATCACAAATAAGAGAAAATCTGCAAATGCTGGAAATCTGAGCAACACACACATAATCCTGGAGGAACTCATCAGGTCAGGCAGCATCTAGGAAAAGAGTACAGTCGGTGTTTCGGGCTGAAACCCGTCAGCAGGACTGGAGGAAAAAAAAACTGAGGAGTAGATTTAAGAAGTGGGTGTAGGGTAGAGAGAAACACATGATGTAGGTGAAACTTGGAGGGGGGCTGATGAAGTAAAGAGCTGGGAATTAAATCGGTGAAAGAGACAGAAGTCCATGGAAGAAATAAAAGGGCAGGGGGCAAGGAGATAAGGTGACAGAGGGAAAAGGGGATGAGAAATGATGAAGGTTGGGGGAGGGTGGATGGCATTACTAGAAGTTCAGTTAACCAATATTCATGTCATCAGGTTGGAGGCTACCCAAATAGAATTCAGGTGTTGTTCCTCCAACCTAATTGTGGCCTCATCACGACAGAGGAAGAGGCCATGTATAGGCATATCAGAATGGGAATGGGAAGTAGAATTAAAATGGGCTCCCTTGCCCATTCATCCCTCTCCACTGATCTCCCTCCTGGTACTTATCCTTGCAAGCGGAACAAGTGCTACATCTGCCCCTACACCTCCTCCCTCATTACCATTCAAAGCCCTAAACAGTCTTTCCAGGTGAGGTGACACTTCACCTGCGAATTTGTTGGGGTCATATACTGTGTCCGGTGCTCCTTGTGTGGCCTCCTGTATATTGGTAAGATCTGACATAGAATGGGTGGCTGCTTCACTGAGCACTTACACTCTGACTGCCAGAAAAAGCAGGGTCTCCCAGTGGCCACCCATTTTAATTCCACTTCCCATTCCCATTCTGACACGTCTATCCATGGCCTCCTCCACTGTCATGATGGGGTCACACTTAGGTTGGAGGAAACAACACTTTGTATTCCATTTGAGTAGCCTCCAATCTGATGACATGAACACCAATTTCTCGAACTTCCGGTAATCCTCCCCACACACCCCTCCGCACTCCTTCACCATTTTCCATCCCATTTTCGGTCTCTCACCTTATTTTCTTGCCCACCCACTGCTTCCCTCTGGTGCTCTTCCCCCCCTTTTCTTTCTTCCATGGCATTCTGAATCTTTCACCAATTAACTTCCCAGCTCTTTACTTCATCCTTCCCCCTCCAGGTTTCACCCATCACCTTGTATTTCTCTCTCCCCTCCACTCACCTTTTAAATCTACTAACGCAAACAGGAGGAATTCTGCAGATGCTGGAAATTCAAGCAACACACATCAAAGTTGCTGGTGAACGCAGCAGGCCAGGCAGCATCTCTAGGAAGAGGTACAGTCAACGTTTCGGGCCGAGACCCTTCGTTACACTTCCTCCCTTACCACCATTCAGGGCCCCAGACAGTCCTTCCAGGTGAGGCGATACTTCATCTGTGAGTCAGCTAGGGTGATATACTGTGTCCAGTGCTCCCGATCTGGCTTTCTATATACTGGTGACACCCGACGCAGACTGGGAGATTGTTTTGCTGAACACCTACGCTCTGTCCGCCAGAGAAAGCAGGATATCCCAGTGGCCACACATTTTAATTCCACATCCTATTCCCATTCTGATATGTCTATCCACGGCCTCTACTGTAAAGATGAAGCCACACTCAGGTTGGAGGAACAACACCTTATATTCCATCTGGGTAGCCTCCAACCTGACGGCATGAACATTGACTTCTCTAACTTCCGCTAATGCCCCACCTCCTCCTTGTACCCCATCTGTTATTTATTTATATACACACATTCTTTCTCTCTCTCTCTCTCTCTCTCCTTTTTCTCCCTCTGTCCTGCTGACTATACCCCTTGCCCATCCTCTCGGTTTCCCCCCCCTCCCACTTTCAAATCTCTTAATAGCTCTTCCTTCAGTTAGTCCTGACGAAGGGTCTCGGCCTGAAGCAACGACTGTACCTCTTCCTAGGGATGCTGCCTGGCCTGCTGCATTCACCAGCAACTTTGATGTGTGTTGTTTTAAATCTGCTGCTCACCGTTTTTTTCTCCATCCAGTCCTATTAAAGGGTTTTGGCGCAAATCATCGACTGTAATCTTTTCCTAGATGCTGTCTGGCCTGCTGAATTCCTCCAGCATTTTGCTTGTGTTATTTAATTCTATATTACCAAATATAGAGGGTCCTTAATATACTGTAGATGCCTACAGTATATTACAGTATATCTACAGTATATTATGGATCCTTGGGCCCACAATGTTGTGCCGACCATGTAACCTACTCTAAAAATGGCCTAGAATTTCCCTACTGCATAGCCCTCTATTTTTCTAAGCTCCATGTACCTATCCAAGAGTCTCTTGGTCTACCAAAACCTCATAGAGGGAAATAGAACAGTAACAAACACTTTACCTCATCAAGACCATGCCAACCATCAAGCATTTATTTTTTACACTAATCATACCATTACCCATTTTATTTTCCCACATTCCAATCCACTCTACCTCAGATTCCATAGTCATCGCCGATAATAAAATAAAATAACTGGACCCAGAACACATGCACTCTTACAACTCATCCACACTTTACTTGTACACAAGGAGAACAGCGTGGCCCCTGTCGCCAACTGTTCTGAAGTTAGGGAATAAAACTGCTATTTTTATACAGAACTGGCTTATCAGTTACAGATAATGACCATTTGGTAAATTGTGTATTTTTGAATTCCTTACATGGAAGATCAATTACCATTCACAATAGAGAAGTTCAAAGTCAATAGAAACTACAAGCTAACATCTGATGGCAATCTGAAGTTAGTAAAGCAATTGGGGGTGTGTGTGTGTGTGTGTGTGTGTCCTTACTGTGTAAAGGAAAGCTACTGTATATCCTTCTAGGTCAGAGGTTCTCAACCTGGGGTCTATGGACCCCTCAGTCAATGGCAGGGGTCCATGGCATAAAAAAGATTGATAACCTCTGTTCTAGGTTGATTACTCACAGCCATAGTCAGTCTCTCCTATCTTGCCTGCAGTAAGCAAGGCTGGCTCCAGTGGTCTCACTTAAAAGGTTTGAGTTGACTACAACTGCCTCAGGTTTAGCTTTCTTGGATGTTGTGTTTAACCCTTGCCTTACCACAACTTTCACACTGCGAGCAAATTACATGAGCTAATTAATATAGATTAAAAAAGCATTAACTCCAACTATAATCCTTGGGCATGCCAATATTCACCTTCTCAGGTCAGAAAACAATCATTCACCATGGCGTTTGGTCATCTGTAATACAGCCAACTTTATATCCACATCATCAATGTGCCTTTTGTGCCCCTTGCTTTAACTTTGCTGGTATAGCTGTTATGTGACCTATTATCAAAACCGTTCTGAATTTCCACATGTGCCCCATTGACTGTGTTACCCTTATCAACACTATCTACTCCCTCATCAAAGATCTCCAAGTATATTAAGCACAATTTGTCCATTACAATTCAATGCTGGCTTGTCTTAATTAATTCTTTCTCCATATGAGGATTAATCCTGTTCTTAATCAGTGTTTCTAAAAGCTTTCCTAATCTAACTGTTTTGCGGTTGGCTTATCCTTATTCTCTTTTTTAACAATGGAATAATATTCACCTGTCTCCAGCCCTCCGGCATCACTTTGTATCCAGAAAGCATTAGAAGATTAAGAGCAGTGTCCACAGGATCTCATCAGTACTTCTCTTTAAATCATAGAATGCATGCCATCTGCTCTTAGTAACCTTAAGGTTCATCCATCCTTTTTATACCTCCACGCTATTAATTTTTAAATATGTCTCTCAGATGAACCAGTTCTATGGAGATGAATACCATCGGGGATGTTGATAGGAATATATGGAGAATAAAATTGGTTAAGGTAGGATTAGTGCAACTGGATGTTTAAAGGTTGGCACAGACTTGGTGAGCTGAAGAGCCTGTTTCCCTGCTGCATTGGGGTCAGTGTAGTCTGGAAAACTGATCTCTCTTTCTCACAAGGTCCAAATGCTAGCTGTCAGACAATTCCTCTTAACTTCCTATTGACCATGATCCTACTGCAGCTCTACTTTACAGAGCTTCCAGTGTCTAGTTCCCAGATTCAATGAACCTGCTTTTACAACATAGCTTTTGCCCCTCTCCTGAACTTATTTCTTCCAATTTATTTGCTTGGGTAGCCACTTTCATAAGATCATAAGACATGGGAGCAGAATTAGGCCATCTGGCCAATTGAGTCTGTTCCGCTATTCAGTCATGGCTGATCTCTTTTTCTTTTCCTCCTCAACCCTAATTCCTGACCTTCTTCCCGTAACCTTTGATGCCACGTCCAATGAAGAACCTATCAATCTCTGCCTTAAATACACCCAATGACCTGGCCTCCACAGCTGTATGTGGCACCAAATTCCACAAATTTACCACCATTTGGCTAAAGAAATTTCTCCGTATCTCTGGTTTGAAAGGGCGCCCCTCTATCCTGCGGCTGTGCCCTCTTGCCCTAGACTGTCCCACCATGGGAAACATCCTTTCCACATCTACTCTGTCTAGGCCTGTCAACATTCGAAAGGTTTCAATGAGATCACCCCTCATCCTTCTGAATTCCAGCGAGTACAGATTCAGAGCCATCAAATGCCCCTTTCATTCCTGGAATCATCATTGTGAACCTCCTCTGGACCCTTTCCAATTCTAGCACATCTTTTCTAAGATGAGGAGTCCAAAACTGTTCACAATAGTCAAGGTGAGGCCTCACCAGTGCCTTATAAAGCCTCAGCATCACATCCTTGCTCTTGTATTCTAGGCCTCTTGAAATGAATGCTAACATGGCATTTGCCTTCCTCACCACTGACTCTTAACCTTTACACAGTTAACCTATAGGGTGTTCTGTACAAGGACTCCCAAGTCCCTCTGCATTTCAGATTTTTGGATTTTCTTCCCATTTAGAAAATAGTCTGCACATTTATTTCTACTACCAAAGTGCACGTCCATGCATTTTCCAACGTTGTATTTCATTTGCCACTTTCTTGCCTATTCTCCTAATCTGTCTAAGCCCTTCTGCATCCTACCTGTTTCCTCAACACTACCTGTCCCTCCACCAATCTTCGTATCATCTACAAACTTGGCAACAAAGCCATCTATTCCATCATCTAAATCATTTATATACAGCATAAAAAGAAGTGGTCCCAAAACCAACCCCTGTGGAACATCACTAGTCACTGTCAGCCAACCAGGAAAGGATCCTTTTATTCCCATTTGCTGCCTCCTACCAATCAGCCAATGCTCTAACCATGTTCGTAACTTTCCAGTAATACCATGGGCTCTTAACTTGGTAAGCAGCCTCTTGTGTGGCACCTTGTCAAAGGCCTTCTGGAAGTCCAAATATACAACATCCATTGCATCCCCTTTATCTATCCTACTTGTAATCTCCTGAAAGAATTCCTTGAAGGAAACCATGCTGACTTTGTACTATTTTGACCTGTGTCACCAAGTACTCCATCACCTCATCCTTAACAATTGACTCTTACCATCTTCCCATGGACCTGGATCTCAAGATCTCTCTGTACCTCAATGCTTTTAAGTGGTATACCATTAACTGTCTTCTTTCTCCTTTCATTTGATCTCACAAGGTACTGTACAACTGCTCACGTTGCTTGGATTAAACGCCATCTACCATTTCTGTACCCGTATCTGTAACGGATCTACTGTATATCCTGATGCATTTTTGATTGGTCATTACACTGTCCACAACTTCAGCAATCTTGGTGTTATCCTCAATTTTGCTAATTCACCCATCTAAATGCTCATTCAAATCATTGATATATATCACAAACAACAGAGGTCCCAACACTGATCCTTGCGAAACACTACTGATCACAGGCCCCAGCCAGAATAGCTGCCTACTCTGTTAGTAGGCTGTAGTAGAACACCCCTACTCTTTCTTCCATGGGCAAGCCAGTTCTGAATCCAAACTTCCAATTCACCCTGGATCCCAAGCATCTTTATCTTTTGAATCAACCTAGCTCAAGGGACCCTCTCAATTGCCTTCATGAAGTTCACCTAGATAGTGTTCATTGCCTTCCCTCCTCAAGCTTCTTTGGCACCTCCATAAAAAACGTGATCAAGTTTGTAAGGCATGCCCCTCACAAAGCCATGCTGACTGTTTCTAAGCAGGGTATGCCTTTCCAAATGCCCATAAATCTTATCCCTCGGTATCTTCACCAATAGCTTCCCTACCACTGGGGCGAGGGTCACTGTCCTATAATTACCTTAATTATGTCTATTCCCTTCTTGAACAAAGGTACCACATTTGCTACTCTCTGGTTCTCTTTCTAAGTCCTCATCTGTTGCTACTGAGGACATAAAGATCTTTGTCATAGCCCCAGCAATCTGCTCACTTACTTCTTTCTATATTCCAGGATATATGGCAGCAGGCTCTGGGGATTTATCCACCTTAATGCTTTTCAGAAGACCCATCACTACTTTCTCCTTATTCTCAACATGTCCCAGCACATTAGCATTCTCCACTCTGTTTTATTAAGTCCTATTTGTCCACCCTTTCAGCTCTTTGCTGACTCCATTGGTTCTGTTACCTGCATTTATACAGAACTTGAACTTCCTTAATTTTGCTGCCAATTTCCATCTTTCTCACATCTTCACATGAACTATCTCTGACACTTCCTTTTCCTTCTAGATTCCTCTGTATCCAATTCAAAGGATACACTAACCATTAACATTTATTGAAGCCACAGATCTCCCCAGCTAACTTAACCACTCTTCCTTTCACCCTGCTTTGTATAAGGATTCCATTCCATTCACCCAGTTTCTCCATCTCTGCTGTAATTGCTCTGATAATGAGACATAAATGGTATAAAATGTCTTTTTTTTTGCTTTGATCATCTATTTCCTATGCGCCTAGTTTCATCCTAGTCTTCCACATCACCATCCACCACTGCATTAAACAAATTATCCTTTGCAGATTCAGCCACCTTCATAGAGATTCCACCACCAAATATATATATTCCCCTCTCTTTATAGCATTTTGGAGGAACTATTCCCTTCATGGATTCCTGGTCTGTTTTTCCATCCATATCATCCATTATCCTTCTCATGACACTTTTCAATGCAACCACAGGGGATACAAAATCTGTCTTTTTACCTTTTCCCTACTCAATTCAGAGACACAGGCAGTTTTTCCTGGTGAAGCACTTCTTTTAATCTAGTGTATTGGCTACCGTGTTCACAATATGGTCTGTACTCTGGGGAAACTAGATGCACATTCGGTGACTGTTTTGGGGGGAATATGAACCAGTCTGCAGAAAGTACATTGCACTCTCAGTTGCCTGCCTCTTCAATTCACCTTTCACTCTCACTCTGACCGACTTGTCTGAGGCCTCCTCCACTGTTAGATAGAGGCTGAATGAGAACTTGATGAACAGCACCTCATCTTTTGTCTGATCATACTGCGGCCCTCAGACTACAACAAGATGTAATTTGCTTTCTCTATCAACGTCAGAGCTGATCACTTATACTATAGGTCTTTGTCTGTGGTATTTGCCCAGCCTGACCTTCCAGGCGTGTCCTACACTTCTGCCTTTCATATATTTTGCATTCCTTTGTTTGTGCTCTTACTTTCTCACTGTCTAAATTTCACAGCTCATACATTCCTTTGATAATATTCTCTCTTTCTAACAGTCCTTTTTTTAGCCCATTGATTGGACAACTCCAGATATAGACTTCATTTCTAACCGTGATCAATATATTTGCTTTGTTCGATTGTCTAGCCAGATCTGTGAATGACTCAGTAGCTAAAATCATTGGATTTTTTTAGGTTTTTCTGAACCAATAGAAAAACGTATTTGTGTGATAAACCCATGCATTTTCAACCTCCAGGCCTGAATATAAGCATCCTGCTCAGTATATCTTGTCGCCCACTTCAGAAGATCTACTGACACAAGTACATAATATAGTCAGAGTACTAGAAGAGATCGTTGGTAAGGAACAAATAACCAGAATCTGTTATTTCAAATGTTAAAATAAATTCACAGAATGTATCCATACATGAATGATGAATGGGCAAATTATTAGGCACTTAAGAAACAGGGTGCTTGTGTTTGTAAACAGGGCCGCTGAAAATAAAAGCAAGGAAGTCATTTTAAATAATTTCAAATCACTTTTTTCTATAACCTTTGATTCCTTTTCTGATTCAAAATTTATCTCTGCCTTTATATACACAAGATTTCTTCTGCCCAGCTCTGTGCCAAGGAGTTCCAAAGACATTAAAGTGACCTAGCCCTGTGGGCAAATGAATGCTGAGATCAAAGGTCAGCAGCCCGTCACTCATTATAAATCAGACATATCAAACATTAAAAGGACTAGACACAAGAGGTATTGCAGTTGCTCGAAATCTAGAGGAGTACTCACAATATGCGGGAGGAGCTCAGCAGGTCAGGCAGCATCTATGGATGGGAATAAACAGTCGACTTTTCGGACTGAGACTCTTCATCAGACCCAAAACATCGACTGTTTATCCCCAAAATAAGGACTATATCTTTTTGGGGGAGGGAGCAATGTGCCAAAGCAATTGTGAGCCAACGGCTTGCTTCTAGGTTGGAGGGTAAGTATTGGGGTTTGGGCAAGGGTCAGGCTCACAAGTGGGTGGTGCTTGTAGAAATATGTTGAATATTTGTGTCGGGACATTGTCAACTCTCATTGTCAACAATGTGGGGAAATGGGAGGCTGAGTACTTCGATAAGAGAAATAAAAAGGCTGATTATTATTATCTACTGTAAGTGCAGAGAGCAAAGTAAGTGAAGTTCAGAGGGTTCTAGGTTTTCTAGTGCATCTATTGCAGAAAACTAGCAGGCAGGTCCAACAGGTAGTTAAGGCAAAGAGTGTTTTTGCCTTTATTTCAAAGGGATTGGAGTTTAAACATTAGGAGGTTTTATTGCAATTGTACAGGGCGTTGGTGAGGCCTCACCTGTGATACTGTGTCCAGTTTTGTTCCCTTGACTAAAAAAAAATCCAGTAATGTTGGAGGCAGTCCACCTGCACTGAAGGGCAGGAGTTATATGGAGGGACTGGAAAGGCTGAGCCTGTTTTCCTTGGATCAAAGGGGTCTGAAAGGTAACAACTAGAGGTTTATAAAATCTTGAGGGGTATAGATAGGGTAGAAAGTCAGTCTTTTCCCCAGGACACGGGAATCTAAAACAGAGGGTATTAGTTTCATCTGAGAAGGGAAAGAATTAAAGGGAGATCTGAGGAGTATATTTTTCCACACAGGGTGATGGCTATGTGGAATGAGCTACCATAGGAAATGGTGGAAGGTGGGTAGAAATATGATGTTTAAAGGTTGGTTGGATGGGTATATGAATAGGAAAGGGTTAGAGGACTATGCGCCAAATGCAGGCAAATGGAACTAGCTTAGATGTGCATCTTGGATGAAATGGCGTGAAGGGCTGGTTTCCATGCTTCACTCTGAATACAAAGGAGATTCACCAGGCTATTCCTGGGGCGAAAGGGTTATCCAAACAAGAAAGACGAATTGACTTGGGCCTGCATTTCTTGGAATTTAGAAGTCAGAGGAGAGACCTAATTTACATATATAATATCCTCAGGGGGATTGGCAGGATAGATGTTGAAATGTTTTCTCTATAATACCATAAGTCCATAAGAGAGAGGAGCAGAATTAGGCCATTCAGCCCATTGAGTCTGCTGCACCATTTCAACATGGCTGACCCAATTTTGCTCTCAGCCCCAATCTCCTGCCTTCTCCCCATATCCCTTCATGCCCTGACCTTCAAGAATCTATCAACCTCTGCCTTAAAGACTTGGCCTCCACAGCTGCCTGTAGCAAAGAATTCCACAGATTCACCACTATGGCTAAAGAAATTGCTCTTCATCTCCATTCGAAAAGGACATCCCTCTATTCTGAGGCTGTGTTCTTTGGTCTTAGACTCTCCCACCATAGGAAACATCCTCTCCATATCCACTGCATCAAGGCCTTTCACCATTTGCTAGGTTTCAATGAGGTCACCCCTCATTCATCTGAATCCTAGTGAATAGAGGCCCAGAGCCGTCAGACGCTCTTCATATGACAAGCCATTCAATCCTGGAATCATTTTCATGAAGCTCCTTTGACCCCTCTTCAGATTCAGCACATCCTTTCTAAGATAAGAGGCTAAAACCTACTCACAATACACCTCACCAGTGCTTTATAAAGTGTCAAAATTACATCCTTGGTTTTATATTCTTGTCCACTTGAAATGAATGCTAACATTGCATTTGCCATCCTCACCACAGACTCAACCTGCAAATTAATCTTTAAGGAATCCTGCACAAGGACTCCCAGGTCCCTTTACAACTCAGTTTTTTGTATTTTCTCTTCATTTAGAAAATAGCCCTTTTATTTCGTCAACCAAAGTGTATGACCATACACTTCTCGACATTGTATTCCATCTGCCATTTCTTTGCCCATTCTCCTAATCCATCAAAGTCCTTTTGTAGCCTCTCTAATTCCTGAAAACTACCTGCTCCTCCAGCTATCTTGATATAAACAAAGTCATTGACATACAACGTAAAAAGAATCAGTCCCAACACAGACCCCTGTGGAACACCACTAGTCAGTCAGCCAGTCAGAAGAGGCTCCCTTTATTCCCACTCTTTGCCTCCTGTTAATCAGCCACTGCTTTATCCATGCTAGAATCTTTCCTTTAATACCATGGGCTTGTAACTTGTTAAGCAGCCTCATGTGTGGCACCTTGTCAAAGGCTTTCTGAAAATGCAAGTACCCAAAAACAAGCAATGCTTTTTTGTCTATCCCGCTTGTTACTACTTCAAAGAATTCCAACAGATTTGTCAGGCAATATTTTTCCTTGAGGAAACCATGCTGACTATAGTCTATCATGTGCCTCCAAGTACCCTGAGACCTCATCCTTAATAATCGACTCCTGCATTTTCCTAACCACTGAGGTCAAACTAACTGGCCTATAGTTTCCTTTCTTCTGCTTCTCCTCTTTGTTGAAGAGTGGAGTGATATTTGCAATTTTCCAGTCTTCTGGAACCATTCCAGAATTTAGTGGTTCTTGAAAGATCATTACTAATGCCTCCATGATCTCTTCAGCTAATTTTTTTTTCAGAACTCTGAGGTGTATACCATGTGGTCCAGGTGACTTATCTACCTTCAGACCTTTCAGTTTTCGAAGAACCTTCTCTTTAATTATAGTAACTTCAACCCCTGACAGTTGGAGCTTGCACCATACTGCTAGTGTCTTCCACAGTGGGGCAGTCATTTAAAACTGAGGTACACAGAGAATTCTTCTGGTAGAAGATAGTGCATCTTTTGAAATCACTGTCCTGGAGGTGGAAGCTGAATCATTAGAACTATAAGAAGTAGAACTGCATAGGTATTTGATAGATTGAGAAATAAAGGGGTATGGATAAGTGACATAGAAGATGAAATGAGGCCGGTATAATCGTATTAGGTGGTGTGATAAGCTGAAGGGATTGATGGCCTCCTTCTGCTATTTTCTTCTTCTATTCCTGTGTTCTTGTGACAGCACTTAATTGGGGTAAGAGTTTCTGTACATGTTTAGTAGCTCACTACTTATAAACCTTTCCGTAATTAAGGATCCCAGCCATCCTGGACATTCTCTCATCTCCTCTCTTCTGTTGGGCAGAAGATACAAAAAACTAAAATCATATACTACCTGTCTCAAGGACATTTTTACCTGCTGTTATAAAATCCATTGAATGGTTCCCTAGTATGATAAGATCAACTCTTGACCTCAGAATCTACTTCATTATGACCTTACAACTTATTTTTTATCTGACCTGCACTTCCTCTGTGGCTGTACACTTAATTTTCCATTCTGTTACTGTTTAACTGTGTTCTACCTCAATGCCCATGTATTGATTTCATCTGTATAACCAGCATGTAAGACAAGCTTTTCAATGTATCTCAGTATATGTGACAATGATAAACCAATTCTAATTCCATTTTCTCATGAGTAATGTGCTGATGTGAAATCAACCATCATTATTTCAGCCAAGCTGGTCACCTTTACCAACGAGCCTCGCTTGTCCATGTTTAACTCACGGTCTTTGTATGAACTGAAGCTCTCTAGTGATCAGGAATTGGAAGCAAAGAAGACAAAGCAGTTCTTGCTCAATGCTGACATACTGTTTGGCCAAGATCCAATCTACCAACAACAAGTAGGTCAAGAATTTGCCCATTAGAATTTATCTGTGTGGTTTCATTTGGTCAAATATTGCAAATATTTAACCTTTATTAAGAGAAATGACTGACTTTTCTTATGTGAAATTTACAGCACAGACAGAATATTTACCTATCTACTCTGTGCTGGCATAAAAGGCACCTAAACTAGCATTCATCTTCCCCGTTCAGACTCCCGTAACTCATGAAGGTTTACCACCATTTTGAGGGCTATAAGTACTTGCCTCCCTGGCAGCACCAGAGTCTGTAGCATGTTATTGCTCAATTTGTTAAAATACTGGATTGATAATTTCAGTGTATTTTCAACTCTGGTAGGGACCAGAGGAGTGTCATGAAACAGAGGGACTTAGGAGTACAAGTGCTTAGATTGCTGAAGGCAGTGTCATTGGTGGACAAGGTGCTGAAGAAGGTGTTTGGCGTGGTGCCCTTCATCACTCAGTGTATTGACTTTAGGAGCTGGGAAGTTACATAGCAGTTACACAGTGAAATGTTGGTGAGGCTTCACTTCTAGTACTGTGTACGGTTTTAGTTACCCTGCTATAGGAAAGATGTTATTAAACTATAGTGAGTTCAGTAAATATTTTCTGGACTTATGGGTATGGATTACATGGGGAAGGGTGGTTTCATAGTCTAGGACTTTATTCCCCGGAATTTAGGAGATTGTTGGGCAATATAGTCAGCATGTACGAGTTGAACCAAAGGGCCCATGTCCATGAAATATGACTCTATTTTTGGCTAATCTAGTGGAGTTGTAACTGATGGAATAGATAAAGAGGAACTAGAGGGTGTGCGTACCTGACTGCCTGACATATTTAATAAAGTTCTGTGCAGGATATTTGTCAACAGGATTAGAACACATGGAACTCGACCTGAGCACTGAAGAACATCGGAAAGATGAAAACTTCTCCTAATTGAACTCTGCCACCTCCCCCCAAAAACGCTGTTGATACGGGAGCAATATTGAATTTGCCAAAGTGAAATTAAGTTTTGTTATAGAAAGGGGGAGTGTTGCGTTACAGGAACTAAGGGTTATGGAATGTAGATGGAGCTAACTTGTAAACCAGACTTGGTTTAATTAAAGAGGGTTGGTGACGGAAGTCTGTTTGAAATAAAAACAAATGCTGGAAGTATCCAGCAAATTAAACATCTGTCAAGAGGGAAACAGAGTTGGCACTGCAGTCCAAACACCCTTCATTCAAAATGGGGAAAAAAGGCATGTTTAAAGTTTTCTAAATTATAGAGAAGGTGAGGAGTGTATCCATTGCAGGATGGAAACCAAGAAAAATATACTGTTGCTGATGTCTGAGAAAGAGTGTTATAGACTTTTTAATCACAATTGCTATTGTCTGAAGAGGAGTAAATAGAGGAAAACTTATATAAATGAATTAAGTTATCAGAGTCATAGAAAAATAGTCAGAATCATTTTCCAGGGTAGAAATATCAAATGCTACAAGGAATACACATCAAACTTGACCGTACCTCTTCCTAGAGATGCTGCCTGGCCTGCTGCGTTCACCAGCAACTTTGATGTGTGTTGCTTGAATTTCCAGCATCTGCAGAATTCCTGTTGTTTGCGTTTTAAAATGCTACAAGGTGTAGCTTTGTGTTGAGAAGGGGAAAGTTTAGAGAAGATTTATGAGGCAAGAAATTTCCAGAGCGGTAGCTGCCTGAAAAGTGCTGCTAGGAGAAATGGTGGAAATAAAGATGATAGTGATGTTTAAGAGGCATTTAGACAGACACAAGGACAGACAGAGAATAGAGGTGTAGACCCAATGCAGGTAGATGGGATTTGTTTAAATTGACATCATGTTAAGCACATAGACCATGGGCTGAAAGGCATGTTTCTGTGCTGGACATCTTTGTCTTATGTAATAGAGGGGAGAAGAAAAAAAACAATGCTGGAACTGTGGGTAACAGAGCACAATAGTGCTGGAAATTGGAAATAGCTGTTCAGATAGCAGTTTTGAAAGAAAATAGAAGGCACATTTTAGTAGATTTAAAGATACTAGAAGGTACTAATGTGATATCTCTCAGGCTGGTGTGGGAATTATGGGAGGAAACTGCTGGGACAGAATTTTCAGGTCTTTGCTGACCACAGGTGAGGTTGCCAGATGACTGGAGGACAGCAAATGTGGTTCCTTTAATCATGAAAGGCAGCAAGTGAAGCTTATTAGTTATAGGCCTGTGAGTCTCACAAGTGGTTGGGAAGTTATTGGGGAAAGAACTTTTGAGTGACAGAATTGACCTGAACTTGGAGAGTAAGCATTAAGAAGAATCAGAGGAACTTGTTAAGAGAACATCCTATCTGATTGATTTGGAGGAGACTAAGTATATTGATTATGAGAATACTATTGACACTGGTCCAAAAGCCTACAGAATCCAGTTTAATAAATCAGACAGATTGAGGAAGAGGTGATGGTGGAGGGTTTGTTTGTAATTGGAAGTTCATGATCAGTGGTGTTTCACGGGGACAGGTGTAGGGACTTTTACTGTTTGTTAGACAAAGAATTATACATAATGGAAAGAAGTCCTTCAGCCCATCTGGTTCATGCTGACCAAATTCCTCATCCAAGCTAGTCAATTATGGTCAGCCAGTCAATTATGTTAAAATCACTGTGAGAAGCTGTAGTTCATATAGATTGCTGTTGCTTCAGAAGGCGGTCGTCTGTCATCTTAGGAGGTCAGTGAGATCACTGAAACCAGGGTTGTATTCCAAGAAGACGGAATGACTAAGGGTGAATCTGATTGAAATTTTCGATCTTGCATATTCAAGGGATTAGTTAGTTGATTGGTCAGACCCAATAGATGTAAAAATCAGAGCCCAGTCTTTCAGGAGTGAGGTTAGGAAACAGGGCATATAAGTTTGCAACTTTCATCTTTAAACAGCAGTTTTCCTTGGACAATGATTCCTTTCAAATTTAAGGTTGATTTTCATTAGCCAAGATGTCATAGATAAAGGTAGAAATATAAAGATGGATCACTGGTCACTCCTAAGGCATAGGAGAAGGAGGGGGTGAGCTGGGTTCCTTGTGCCAAAGGTGATCTTTCACTTCAGCACCACATTACTACTGCCATATCCTAAATGCTTTAATTTCCTTAACATAACAAATAGCTTTGATCTTTGTTTTAAAGTATACTAAAAGACTGAATCTCCATAGCCATTTGGGTGGAGAATTTTAAAGATTAACAGGTCTCCCTGTGAAAAATCAATTCTCATCAGGATGGGCAGACCCTTCCATCACTCTGGACATCCCAGTCTTAGGAAATACTGTCCTTGCATTTACCCTGTCAATCCACAAGGATTTGTATGTTTCAATATATTCACTTCTCAAATTTTCTAAATGTAAGGGTGTAGGCCCATGATCTTAATTGATGGTAAAATGGCCCAAATAATTAAAAGGCACCCCTCCCCCACCCCAGAAGTAAAATAGGCATTGACATTAAATGAACAATAAAAAGTGAATAACAAAATGTTTAGCTACAGGGTGATGTTGCACAGGACTATTCTTAATGAGACCAAAGTGTACTTGAATTAAAGAAATGTCTTCAGTACCCTGTCTACTTGTGTTTTGGTATTTATTTATGAGCATATGCATTTGGAGAAGGAAGAAATCACTCAGTGCTTTAAGCCAGACCCACCCTTTATTATGTCATAGATGATGACTATTCTATACTTTCCGTAACCAGCTCATTGACTTTACTACTATCAATGAACATGTACTCCAAACACCAAATATCCAACCACACCTCTTAAGTGTGGGATGCTCGATAAAGACATCTACAGATGATACAATATTTTAAAAAATCTGATTAATAATGAGGAGGAAAGCTTTAAAGTGTAGCAGATATAACTTGTAATTTCATTGTTCAAAACATATTCAGTTTAGTCAAATGTGAGGTAATGCAACTGGGAGGTGCAAAATCACAGTAAATGGGAGGATTTTGAGAGGAGTGGAGGGAACAGCAGGACCTTGAATTGCATGGTTAATAAAATGATCAGCAAGATATTTATTCATTAGCCAAGTTGTTGAAGAATAAAAAGGGAAGTTATTCCAAAACGGTATGTTACACCAGATAGACCTCAGCCTGCACTCTTTAGTTTTGGTGACTGCTGTCATTACCCTGGATAAGTTATAGAGGAAATTTGAGTGGAGTGTAGCTAGGAGGAAATATTGGATCAGTTGAAGGTGTTCTGAGATGGAACAGTTTAGTTGAGATGAGAGACTGGAGAAGCTATAGTAGATCTGTTCTCTCTGGAGTGGGAGATGTTAAGAGGGACATAATTAAGCTATATAAAATTAGGAGGGGCACAGAAAGAGTAGACTGCAGGAAACTTTTTCCCATATTGGAGGTGATAATCCTAGAGGATGTAGGTTTAGAGTAAGTGGGAAGACATTCCGAGGGGATGTACGGAAGATCTTTTTCACCAGAGATGGTGAGCACCTGGAATGCCCTGCCTGAGAGAATGGTTAAAGCTGGATAACTGAGATTATTTAAGAAGTGTCTAAATATGCACCTGATAAGCATTTAGGCATAGAAGGTTATGGACCAGCTGCTGAGCAATGGGATTAATATGAAAGGGTGCCCACTGTTCAGCATGAATGAGTTGAGCTGAGTGGCCTGTTTCCATATGGTATGAGTCTATGACTCTGTTTTCTTTGGGCAGAAGAGGTTGGATATAAGGCTGTGGGTAGGACGCTGCTGGAGGAACTCAGTGTGTCAGGCAGAGTCTATGGTGCAAAAGTATAGTTGATGTTTTTGGTTGACAAACTTCATCTGCAGCCCCTGTGCCTCTAAAATAATTTGTAGAAGGATTAGAGAAGACCTAAGGGTGATGGAGCCCTGGAACTCGCAGATAAGGGTTGTAGAAGCAGAAACCCTTTTTATATTTAAACAGTACTTAGATGTAATTACATAGCTGTTACATGCAGGAAAAAGAACTAGGTGCTATAAGGTGGGATTAGATAGTCATTTAAAATAGAGATATATAGAAATCCCTTCTCACAGGGGTTGTTGAATCTCTGAACTTCTCTGTCCTACACAAAAGTGGATTAGAAGTACTTAAGTGCATACTATTTATTATAAATTACTATAATTGCACATTGCACATTTAGATGGAGATGTAACGTAAAGATTTTTACTCCTCTTGTAGATGAAGGATGTAAGTAATAGAGTCAATTCAGTTCAGTTTAATTCAAGATAGACAGATATCTTGATAACAAAGATCTGGCACACAGCAGCTGAGGTCTGGAATAAATATGCCATGATCATATTGAATGGTGGGGCAGGTTTGAGTTGCCAAGTGGCTTACTCCTCTTATTTTCTTGTGTTCTCCCCATTCCTGTCCAAAATTGTCCCTATCTCTTTTTTCCACTGTCTCTGAGTTGCTCTTGTACATCATAACTGTACTGTTCAGTATATGTTATCGTTGAGTAATACACTCTAAATGTAGCAGTTCTAGTTATTCCTTCTTTGTTATCTGAAGATATTTGATACCAATAGAATGCCAACATCTCTTGAAAGGACCTCTTGCAAATCCAGGAATTCTACACAATTTCCATTTCTCTCTCTACTTTTGTTTGTCTTGTTTTCAGATCTCTTCCTTGACTAATATCATAACATGTTTATCTTTGGCTTCTAGCTCACTAAACTGCAGAATTTGATAAGTGCCTCAATGGTGGAAGTAACACAGTACAGCAGAACATTTGAGCAATACTCTGTTATGGTGGATCAGGCCATGAATCTGGATCTTGAAGCTTTAATAAGGCAGCAGGAGTGGAGCCCAGTGGAATTCAGAAGCATGTTGGAGGTTTACACAGAATATGTCATGAGTGTAAGAAACATGACAGTGGAGAGAAGGGTCCGGTTGGTGAAGGTGGTGAGCCAGCAATATCAGGCGGACTGCTTTCCCTATTTGGAAATGGTGACCCATGAACTGCATAACCACCTGAAGAACACTGCTTACAAAAAGTCTAGTGAACTGCTAAGTGTGAGTACTTGTTCACCATTATTGTAGTTTATTAATGTTATCACTGTCAGTGAGTTTCAGTTTAATATCTTCCAGCACCTGCAAGAGACACTTCCAGTGCAGACTCTGTCTCTGGCAGGCCTATGTGCTTGCATGTTCCTGCACTGAATCACCCCTTCCCTTGGATGCTTGGCTAATATAGAGTCATACAGCATGGAAACAGGATCCTCAGCCCAACTGGTAAATAATGACCTAGATGCTCTCATTTGCCTGGATTTAACCTATATCACTCTAAACATCTCCTATCCATACACCTGTCCAACTGATTTTTTAAAAATTGTTATTGTACTTGCCTCAGTTACTTCCTCTGGCAGTATATATTCCCACCGCCTATCTTAAAAAAAGTTACTTTCATATTTCTATTAATTATTTCCCCTCTTACTTCAAACATATGCCCTCTATCTCTTGAATGTGCAACTCTAGGAAATTGACTGTGTTCAATCAATATATATATATATATATATATATAAAATAAAACCCTCTTGATTTTATACAACTTTGTAAGGTCCCCTCAGTCTTCTACAGCCAAAGGAAAAGGCCTAAGCTGCTCAACCTCTCTCTTAATGCAGTACCTCAAGTCCTGCCAACATTATGGTAAATCTTTTTATCATGTTTCTCAGTTGAGTAACTTCTTTCTTATAGTTGAATAACCTAAACTGAACACAAAACTCCAAATGTAGCCTTACTAATGTCTCTTAAACCCTAAATTGTGCCTGGTTTCCAGTGGGATAGCACCTCTCAGCAATGGCTGTCCTACATTTATTATTATTATTATTTTTATATAGTCTCTATTGGGCTATGGGCTGAAAAATTGCAAGGCAATAAAGTAAGGCAAGTAGCCTATCTGGTGCTAAAAATGGCTGGAAAGAAGGGCTCACACAACCCATGGCAAAATCCAGGTATTTAGCACAGTTAACAACCTTGAGATGACACATCTTGAACCTGATGAAAGCCTGCAGTCAAAGTCAAAGTCCCTCATTTCATTCTGTGTTGGATCGTTGATGAGATCCTATTTCTGGAATGCTTTTTGCAATTTGACAATCCTGTAATATTTTCAGGGTAAGCAGAAAGGATCTACTTTCATTCGCAGAGCAGTTCATTACAAGGGAACATAGATTTAAGTTCATGGAGAAAGGAATTAGAGGAGACACAAGAGACAGCAGATGCTGGAATCTGCAGCAACAGGCAAGATGCTGGAGGAACACAATGGATCAGGCAGTATCTATAGAGGGAAATGGACTGACAAAGTTCTGGGCTGAGACCCTTCATGTCACCAAAGATACTGTACTTACAAATTTCGATTGATGTACAGTGGAGAGCATTCTGACTGGTTGCATCACCTCCTGGTATGGAGGCTTTAATGCAGAGGATAGCAAGAGCTTCAACCCAGCTCCATCAGGGGCACACCACTCCCTATCATTAAGTTCATCTTCAAGAGGTGGTGCCTTAAGAAGTTTGTGTCCATCATTAAGGACCTTCACTTTGACGACTTAGAGAACTTTGTTGGTGTGGTCAGAACTCAACATGTTCTTTGTTTCATTTTTAGGTGATTGAAGAAGCTCAGCAGAATCTCAGTAAGGAACCAGAAACCATTGACATGTTTGGGGAACACTTGCTGTTCCTGTCTCGAATGGAGATAGAATTGCCCAAATTGGAGAGAAAGTTTCAAACTGTGACTCAGCTGTATGGTATTGCCAATGAATATGGTGTCTCCATCCCTCCTGAAGAAGTGGCACTCTATCAAATCCTGGTTCCAACTTTCCACAGCCTGAAATCCAACATCCTCTACTTTGAGGCCATAAAAGAAAGCAACGTCAAAAAATTCAGTGCAAACCTGGAGAGAGACATCAGTAACCTTTACAATGATCTAATGCAAGTTAAATATAAGGTAATACCACAGAGAACTGAGTGTGAACAGTGGGGTGGTTGGAAAATGCTGCTTTCATCTTTATGCTTTTCATTTGAAACAATTTTTTTGGGAAGTGAATATATATTCTAATAAAAGCCAACTAGCAGGTTCAAAACAGCTGAGACAGAAGTAATTGTACTTAAATTGAAGTAGTGCAGATCCCACAAAGTCATGTTTCTATTTTGATCTCTCCCCTTGACTGATCTCCAATTCCCTGATCTCCCTCTTGACCACTTGATGCAATTAATAGGTAAATAGTGCTTACCCCAAAATGGATACAGAGATTCACATCACTTCCTTATTTTTTTCAATATATGAATGACTACAACATTGTTGCTTCCTACACTAGAATTCATTTTAAATAGCATTACATTTGTAGCTAATTTGCACTCTACTTTCATTTTTGCATACTCTATTTTTGACTATTCGCTTAGTTTTTTTAGCCATCTTTATCTGCATCTCATAGTAGGAGCTATTCAATAGTCTTATTACAGTAGGGTAGGAACTGCCCTTGAGCTTGGTGATACATGCTCTCAGGCTTTTGCCTTTACTGCTGAATGAGGGGTGGGGGGAAGAAGAGAGAATGTCCAGGGTGTGTAGAGTCTTGATTATGTTGACTGTTCTACCAACGCATTGAAAAGTGTAGACAGAGTCAGTGGAGGGGAGGCTGTTTCCTGTGATGTGCTGAGCTGTTTCCACAACTCTCTGTAGTTTCACAGGTAAAGCAGTTTCCTTGCCAAGCTATGATGCATTTGGACAAGATGCTTTCCATGGAAAATGCAAGGGTCAAAGGCGATATGCCAAATTTCTTTAGCTTCCTGAGGAAGCAGAGGCACTTGCTGAGCTTTCTTGGCTGTGGCATCTGTATGGGTGGACCAGCACAGACTTCTGGTGATGTTCACTCCCAACCCTTGAATCTCTCAACCCTTGACATCAGTTGATGTAAACAGGAGTGTGTACACTGCCCCTTCCTGAGGTCAATGTCCTGCTCTATGGTTTTGCTAATATTGAGCACGTTGTCATGACACCATCTCAGTAAGCTCTCTGTCTTTTTCCAGTATTAACTCATCATTCAGAATCAGGTTATTATCACTGACATGTGTCATGAAATTTGTTGTTTAGCAGCAGCAGCAGTACAGTGCAATACATACTAAATGAAATACTGTAAGTTATAATAAGAATACTGTATATAGTATTAAATAAATAAATAGTGCAAAAAGTGAGCAAAATAGTGAGATAGTGTTCATGTGTTCATAGACCATTCAGAAATCTGATAATGATGAAATCATTATTTGAGATATGCTCACAATGGTGGTATCATCTGTAAGCATTCTGACAGGCTGTGTCACTGTCTGGTATGGGGGTCTACTGCACAGGACCGAAAGAAGCTGCAGAGGGTCGTAAATTTAGACGGCGCCATCTTGATACTTGCTTACAAAGTACCCAGGACATCTTCAAGGAGCGGTGTCTCAGAAAGGCAGCGTCCATTATTAAGCACCCAGGGCATGCCCTTTTCTCATTGTTGCCGTCAGGCAGGAGATACAGAAACCTGAAGGTATACACTTAATGATTCAGGAACAGCTTCCTCCCTTCTGCCATCCGATTCCTAAATGGACATTAATCTATGGACACTACCTCACTTTTTTAATATATATTTCTATTTTTGCACAATTTTTAATCTAGTCAATATACATATACTGTAAATTATTTATTGCTCTGCTATATTATGTATTGCATTGAACTGCTGCTGCTAAGTTAACAAATTTCACGACTCATGCTGATGATAATAAACCTAGTTCTGATTCTGAAGCTAGTAGTTTGAGTTAGAATAGATTCTGGCTACAGTTGAGTGTATAGGGAGTAGAGTGGGACTGAGAATGAGAATGGACATGGGTAAGGTGTAGCTGTGTATTCCTACTGATTGTGTCTGCTCACCAAGAACTCAAGGATTCAGTTAGAAAGGGAGGTGTTAAGTCACAGTTGTAAGAGGTTGGAGATGAGCTTGCTTGGAATTATAGTATTGAAGGTGGAGCTGTAGTCAATTGTAGATGTATTTACTATCCAGACGCTCCAGAGGTGAGTGTAGGGTTGGGGAGATGCCATTCGCCATATTTTGGTGTAGATGAATTGCAGTGGGTTAAGGTTGTCTGGGAAGCTGGAGTTAACATGCACCATGACCAGTCTCTCAAAGCACTTTATGATGGTGGATGTCAGAAGGTGGTATGCATTAAGGCATATTACCTTGCTTTCCTTAAGCATCTGGATGATAGTGATCTTCTTAAAGCAGGTGGGAACCTCAGAATAAAGCTGGGGAGGTTAAAAATGTTTGAAAATGATTTGTCTCCTTGCACGACACTTGTTCTGTAACTGTACACTATATCCTGCTCTCTGTTTTTTTCTTTTTACTACCTGGAATGATCTGGCTGGATGCATGCAAGATAAAACATTTCTCTGTAACTTGGTACATGTGGTAATAATGAACCAATGATAATAATAAACCATGTTTTGGTCTTTTAGGTGAGAAATCCTGCTCTCCTCCAGGCTGCGACCAGTCCACACAATGCCCTGGAGACCATCAATGCTCTGATACTGGAAGTCTCCTCAATTGCCGGCAGGGCACGAACCTACAGCAACTATCAAGATCGCTTCTGCAGCTCAGGTAGCATAGTCTGCTCTATCATTACCATTTCTGGGTCAATGCAGAAATGGCCAGGAAGGGTGAGCAGCCAGTCGCTGAAAGCACTGCTGTCTGAGACTGAGTACGAGTTGATGCTGATGAAGTTGCTGAGGGAATCGGAGAAGGATTGGAAGAATCTGCTTGCAAACTGGATGGAGACCTGGTTTGATGAACTGAACGTTGATGCCATTCAAAAGGATGTCAACAGATTCACACAGACAATATATTTGCTGGAAAAAGGTCTGTGGTTCATGACTGTGGTGCTAGCTCTGACATTTTATCCTGCTTTCCTAAAGACCACATTGAATGTCTGATGCCAGGTTTAAGGTTGGAGGGGAAAAATTAATTGTGTGACCCATGTGGGGAAAATGACACAGATAGGAAAAAATGGAATCCATTTCAGAGAAATGGAGTTGAGGATAGGCAGAACATAACAGCAGGGAGAATATGCGAGACTAGTTCAGTTGGAATCTGGAATTGTATTTGTTCTGGTTATTACATTATGGGAAATAAATGGTTGAACTGAAGAGGGTACAGAAGAGAGGGGTGTGAATGTTGCTAGGACTAGATAATTTTAGTTATAAGGAAAGATTGGATAGACCTACCTGAATTATTTACTTTGGAAAATTTGACCCTGCAGGGAACTTAACTGAGGCATGTAGATTTATGAGATGTTCAGCACAATATGTAGGGAAGACCTATTTTGCTTAGCAGATTGGTCAAAAACTGGAGGGTGTAGAGTTCAAGTGATGGGTAGAAAAATTGATGAGGAGATGAGGAAACTATATACATCTAGGGGATGCTAGGGGTCTGAAAATGACAGCCTACAAAGATGATGGGGTTAGGAACCAAGATCATCTTCATAATGTTCTTGGATAAAGTGATAAAGTATGAGAAGACACCAGCTACAGGGCCATGGATCGAGTGCTTTAAAGGTAAAATCAGGCAGTGAAGAAGCTGGTTGGATGTGATGAACCAAATAGCCCTCTGTGTTGTGAATATTCTGTGATTCTTTGAGTGCTAGATGGTTTAGTTTATATGTTTCTGCGTAACCGAAACTGTTATTGTGCTTGTGATCCCAAGTGAGAGGGTCTAAAGGATTCAAATTTAACATAGAGATCCTTTCAGTCTATTTTTCTATGCCAACTGTGATGCAGGTTTGTGCTATTCCTATCCATTAAATGCCTACAGGATTTCAGGTAACCCTCATTTCTGTCCTCTCCTCATTCTTCCAATCCTCTTCTGATTCTCCCTATTTTGTACCCTTTTTCATATCTATTCTCCTCGACCACCATTACCTGTTTCTACACCCCCCCCCCCACACTTCCTGGTTTCATCCACCTAGTACACACACATTTCATCCACTAGCTCTCCCACTTGGTGAAACTCTGCTGCACTCTCTATTGCTACCATATCCTCCCTGTAGTTTGGTGATTGGGATTATACAAAATTGTAAATAATTGTTTAGCTGTAACATGATATCCTAGCTCTTATACTCAATGCCTTGGCCTATGAAGGCAAACATATCAAATGTACACTGTTGGTACTCTATCTCTCTGTGTTGCTACTTGCAGCAAGCTATGGACTTGTATCTTGAGGTCTCGATGTACGTCAATGCTCCTAATGACCATGTCATTTATTCTATTATATATCCTACTAGACTTTCCAAAGTGCATTATCTCATACTTAAATTCAGATTAAATACCAAGCAATTATGAGATTAAGCAACATTCATGGCAAACAAATTTTCCACTGTGGAAGGCTTATTATCTTTATATTATCCTATATAATTATAAAATGGTATACTGATCACAATCCTATGCTGCTAGGTTATTGGCAAACTTTTGCTCTGTTGTTAATGCTGCCAGAAGCAGACTGTTGCACAGTAGTGTATCATCGTGTTATTGTTGGATTCCCTTTCACTGCTAACATTTTCTTTCTCCTTTAGGATTGCCACCAAATGATAGCGTTCCTCTTTTGAAGCAGGCAGTGTTTGACTTTAAAGAGATGTTGCCAATCATTATGGCCCTGAGGAATCCTTGGCTGGAATCCCAGCACTGGGACACCATTGAGTATACAGTTGGGCGCTCAATCAAGGATAAACACCTCACGCTGGAAAATTTCATGAAGCTCAGGGTAAGACTTGTCACAGAAGGGTTGACAGATTACAGTAGGCCCAGCAATGGTGAGCATCTCTGAACTTGTGGATGCTTGCTGGATTCTGAGCCAATGTTCTCACTGCCCTTCCCCTTCTAGAAGGTATACACAACTGACAGAGACACAGTCTTCTCATTGCTTCTTAATGGAGTTTTTGAATTTAATACCCTCCAGCAACTTGCGCTGCAGACATTTTAGGAGCCCTCTCATTCCACATTGATAATGACTAAAGCTTCTTTTCTAGTGCGAGGTTGCTGACACCTGTTGTGTCCCCTACCTGGTCCTAGATGATGGTTTGTTTCCATGTATGTTAAAGAATAGTAAATTTTTAAGTTTTCAAAGATGGTGGGCATGACTGCCATGGCTGTTAAAGATTGAGCATCCCTAGTTGCCAATGAACTGAGTAGCTTAGAACTGACCCATTGGCTCATCATATCTGTGCTGACCATGTTGCCAAATTAAACTAAACCTATATTCCTGTACTTGAATTAGAGAATCGCATTCAGTTTCAGAGAATCTGAATCAGCTATTCAATAGAGTCAGAGTTATACAGTATGCAAACAGACTCTTCAACTAAGCACTTCTATGCTGTTCAGATGTTGATCTAAGCTAGTCCAATTTGTCTGTGTGTAGCTTGTATCTCTCTAAGCCTTTACAATTCAATTGTAATGATACCCAGCTCCACAATTTCTTTTGGCAGCTTGTTTCATATACCCACCACTCTGTGTTGAAAGGTTGTTCCTCAGATCTTGTTAAGTTTTTCACCTCTCACCTTAAATTATGCCTTTTAGTTTTAGACTGCCCTACTCTGGGATAAAACTGTGACTATCAACCTTATTTACTCTCTTCAGATTTTATATATCTCTATAAAGTTACCTCTCAACCTCCTATGCTCAAGCCTCCTATGCTATCAAGCCTTTCTGTATAACCCAAGCCCTACAGTCCCAGCTCCATCTTTGTGAATCTTTTCTGCACCATTTCCAGCTTAATGACACATTTTCTGTGGCTGGGTGACAAGAGTTGCAGACAGTACTCCAAAGTGTGAGCTCAACAACAACTAGTAGTCACAAAATAATGCCACAACTCCTGTACTCAGTGTTCTGACTGATGAAGGCAAACATGCCTAACACCTCTGTTGTATATTTAATATTTCAATAATATTTGAGGAAAATATTGTAAATATCTTGCTCGATTAAGCATTCTTTATCATTTGCATAATTCTTTATGGGTTATATGTAAAAGTATGTGAATGGCAAATGTCATCATGCCACTACGTATAGGTTCATGCCTCACAAAAAGTGAAAACAAAATGAAAAGTAGACACATTATTCCTGGCTTTGTGTTTTGATTTCAATTGGTTTTGTGTTTTTGGACTTGCAAAACATAACAGTGGTGATAAATAAATTTTAAATGAACCTGAGATGACTATCTAACTGTTGAAGTGCAGTGAGACATTTGAGTTAAAAGGAAGTGTAGTGAGATGTTTGAGTTAAAGAAAAGCACAGCACGTGGCTTCGTTAGAAAGAGAGAGAGATGGTTGAGTTAAACTTAAAAAAGGCAGAAAATAGGCAAAATTCAAGGGTTCATTAGTGAGTACCAGATGATGATAATAATAATAATAAACAAACACAGAAATGGCTAGCTATATCAGAAAGATAGATGCATTTGATTGCACAAAGGTTAACTGGTTGATGTATACTGAATGGATTGAGCAGCTTTTGATGCAAGTGAAATAGCCAATGCAAAGTGAGAAGCGGTTCTGATGAGTGTAATAGGTGGAAAAGCACTTAGTTTGCTTAGAAGTTCAGCTGCTCCAATGAAACCAGCCAAAATGAGCTTTGCTGATATCTTGAAAGTAGTGCAGGAACATTTATAACCGAAACCACTGTTGACTGCAGAAAGCTTTAGATTTCATAAGTGAAATTAAAAGGAACAGGAGTTCATTTCATCTTACGTGGCTGAATTGAAGAAATTATCCGAGCATTGTCAGTTCAGTGATGGGCATAATGATGCACTAAGAGATCATTTAGTTCATGGAATCTTATAAGAAAACATTCAAAAACATTTAAAAGAGCAGTTGAAATAATTGTATCAATGGAAACAGCAGTCAGAGATGCGACTGAGTTGCAGTCAGGAATGAAAGTGAGCTTGAACATAATTGCAACATCTAAACAGAAATCTATCTGTGTTACCATTATAGCAGGGGCTCACAAACACCAGACCAATGCAAGTTTAAAGGCAAAACTTGCAGAAAATGCAACAAAATAGGACCTTACAAAGAGCATGTTGGGCAGACAAAAATAAATGGACGCACAAAGAAAAGAAGAAATAAAAAGTTGAGTTGAGTTTCAAAAATAATGTTAATCTGCATGCTGTTGATGAAAAATCTGATAATGATAGGAGTGACACAGGACTCAGTAGTACTTGAGACTTACAATGTGAAAATTCAAGCAATATGCCAAATATGTATCGGGTAGATTAATTGGTCATTGTGAATTGTCCCATGATTAGGTTAGGGTTAATTGGGTTTGTTGGGGGTTGTTGGAGCAGAGTGGTTCTGCTAAATAAATAATTAGATACTGAACTGAAGCCTGCAGAACTTGCACTGGAGAAAATTTAATACCTGTGGGAATGAAATTCGTAACAGTGAAATACTACAACCAACAAGCCACACTGGGCTTGTACGTGGTAAAAACAAGAGGGGCAGCATTGTGAGGATGTGATTGGCTGAGACAGAGTATATACATGTCTCCACATACAATCCTGAGATTCTTTTTCTGTGGGCATACTTAGCAAATCTTTAGAACAGTAACTGTAAACTGTAAATAAACTATGCAAATGCAGATATATGAAAATAGCAATAAATAACAAGCAAGAAATGACAACATTCATCAATATAAATGAGTCCTAAATAAGTGTAGCTGTTTCCCTTTTGTTTGAGATCATGATGGTTGAGGGACAGTAACTGTTTTTGAACCTGGTGGTGCAGGTCCCGAGGCACCTGGCCCTGCTACTTGATAGCAACAGTGAGAAAAGAACATGGACTGTGTGGTGAGGATCTTTGATGATGAATGCTGCTTTTCTACGGCAACCTTTCATGTAGATGTGCTCAATAGTTGGGAGGGTTTTACCAGTGACGTACTGGGCCGAATCCACTAACTTCTGTAGGATTTTCCACTCAAAGGCATTGGTGTTCCCATACCAGACCATAATGCAGCCAGTCAGCACTCTTTCCACAATACATCTATAAAAGTTTGCCAAGGTTTTCGATGACATGCTGAACCTCTGCAGACTCCTGAGGAAATTGAGGTGCTATTGTGCTTGCTTTGCAATAATATTTATATGATGGATCCAGGATAGGCCCTCTGAGCTAGTGACACCCAGGAATTTAAAGTTACTGAGTCTCTACACCTCTGACTCTCTGAGTTCTGGCTCATAGCCCTCTGGTTTCCCTCTCCTGAAGTCCACAATCAACTCCTTGGTCTTATTGATATTGAGTGAGAAGTTGTTGTTATTACACCACTCAGCCAAGTTTTCAATCTCCCTCCTGTATTCTGATTCATCATCCCCTTTGAAAACAGCCCACAATGGTGCTGGCGTCAGCAAACTTTTATATGTTGTGGGAACTGTACTTAGCCACACAGTATAAAACTATAACTTGATTGGAGATCCATCCACCATTTGTATGTCACATCCTCTACAACAGAGTCAACTGAAAGCTAATTAAGAAAGATCCTCAGGAATGCCACAGCAATGTTCAAGGATAGCATAGGGAAACTCAAAGATATCAAGGGTGTTAAGTGAAAATGCCAAAACCAGGTTTTACAAATCCTGTCTGGTTCCTTATACTATCCAGGATAAAGTAGCTAGTGAGCTAGATTGCATGAAGGCTGAAGCAATTCTTTCCAAGGTTGGGTGGAGCCCATGGGCAAAGCCAGTGTTCCCAGTAGTCAAGAAGGATGGGTCTGTCAGGATTTGTAGTAATTTTAAAGACACAATCAATCTAGTACTGAAAGTAGATTAGTATTCTCTGCCTAGGATAAAGGATATCTTTGCAAATTTTCTGGTGGGAAATACTTCAGCAAAGTGGGCTTAGCTGAGGTCTACCTACAGATGGAGATGGAAGAAGTGTCCAAAGTGTTTCTCACCAGAAACATTCACAGAGGTCTTTGTTACAATAATAAGTTTATGTCTGATGTCGCATCTGCACTTGCTGTCTGGCAGAAAGCTATGGGCCAAGTGCTACAAGACTACCTTGGCACTCAATATTATCTTGATAATATTATTCTTACTGGTCAGGATAACAAAGAACATCTCCAAAATTTCAAAGCAGTGTTAAAAAGATTAGAAGGGCTCAGAGCATGATGCAACAAGTGCGAACTCTTTAAACAAAGGATCTACTATGGCCACACCATTGATACAAAAGGAGAAAATTCAAACAGTAGTGGATGCCCAAGGGAAAAGGATGTGTCACAGTTGTGGCAACACACATAAAAGATGCTGGTGAACACAGCAGGCCAGGCAGCATCTCTAGGAAGAGTCCTTTTTAGGATTTGTCAATTACCATAACAGGTTCCTGCCAAACCTGGCTACTGTGTTCCACTCCTTGAACGGCAGACCGAAAGAAATGACAATGGACAAAGCCATGTGAGGTGGCTTTCAAGAAGGCACAGGAAGTGGTGAGATCAGACACTGTACTCACACATGATCCACATCATCTAGTGAAGCTTGCCTGTGACCCTTGCCTTATGGTATAGGTGCAAACATGTCACATGTTATGAGTAATGGAAGTGAATGCCCTATAGCCTTTGCATCACATTTTCAATCCATTGAAGGGTGTTCGACTAACAGCAGCAGAATGAATGAAGGGATCAGCTCTGTTTCTTGGAGGACACAATGGCAAATCAGAAACGACCCCACACTGTGTCAGGTCTACATGGCAACCCAAAATGACTGGAATATGCAGCAAAAATCCCATTTTACCAGTGCCAGGATGAACTTGACCTTGATGGGAATGCCTTATGTGGGGGTTGAGAGTTGTTGTACCATCCAAGCTGAGAGTTTAAGGTGTTGGAGGAGCTACATGCCAGTTACCAAGATGTGGTTAAAATGAAAGTGTTGGTTTGAAGCAACACACACAAAATGCTGGTGGGACACAGTGGGCCAGGCAGCACCTATAGGAAGAGGTGCAATTGACGTTTCGGGTCTCGGCCCAAAACGTCGACTGTACCTCTTCGCTTGAATTTCCAGCATCTGCAGATTTCCTTGTGTTTGTGTTGGTTTGAAGCTTTGTCTGGTGGCCTGGGATAGATCAACAGATGAGCAGCTTGCCATGCACAGTTCAGGATGCCAAAATGCCCATAGGATGCCAAGAGCAACATCTCTCCGTCCTTGGGAATGGCCTGCATTGCCTTGGCAGAGGAGTCACGTGGATTTTGCTTGACCATTCATGGGCATAAATTTCTTGGTTGTAGTGGATGCAACTGAAAGTGACCAGAAGTGTTCACAATAGCCTCCACTACAGCCTTGCAACACTGTTGATATGTTGAAAAACCTCTTCTCAAACACTGATGTTCAAGAACACTTAGTCAGTGACAATGAACCAGTTTGTTGCAGAATAGTTTCAATCATTCTTGTAAATAAATGGAATGATACATATTATACCTGCACCATACCACCCAGCTACAAATGGCTTGGTGGAAAGATTTGTCCAGAATCTAAAGGATGTGAGTAATGTTCGAACACGCCACAATGACATTGAATCAGAAATTCAACAATTCTTCCTTTCATGTCGCAATGCAGTACACTCCACAACCAACAAGTCATCAGCTATGCTGTTACTGGGTCATCACCTGCATTCATTTTTAGATCTCCTCAAATCCAATCTCAGAAGGAGTGTGCAGGACAAACAGCTGAGACAAATTGAGGGATCCTCAAACCAGGGGGTTCAATGTTTCACTCCTGGCCAAGCAGTTCTGGTGAGGGACTACAGAGGTGATCACAAGTGGATGTTGGAAATAGAACATAGAACATAGAATAGTACAGCATAGTACAGGCCCTTCGGCCCACAATGTTGTGTCCACTCTTAAACCCTACCTCCCATATAACCCCCACCTTAAATTCCTCCGTATACCTGTCTAGTAGTCTCTTAAATTTCACTAGTGTATCTGCCTCCTCTACTGACTCAGGCAGTGCATTCCACACACCAACCACCCTCTGAGTAAAAAACCTTCCTCTAATATCCCGCTTGAACTTCCCTCCCCTTACCTTAAAGCCATGACCTCTTGTACTGAGCAGTGATGCACTGGGGAAGAGGTATTGGCTGTCCACTCTATCTATTCCTCTTAATATCTTGTATACCTCTTCCATGTCTCCTCTCATTATCCTTCTCTCCAAAGAGTGAAGCCCTAGCTCCCTAAATCTCTGAACCAGGCAGCATCCTGGTAAATCTCCTCTGTACCCTTTCCAATGCTTCTTCATCCTTCCCATAGTGAGGCGACCAGAACTGAACACAGTACTCCAAGTGTGGCCTAACCAGAGTTTTATAGAGCTGCATCATTACATCGTGACTCTTAAACTCTATCCCTTGACTTATGAAAGCTAACACCCCATAAGCTTTCTTAACTGCCCTATGTACCTGTGAGGCAACTTTCAGGGATCTGTGGACATGTACCCCCAGATCCCTCTGCTCCTCCACACTACCAAGTATCCTGCCATTTACTTTGTACTCTGCCTTGGAGTTTGTCCTTCCAAAGTGTACTACCTCACACTTCTGTGGGTTGAACTCCATCTGCCACTTCTCAGCCCACTTCTGCATCCTATCAATGTCTCTCTGCAGTCCTTGACAATCCTTTACACTATCCACAACACCACCAACCTTTGTGTCATGTGAAAACTTGACAACCCACCCTTCTACCCCCACATCCAGGTCATTAATAAAAATCACGAAAAGTAGAGGTCCCAGAACCAATCCTTGTGGGACACTACTAGTCACAACCCTCCAATCTGAATGTACTCCCTCCACCATGACCCTCTGCTTTCTGCAGGCAAGCCAATTCTGAATCCACCTGGCCAAACTTCCTTGGATCCCATGCCTTCTGACCTTCTGAATAAGCCTACTGTGTGGAACCATTGTCAAATGCCTTACTAAAATCCATGTAGATCACATCCACTGCACTACCCTCATCTATATGCCTGGTCACCTCAAAGAACTCTATCAGGCTTGTTAGACACAATCTGCCCTTCACAAAGCCATGCTGACTGTCCCTGATCAGACAATGATTCTCTAAATGCCCTTAAATCTTATCTCTAAGAATCTTTTCCAACAGCTTTCCTGCCACAGACGTAAGGCTCACTGGTCTATAATTACCTACTACACACACTTTCTCTCTCTCACACACACACACACACACACATATACATATATACACCTACAGAGAGAGAGAGAATATTGCTTGATTAAGCATTCTTTGTTGCTTACATGATTCATTAGAGGTTATATGTATTACATGTAAAAGCACGTGAATGCCATATGTCATGGCACTAAATATAAAAACAAAACCAAGAGTAGACCCATTACTCCTTGCTCTGTGTTTTTCTTTTAAGTTTACTATTTTGGTGTAACAAAACATATCAACCTTCTTCATCATCCTATGTACCTGTGTTGCCACTTTCAGAGAACTATGTACTCCAGATCTCTGTTCTCCAACACTCTGTAGAGCCCGACCTTTTACTGTAAGTTCTGCCTGTTTTAATTGACCAAAATGTAACACCTTGCACTTATCTGAATTAAATTCCAGCTGCCATTCCTTGGTTTCACTTTCCCAGTTCATATAGATGAAATTGCTAATATTCTAATATATATATTATCTCTCTCTCTCTCTCTCTCTCTCTCTCTCTCTCTCTCTCTCACACACACACACACGCACATACGCACATATGCATATATATATTGTGGACACAATGTCTCTCCTTGTACACCCACTTCGCTCTATTAATGTAAAGATAGCCTGCAGCGTGCTAAGTTGGTAATTAGTTTATTATTGTAAGGTGGGGGTTATATGGGAGGCAGGGTTTAAGGGTCGGCAAAACATTGTGGGCCGAAGGGCCTGTACTGTGCTGTACTATTCTATGTTCTATGTACTGAGGAACAGGGAAAAATGTTTTTTTGCATACTGTCCATGTAGATCATTTCATTACACAATGGCTTTATGTAATTAAAGGGAAAACAATAACAAAATGCAGAATAAAGTGTTACCATTACAGAGATTGTCTGCTCTCGTTGCACTATGAGGTGCAAGGTCATAACCTGGTAGATTGTGAGGTCAATAGTCAATCTAATCGTACTAGACTACCATTCAATAGTCTCGTAATAGCAATATAGAAGTTATCCTTGAGCCTAGCAGTATGAATTTTCAGCCTTTTCTATCTTCTACCGGATGGAAGGGAGGGATAAGAGAAAAATTGCTGGGTATGTGGAGTTTTGATGCTGTTAGCTGCTTTACTGAGGCCGTGGCTATTACAGACAGAGTCTATGGAGGAAAGATTGGTTTCTGTATTGTGCTCAGCTTTGTCCACAACTCCGTGGTTTCTTGGGGTTACCTTATGCATTTGCCATAGCAAGCTATGATGCATTCAAATAGGATGCTTTCTATGGTACATCAGTAAAAACTGGAGAGCATCAAAGAAGACACGGCAAATTTTAAAAAGAAGCCCTGAGGTGAAAATCTGTTAGCATTCATCTTTGAAGCAATATTAATGTTTTGAAAGTGGACATTTTATTCTATCTGAATCCAAAAGTAATACCTGACTCTAATCATTGGATGTGAACCAATGGACAAACAAGTGGAGAATATGCAAATGAGATTTCAAGCTGCTAAGTAGTTTTTTAAGTTGTGATGAAGTGCCTTAGCCTGAAATGTTGGCTGTTTATTATTCCCATTGTTCCTCCAGCATTTTATATGTGTTGCTCTGAATTTCCAGCACATACAGAATCTCTTGTGTTCATCACTTTTAAAAATATTTTTCCAGGTGTTCCAGCATAAGGATGTGATTGTTAATGCATCCAGCTTAGCTACCAATCAGGCAACGCTGAGAAGCATGCTGAAAGAAGTCATTATGCAGTGGAAACAAACCAGCTTCAAGCTGGTGAGTCACCAGCTCGAGACCTCCACTGTACTGATTATTGGGTCCACTGAAGAGGTTATTACTCAGCTGGAAGAGAGTCTAAACATCATCTCCACCATTAAGAGCTCCCGTTATATGGGACCATTTGAGGTACAGTGTTTGTTAGTTTGAATAGATATTGCCTATGTCTTTAGGCAAGAGGCCATCTGTTTTAAATGGAAATTTGTCATTCCCAGGAAATGCACATCACTGCTGCAGCCACAGACTGTGCTGTATATTGCATGAAGGAGGCAAGACTCTAGTGACAAAGCAGCCAGTTATACTCAGTTATGAAATAATGTGTTTGTCTTTTGAAGCCAAGATTTTTGCTACTCTGCTCCCAATCGTTCAGAAGGACATTTAGAGTAACACTGCTTCATGTGGTTTTAGAGTCATAGAGTAATACATCATGGAAACAGGTCCTTTGCCCCATCTCATCCTTGCCTACCAGGTCCTCATCTAAACTAGTGTCCACACTTGGTCCTGATCCCTCCAAACCTTCCTATCCATCTCTAAATCTTTCCTATCTATGGTCCCAGGGGAAAAGAGTTGGAAATGGCTTTGCGGTGCTATTTAGCTAATTAAATTCAATGAGTACCCAGTGGCTGATCCAACACTAGGCTCTGCCGGCCCAAGTGAGAAGTGAACGCACTGACCATATTCTGAAAACTGGAGCGAGCTGCACTACTACTTCTACTACTACGTCGACTCAGGCCTAGGGGGCCGGAGTCGGGCACGATGATGGACTCTCCACTTCTCCCTCTCCCTCATCAGTGTGTTCAGTTCATCTACATTAGCCGTGCTGCTGTCTTCTAGCAGCGTGTTGACCATAGTCTCGGGAGGGCGCCCAGGGTTCATCCTCCCATGCTTGGGCTCCCATATGATGACTAGGCTGGCAGGTAGCTCGGGGTGGCGTAGACAGTGCCCAGCGAGTAGACAGCAAGCTGCAGGTGGGTGTAAATTGCCATTGTCGTGTGTGGAGGAGCTCTCCTACCTCTCCTAGCAAAGAAATTTAAAAGAACAACTTGTCTTTCTTGGGCAGCTTATGCTGCAGCGAGCCTTGATCTGCATATTTAATATGTATATGCATATCAGAGCTTAATCTGCAAATTGAAAAGAGCCCTGTCTGGATGTGTTTAACTGATAGGAACATTGGCAAGATATCCTGTGCCCAATTTAAAATGTTTTGCTGCTCAGTGTTTGTCCAGTGATTCTGGTTAAAGTCACCCTTTATGTAACACTAATACATATAGCATGTAATCCACAGACTTGCACCTAATGGATGGGGGCATAGACAGCGCAGTATATTCACAAACAACATCTACATACATGCTTGAAAATTGCTTTTGGATTGAGATTTGCATGAATGCTTTTGATAGCCAAAATAGAAGGATTGGGAGGCATTCATTAACTGGCTATTGGTATCTTCCTATTTTTGCTTCTATGAGATAAGGGAAATGAGGGGTATAAACAATGGACAGAAACCCAGTGAGAAATGGGATGTATGGGCAAGTTTCTGGTGAAGCATTATGCATTTTGCATGTTCATTAACATAGTAACTCCAAGCTAGTATTTATTAAATGCAAACTTCCCCTGAATGCAGAATGAGGTGATTGACTGGGACCATAAACTGACCCAGATGGCACTTACGTTAGAAGAGTTGATGACCTGTCAGCGAAACTGGCTCTACCTCAAGCCCATCTTCCAAGCAGCTGACATCCAGAGGTAAGAATCATTCCACATCTGGCACATGCCTTAAACTTAGTTATTTCTGAAGTTAGTGAGGCATCATATCTGCTTCTTAAGATTCGCACAGTATTTAAGATTCCTTTGATTTCAATGGGATTGAGAGGTTACAAAAGCCTGAAGGCATGTACCAGCAGGCTTAAGGACAACATTTATCCCATGTTATAAGACTATGAACTGTCCCCTAGAGCAGGGGTCCCCAACCTTTTTTGCATCGCGGACCGGTTTAATATTGACGATATTCTTGCGGACCGGCCAAGGGGGGGGGGGGGGAAGCGGTGTTCAAGTTCAACAGTGTGTGACAGAGTATGAGGAAAGGTGCAGCTGACTCATATCGTTTTATATCGTCAAATCATATCGTTTCCTCGCGGCCCGGTAGCACATCATTGCGGCCCTGTGGTTGGGGACCACTGCCCTAGTAGGATAAAATGGACTCTTGCCCTCCCAATCTACCTTGCACTTTTCTGTCAGCATTGAGTTTCCTCTGTAATTGTAACACTTTATTTGGCATTTTGTTACTGCTTTTCCCTTGTACTACCTTATTGCACTGATGTGATAAAATGATCTGCAAAACATAGCTTTTCATGATACCATGGTACTTGTGACAATAATTTACCAATTTACAAATGGTCTACTTTTTTGCATAGCTTGAGGAGTCAATGAGTTTAAGTGACTTAAAATGGAGCTTAATCCATGCTGACCACTCAGCCATGTGTTTGACTGATTGCTGTATTATTTCATAACACAGGCAACTAGTAACAGAGACCAAACTCTTCGCCCAGATTGAAGTAACATGGAATGAGTTGGTGATGCGAGTTCAGAAAAACTCAAATATCTTGAAGATTACCAGTACAGCAGGGATCCTGGAGCTCCTGCAGGCCACCAATGCTAACCTGGAAAAATTACTGAAGTGTCTGGAGGTAAAGTATTCTGGAGGAAGAAAGAACTTGATCTCCTGCTTTTTGTCCCATGTTCTGTGCCCTTCTAATTGCTTATCACAGAATCTACGTGCAGAGCGAGAATCCAGACACATCATAGGAACACAAGTGTACAAAGTGGAAAAAAAATAGGGGCCGACTAGACCCTTCAATACTGGCCTGCTATTTAGAATGACTGATATGTACTGGCCTCAGTTTCACTTCTGTGCCAGTTCCTCAGATCCTTCAATGCTTTATACTTGCAAACATTTATCTATCTCCTTTAATGATGCAGCCTCCAGTACCCTTGAGACAGAGAATTCTAGAGATTCACCACCCTCTGAAAGGAGAAATTTCTATACATCTCAGTTTTAAATGACTGATTCCTTTTCTGGTAGCCATGACCCTCATGTTCGTGGCTCTCCCACCAATGTGATGAACTAATATATTTAATAGAGTTGGTTATAAAAATGGTAAGAATGGAAGGTCAGTTAAAACATTTATTACCATTTGATATTCCAATATTGGATGTGCTGATGGAAAGGCTGGTGGAGTTGATTCAATAGTAACATCCAAAAGAGAAGGGAAAAGATTTCCATAGGTAATGAAGAGATGAGAATAGGACACATTAGGCATTGCTGTCAGACAATGTGACAAAGGATCTCTTTCCATGGAACTATCAACAACCACGGGATTGTGCTGGGATCACTGTGGTGAATGTTGATGTTTGAGTAAATGAAGTGGAACTTGAGAACTAATTTGCAAACTAAGGCAATTTGCTCTTGTTGCTATGCAGGATTACTTAGAAGCTAAGCGGATTGCTTTCCCACGTTTCTACTTTCTCAGCAATAATGATCTGCTGGATATCTTGTCTCAGAGCAGAAATCTTGATGCCATACAGGTATGAAGCAAAAATCTGGAATCATAAGGTTGGTTTTAGAATGAAGGGTTTCAGCTGCAGAATTAGAAAGGAGAACTTGGGGTTCTGCTCCTTAAAGATGATTAAAAGGAGGGTTGATAGAAATGTACAAGATCATCAACTATTTAGTTTAGGTATGTGTCCCCAATAACAGAAAGTTCAACAGCTACAGAGTACATAGAACATAGAACACAGAACATACAACCACCACCACTTCCACCTCCACCACTGCCCTTAGGTTGTGTGTTCCAGACTCCAACCACTCTCTGCATGAACATTTTCCCACAAATCCCTTCTAAATCTTATTTTAGACCTATACTCTCAAGTTTTAGACACCATTGCTATGGGGAAAAGTTTACTATTGTCTCTGCTTTCTGTGTAACTCATAATTTTGTATATCTCAATTAGGGCTCTCTTCAGCCTTCTCCACTCTAAAGAAAACAGCCCTGGCTTATCCAATTTCTTATAATTGAAATACTCTGTCCCATCAATATCCTGGTCAATCTCTTCTGCACCTTCTTCAGAGCAACCATATTCTTCTTGTCATGTGGTGACCAGAGCTGCACACCATACTGCAGCTGTGGTGTACCCTATGTTCTGTAGAGTTGTACCTTAGATATATTGCAAGAGAAAAATCACCAGATCTTTGGTTGTTAGGGAAATAGAAAATCCTTTCATTAATGCACAATAGGTTAAATGGCCTCGTTCTATGTCCTATCTTACTAAATAGGAGATAACTGGTGCAGATAAGAACATCACATTCCCTGGTTTTGAAGAACATTTGCTGGTAGTTTATAGCAGTTCAGAAATGTTAAATTTCTTTTAATAAACTATGTTGGTGGAAATGATGTGAGGCCTATATTCTTTTTCTTTTCCAATCTTTTGATTAGTTTCATAATGATAAACATAATATAGTATGGATACAAAGTTATTGGGATTACATTGTTGTAATTAACATATTTAAATATAAACTCAGTTGACACACGGGTATTAAACCTCCCAATCATACAGAATACAAATATAATATACAAAAAAAACATGAAAAAGGGAAAAAATACCCCAAAAGTAAAACTAACCTAAACAATGCTAACCAACTAAACTAAAGAAAGAAAGACAGGAGCTGTTGTGAAACATCAAAAAAAAAGAACCATTAGTGTCGTTGACTCCGCTCCTCTCAACATATACTAAAAAGAAATAGAATAGGTTTCGAAAAGGTCAAATTACATCATATGGAAGTGTTGAATAAATGGCCTCCAAGTCTTTTCAAATTTAATAGAGGGATCATAAATAACACTTCTATTTTTTCTAAGTTTAAACACAACATAGTTTGAGAGAACCAGTGAAATGTGGTGGGTGGATTGATCTCTTTCCAATTCAGCAAAATGGAACTTCTAGCCATTAACGTAAAAAATGCAATCATCCGATGAGCTGAAGAGGTTAAATGACTTGGTTCTATCATTGGTAGCCCAAAAGTTGCAGTAGTAGGGTGAGGTTGTAAATCAATATTCAGAACAGTTGAAATAATATCAAAAATATCTTTCCAATATTTTTTCAAAAAAGGACATGACCAAAACATATGAGTTAAAGAAGCTATGTCAGAGTGACGTCTATCACATTCAGGATTTATATGAGAGTAATAATGAGCTAATTTATCCTTAGATATATGAGCCATATGCGCTAATTTAAACTGTATCAACCCATATTTAACACATATAGAGGATGAGTTAACTAATTGAAGAATTTTTTTCCTATTTTTCAATCGGTAAAGTAATCTTAAGTTTCCTTTCCCAATCAGTCTTAACTTTATTAGAAACGTCTGGACGTATTTTCATAATTATATTATAAATAGTTGCTATTACACCTTTCTGAAAAGGATTTAAATCTAAACTTTTTTCCAAAATATCTGTTGAATATAAATTCGGGAAGGTAGGAAGAACAGTATTTAAAAAATTTCTAATCTGTAAATACCAAAAAAAAGGGATCTAGGCAAGTTATATTTATTAGATAATTGTTCAAAGGACATGAAACAATTATCCAAAAATAGATCACAAAATCGTACTATACCTTTAGTTTTCCAAGCCAAATAGGCTTGATCCATGATAGAGGGTTGTAAGAAAAAATTAGATATAATAGGACTTGCTAGAATAAATTGATTCAACCCAAAAAATTTTCGAAATTGAAACCATATCTGTAAAGTATATTTTACTATTGGGTTATCCATTTGTTTATACAATTTAGAAAGAGTAAAGGCCTATATTCTTACATATTTCTTAATATAACAGATCAAAGTATCAAGAAAATATTTTAACATCATATTTAATATTTTATTTTTGTTATCTAGAATGTTTATCCTGAAAAGGCAGTGGAAATAGATTCAAAGGAACTTACTTTCTTTTTTAGAGAGAACGTTGAAGGCATAGGGAAAAGAACAATTGTGTAGAATTAACTGGGTGGCTTGACAAGGGTTGGCATTATCTCAATGGGTCAACTGGCCACTGGGAGCCAATGATGTCATTCGAAAGTACTCTGAGTTCCCAATTAGCAGCCTTCAAATGAACGGATTCTGATACTGATTTCTTTCCTCTTTCATTAGCCTTACTTGGCAAAATGCTTTGAAAATATCAGGTCTTTGGAAATCAGCAGTCAGTCTGCTAGACCTCCTGTTGTGTTAATGGTCAAGTCTGCAGAAAATGAAAATCTGCCCCTGCTAAGGTACTGTGCAGCCTAATTAATACAGTTACTACTCTTTGGTTGAGCTTGTTCCTTTTTGCATCTCATATTTCGTATTTTAGTTTACCTGGTCAGCAATTATATTTTCAAAGATGATTCCAGAAGTGCAATAGACATTCATCCCATTACTTGATCACATAGCCCATCATTTGAGGTTTATTGGCCAAATGTGAGCAAATGGGACTAGCTTGCTGTGCAGCACTATCAGCATGGACGAGTTGGACGAACAACCTGTTTCCATGCTCTATGACTGTGCTGGCTGTCTGATACTGATATTGACTAGAGCGTAAAGGAAATACATCAGTACAGCCTAGTTCATGCCTGGTGTAGGGAGAGGCAATGCCAGCCCATGAGCACACCGTGACATCTTATTCTATTGCAGTTTATAGGGGTTTGTTGTGTAAAAATTAGCTGTCAAATGCCACGGATTACAACAGTAACCAGACTTTGAGGGGTTCATCACCTATAATGAACTTCGAGGTATACAGAATTTCTGAAATCTGTTGCCATAAAAGGAAGAAATTTTCTTTCCTTTACAACAGTATATTTCATCGTTAATCTTTTACATTTCCAGTTTTCATTCCTCTGATTTTCAGGGATTTGAGTTGAATGTGAGGCTTCCTTTATATCTCAGCCCATTATGTTCTTCAGGGTTGTCACACATTTGATTTCTGACTTTGCACCTTGTTCCTCATCATCATGTTTTTCAAACTACTCATTTTTAGTATATGGCATTCTTATTTACCTACCTATTTCCTATTTACACTTGAGAGATCTGGATAGGATTGGTGTGGGGAGGTTGTTTCCATTGGCTGGAGAGTCTAAAATCTGAGGGCACCACCTCAGAATAAAGGAACATCCCCTTGAAGCAGAGGACTAGTCATTTCTTCAGCCAGAGGATGGTGGATTTGTGGAATTCTTTGCTATAGAGGACTGTGCAGTCCAAGCCATTGGGTGTATTTAAGGCAGAAATTTATAGGTTCTTGATTAGTAGAGGGCTAAGGGTAAGGGGAAAAGGTGGGATAATGCAGTTGAAAAACAATCAGCCATAATTGAATGGTGGAGCAGACTTGATGGTCCAAATTGTCTAATATTTCTTCCATATCATCTGGTCTTATAGAGAAGATTGTGGTGAGTCATTACCTTGAGATAAGGTACTCCTACAGTGTTGCAAGGAAAGGAATCCCAATAATTATGAAGGACTAGTGATACATTTACAAGTCTGGATGATATGGGACTTGGAAGGGAATCTGTGGGTAGTGGTGCTTCTATGCAGGTTCCCATGCAGAATCAAAATGGCTGGAGGCTACCTTTCGTGATGGAGCAGATCTAGGAGAAAAAACCTGAAGTATCATCTAACCTACACTTCTGCCTGAACATATTTGCAATTACAGTGGATTCCAGTTAATTGGGAGATATTGGGACCAGTACATTTTGGCCCAATTAAGTGGTGCCCCATTTACCCGAAGTTTCATAAAAATAGTTAAAAAGTTATTAAAAAAACAAACTACTGTTTAACTGAGTAACAAATTATGTATTTGAATGACATACAAAACAAATTAGAATACTATCAATACCACTACAGTACTATAAAACTGCTGCATTCTTTTGATTAATTGTAAGTGAATAAGATCTGCACAAACATCCTCGTGTAGATAATGAACTGTCTTTATACAATACTATTGATGATTGCATCATTCAAATCTTCATTTTAATTGTAACATTCAAGATTATTGCTGATTCCTTCACATCTTTCGTAGTTCCTAACTTGTTGAAGTAGCGAAGTTATTTCATTTTCTCTCCGACCGTCTATTTCTGGCATCTCCATGCCTGAATGCTTGAAACCACAGAGAGCAAATCAGTGTTAGATATCACTGAATTGTCTTACTTCTCACTATCAGTGACAAAAAAAAACTGTTTTTGAATACAAACACATTCAACTGACACAATTTAAAAACTCTTTGCTCTAAGCATGTTGTGGTGTCTAGCGGCCATGCAAGTGCACGCATCTTACGTGAGTTAGAAACTGTTTGGTAACAGTCTCCTGCCTCAATTAAGCGGCATAGTGTCATAGAACATAGATGATAGAACATAGACATCTACAGTATATTACGGATCCTTCGGCCCACAATGTTGTGCCGACCACGTAACCTACTCTAAGGATGGCCTAGAATTTCCCTACTGCATAGCCCTCTATTTTTCTAAGCTCCATGTACCTATCTAAGAGTCTCTTAAAAGACCCTATTGTATCCACCTCCACCATCATTGCCACCAGTGCATTCTACACACCCACCACTCTCTGTGTGGAAAAACTTACCCCTGATATCCTCTCAGTACCTACTTCCAAGCACCTTAAAGTTATGCCCCCTCGTGTTAACCATTTCAGCACTGAGAAAACAGCCTCTGGCTATCCATACAATCAATGCCTGTCATCATCTTATACACCTCTAACAAGTCACCTCTCATCCTCCGTCGCTCCAAGGAGAAAAGGCTAAGTTCACTCAACCTATTCTCATAAGATACATTCTCCAATCCAGGCAACATCCTTGTAAATCTCCTCTGCACACTTTCTATAGTATCCACATCCTTCCTGTAGTGAGGTGACCAGAACTGAACACAGTACTCCAAGTGGGGTCTAACCAAGGTCTCATATAACTGTAACATTACCTCATGGCTCTTGAACTCTATCCCACAGTTGATGAATGCCAACACACCATACACCTTCTTAACAATGCTGTCAACCTGCGCAGCAGCTGTGAGTGTCCTATGGAGATGGACCCCAAGATCTCTCTGATCCGCCACACTATCAAGAGTCTTATCATTAGTATTATATTCTACCTTCAAATTTGACCTTCCAGATGAACCACTTCACACTTATCTGAGTTGAACTCCATCTGCCACTTCTCAGCCCAGTTCTGCATCCTATTGATGTCCTGCTGTAACCTCTGACAACCCTTCAGACTATCCACAACTCCCCCAAGCTTTGTGTCATCGGCAAACTTACTAACCCATCCTTCTACTTCTTCATCCAGGTCACTTATAAAAATCATAAAGAGGAGGGGTCCCAGAACAGATCCCTGCGGAACACCACTGGTCACCGACATCCATGCAGAATAGGAACCATCTACAACCACCCTTTGCCTTCTGTGGGCAAGCAAATTCTGGATCCACAAAGCAAGTTCTCCTTGGATCCCATGCCTCCCTACTTTCTGAATGAGCCTTACATGGGGAACTTTATCAAATGCCTTGTTGAAATCCATATACTTTGCATCCACCGCTCTACCTTCATCAATGTGTCCCAAGTAAATGAAAGAAATCCCAGTTATTTTCTTGATTAGGTTTTTTTCTTTAAGAGCTGTGCTAAGTATGCAGCTGCCCTGATTAACCAATGGTCCAATTAACCGGAATCCACTGTATTTTAGCCTTGTCTTTATCATTCAAAGTTCAAAGGTTCAAGAGTTCATTTATTATCAAAGTATGTATCCATATACAACTCTGAAATTTGTTTCTCCAGATGGCCACAAAACACAAAAAGAACATGAAAGTTATTCCGAGAAAAATATCAAACCCACCCCCCGCATTAAAAAGAATGGCATGCCAATCATCAACCCCAAATGCCCTTCCCCTGCACAAATAGGACGAGACCATCGACCTCCAAACCCCTCTGCCACCGTACAAAATGGAACAAGAACATCAACCCCTAAACTCCCTCCCCTTGCACAACAAAGTGGAAATAAATGTGGGGGGGGGGGGGAACACGGAATATAAAAAGCATAAGTCTGAGAAAGTCCACAGTCCATAAACATAATAGTCCAATCCATAATGCAGAACCACGGTAACATCTTCCTCTGGCAATGAAGAAAGTGATGAGGCCTCACCACACAAGTGTAGATGCCTACCTGTCTGCCACAGCAAACCACACAGCGATAGGCCACTCACAGACTTCCTCTTGGCAGCATTTAAAAGGAAGGTAGTCAGCGCTGAACTCTCGCTTACCTTCCACATTCGCTTGATGTCTCCATCTTCCTCAATGCTTTAATCGGTGATAAATGGACGCTTTAATTGACAAAATGGAGTGAAACATTGGCTTGTGGCCCGTCCCAAAGTTTTCTTGTTTTGAGGCCAATTGAGTATGCACTTGCTTCCTGAAATCTTCTTGAAGACAGCGAAGTGCTGGATATCTCAAATGATCTCCAGTGTAAATTGCAGGCTCTACAAGTCCCAGAACCACATTTAAGGTGAAATACTAATGTGAAAGAAGTTAAATAGACACTTTCATGTGCAATCTGTGAGATGTTGACCGAAGGAGTGTTGCATGCTGGCGCCATCTTGACCGGAAGTCAACCACTCTGTCCACTCTATCACCCCTCAGACAGTGTTTTCCATATTGCAGCCACCCATATTGTGCAAAAAAAAACAACCTAAAATCCCTTCTAAATTTTTACTCGTTACCCTAAACCTATGCCCACTAGTGTTAGATGTCTCTGCTATCTACTCCATCTACACCCCTCATACTTCTATGTACATCAATTAGGTTCCCCTTTAGACTTTTCCACACCAAAGAAAACAAATCCAGCCTATCTAGCTTCCCCTCCTAACTGTGGAAGACTCTGCCTTAGGCAACATTCTTGTGAATCTTATCTGCACCCTCTCCAGTTCAATTACACCCTTCCTATACACACATTACTACAGCTGTGGCCTAACAAATGTTTATTACATTGCCCCACAATCGCCTTAATCTTGTATTCTATGCCCTGGAAAATGAGGGCCAACATTCTATACCAACTTACCCACTGGTGTTACTACCTTTAGGGATCTTTGGACATGCTCCAATGTCTCTCTGTTCTGCTGTACTCCCACCGTTCATAGCACATGTCTAACCCTTAAGTGCATTACCTCACATTGATCAGGTTCAATTCCATATGCAACTGTTCTACCCACATTCACCAAATGATCAACTTCATCCTGTAAGCTACGACAATCCTCCTCATCATCAACTGCACCACCTATTTTTGTGATATCTCCAGAGTTCACTACTGGGGAGGATGTACAGGTGCCTGAAGACCCACACTCAATAATTTAAGAACAGAGTATTCCCATCCATCATCAAGTATCTGAATTGTCCATGAACCTATGAACACTACCTTGTTCCTTTTTTTTGTACTATTTATCTATTTTATAATTTGTAGTGATTTTATGGCTTTTCACTGTACCGTTGCTGCAAAACAATAAATTTCAGTGATAATAAACTTGATTTTGATTCTGAATGTTGCTAATCACGCCTCTTACTTTCATATTGAAATAGATAATATTCAAACATGAGTGTATATTTGTGGTCATCAGCTGTTATAGCCCACCCACTTCAAGGTTCAAAGATGCACTTCTGCGCACCATTGTTGCATGGTTATTTGAGTTACTGTTGCCTTCCTGTCAGCTTGAACCAGTCTGGCTATTCTCCTCTGACCTCTCTCATAACAACGCATTTCTTGCACCATACTCTGTAAACTCTAGAGGCTATTGTGCATGAAAATCTCAGGAGATCAGCAGTTTCTGAGATTTAACCACTCCATCTGGCACCAACAATCATTCCATAGTCAAAGACACTTAGTTCACTCTGATATTCGGTCTGACCTTCAACTGAATCTCTTAATCATGTCTGCATGCTGTTATGCTTTGAGTTGCTGCCACATGTTTGGCTGATCAGACTTTTGATTAATGAGCAGGTGTATAGGTTATCCTAATAAAGTGTCCACTGCATGTATATAACAAAAGCAAGTACATTACTGGTCTTGGAACTTTATTATCTACTTTAATTACAGATTTTCAACATCTGCATGTGTTTTGCTTTTAAATTGAGGAATTGGTGTTCATGGTGCTGTTTCCTCCTGTCAGCTGTTGAATCGTCTAACAGGATATGGTGAATCTGACCTACTGGCCATAACATTGTTCTTGTCTGTCTGTTGCCTTATGTTTTTGCTGTTTAACTTTCACTAAGTTGGGTACCTGTAGGCGTAGGCTCCCAGCACATTTCTGCACACCTTCATGGTACTGGAGTGGATTCCTATAGATGGAAGGACATGCAGCTCACAGGCTAGTTGGCAGGTAGTTTCCTCTTGAGGTGTGGATACTCTGATGTCTTTTTATGCCCCTCACTCTTTTGGATCTAAAGCCATAACCTAATAAGAAAAATATTTCAGAACCCAAATATTATCAATAACTTCAGTAAATTGCTCCTTTTCCTAGCTAACCAGATAAATTGTATTCATGTGTGAGTTTTCTTTCTTGTTGCTTTTGCTAGCATTTGATTGTGTGAACCTGATGCAGTTAAATTTCATTTTTATCCTGTATTGGTGGTTATTTTTAACAAACTTTGTCAATGTGAAGTTTCCTATGCAGTTGCTGAGAAGTCAGAACTGAAAATCAAAGTGCAGTTTATTGTTATCTGCATAAGTGCATGTACGTAGAAAGACTTATTTGCAGCAGCATCACAGAAGCAGCATTCACAAGGAAAACATAAATTAAATTATACACAGATTTTATAAGAAAACAGAATTATAACAAAAAACAAAGTGCAGTTAAGTACAAAGTGATCAAAGTGGCTGCAACTGAATCTGCGGCAGGTTGGATCATGGCGATTCTGACAACTCTTAAAATTATCTTTTGCAGGAATGTTCGGATACGGGGACCTATTGAAAGCTGGCTGGGTAACATGGAAAGTGCAATGTTCGAAGCTGTGAGAAAGTAAGTGGTCCTGGCATTCAATTCAGGCTACCCACACAAAGTGCTGGAGGAACTCAGCAGGCCAGGCAGCATCTGTGGAAAAGAGTAAACAGCTTGTGCTTCAGGCCAAGACCCTTCATCAGGATTGGAAAGGAAGGGGGAAGGAGTCAGCCTATGAAGGTGGGGGGAGGGGAGGAAGAGGTACAGGTGCTAGGTGATAGGTGAAACTGGGAGGGGGAGGGAGTAAAGTAAAGAGCTGGGAAGTTGATTGGTGAAAGAAATAAAGGATTGAAGAAGTGGGAACCTGATAAGTCAATGGAAGAAAGGGAAGGGGGTGGAGCACCAGAGGGAGGTATTGGGCAGGTAAGGAAATAAGATTAGAGAGGAAAACTGGAATGGGGAATGGTGAGGGGGGTGGTGGAATTTAGCAGAAATTAGAGAAATCAATGTTCATGCTATCAGGTTGGAGGCTGCCCCGGCAGAATATAAGACGTTGCTTCTCTAACCTGAGTGTGGCCTCATCGCAATAGTAGAGGAGGCCATGGACTGACATGTTGGAATGGGTATGGAAGTAGAATTGAAATGGGTGGCCACCTGTCATGGTCCGGTCCGTGAAGTCACCGTATTCCGGTTTACAGTCCGGTCCATTGACCCTTGCTCCAGGTTTTCCTGTCTACCCTGTTTCTGTTCTTGCTGAGCTCTGATTGAGGCAGCTGATGCTCGTTGGGGCCGGCTGCATAAATGCCTTCAGAGACCAGGGTGTGGCTGCTGGATTGTTCTTCTCCTTACTCCTTGTATCCCCTCCTCTGCCTTCTGTTTCCTCACTTGAAGCCTTGCCAGTAACTCTCACCTCGCCTGAAGTTCTCGTTTCGCCTTGCAATGCCTGAAGCCTTGCCTTGTCTTGCTGTCTTGTCCTGGAGCCACTCCATACATTGCTCCCTGCCTGTCCCTTGCCTCCGTCGGGTAAGCCAGGCTGTCTTGCCATTACCTACGGTTGGTTCTGTCCCTTCTTGTCCCTTGCCTCCGTCGGGTGGAGATCCACGCCCTGCCCTGGAGTACTGCGCCCTGCCCAGGAGAAGCTTCCAGTCTCCTTCTCCAGCCTCCGGCCTCACCTCGCCTCAAGTCTCCTGCCTCCAGCCTCGCCTCGCCTCATCTCACCTCCAGCCTCCTGCCAAGCCTCATCTCGTCTCAAGTCTCCAGCCTCCTGCCAAGCCTCGCCTCGTCTCTAACCTCTAGCCTGAAGACTCCAGCCTCCTGCCTAGCCTCAAGTCTGAAGACTCCAGCCTCCTGCCTAGCCTCAAACCTGAAGACTCCAGCCTCCTGCATAGCCTCAAGCCTGAAGACTCCAGCCTCCTGCCTAGCATCAAGCCTGAAGACTCCAGCCTCCTGCCTAGCATCAAGCCTGAAGACTCCAGCCTCCTGCCTAGCCTCAAGCCTGAAGACTCCAGCCTCCTGCCTAGCCTCAAGCCTGAAGACTCCAGCCTCGTCCTTGCCCAGTTCTGGGGTCCGAGCCAGAGGCAAGACCCAGGTACTGGGTCCTTGTCCAATCTCTGGCTCGGAGTCCAAGCCCGGGCTCCTAGCTCTCTTGTCCAGTCCTGTTCCAGGTTCCTGGTTTTCCTGTCCATGTCCTTGCCATCGCCCTGTATCCTAGTCCTGTCCCTAGTACTTCAGTGTCTGTGTCTTGCATTTGGGTCCGTTCCTAGCCACCTCTGTATGACACCACCAGGCAATCCTGTTTTTTCTGGCAGACTAAGCGTAGGTACTCTGCGAAGCGGTCTCCCAATCTGCCTTGGGTCTCACTGATATACAAGAGGCCACACTGGGAGCACCGGATTCAGTAGATGACCCAAAAGACACAGGGTTGCCTCACCTGGAAGGACTGTTGGGGCCCTGAATGGTAGTGAGGGAGGAGGTTTTGGGGTAGGTGTGGCACTTGTTCTGCTTGCAAGGATAAGTGCCAGGAGGGAGATCAGTCTGGAGGGATAAATGGAGAAGGGAGTTGCGTAGGGAGCTATCCCTGTGGAAAGTGGAAAGTAAGAGGGAGGGAAAGATGTGCTTGGTGGTAAGATCCCTTTGGAGATGGCAGAAATCACAGAGAATTATGTGCTGGACGCAAAGGCTGGTGGAGTGATAGGTGAGGACAAGAGTGGATTTCCAGCATCTGCAGATTTTCTGGTGTTTGTGATTCAGTTCAGGCTGGCTGGTGGGTGTAGGGAATGGATAGTTGGTGCCAGTTACTGTCAGTGCAGGCAGTGAATAATTACCATGCTGCTTATTGACGGTAGTAACCTGTTAGGAAAATAGTGCTATTTGCTGGTTAAAACCAAAATATACCAATTGACCTTATAGAGAAGTAGAAAATCATGAGGGGAGTAAATGAGGTGATTGCTCACTCTTTTTTTCCAGAAGAAAGTACTCAAGAACTAGAGGGCATAGATTTAAAAGTGAGTGGGGAGATATTTAAAAGTGACCTGAGGGATAACATTTTCATGCAGACAGTGGTGAGTATGTGGAACGAGCTGCCAGAGGAAGTAGCTGAGGCAGGTATCATTTAAGAAGCACTTGGAAAGGTATATGGAAGGGTGGGGCTTGGAGCAATACGGGTCAAATGCAGGAAATTGGGACTTGTGGGAGGGCACGGTGGTCACCATGGACTGGTTGTGCCATTGTGACCTTAAATTGAAATTACAGATTTTTCCCCAGGGTAAGTAAATCAAAAACTAGAGGGAATAGGTTTAAGGTGAGAGTGGAAAGATTTAAGTAGGACCTGAGAGGTAGCTTCTTCATGTAGAGTGGTCAGTATAATTAATAAGCTGACAGAGGAAGTGGTTGAGGCTTGTACATTAGCAACATTTCAAAGACATTTGGATGAGTTAATAGATATGAAAGGTTGAGAAGGATATGGCCAAACACAGATATATGGGACTAGCTTAGATGGGAATCTTATTCAGCATGGACAAGTTGGATTGAAGGATCTGTTTCTGTGCTCATTACTCTATGAGTCCGTGACTCTAAAAATCTGTCACAGTGGTAAATGTTCAGGATGTCACCTAAAGGTAGCAACTCTTAGAAGGGAGGCAAACACCAATTCCATGACACAACCATCAGGAACAATGCCCAGTGAGGATATCCCTCCTTGCTTATTCTGGCAGCTGGTCGGAGTAAAGGTGAGGTAAAGGTTTGGTGCAGCTTTGACTGCTGTGGGATTGTGTACCCAAAGCCGTGTGATGCCTAAGAAACCTGCTGAATGTTGCAGAATGGTCAGCTATTGAACATGCATCCATTGCCTCACAACTAGAAATGCAGGTGAAGTGCGCTGCTGACTCATTCCACTCTACCCTATGCACAAGGGCAAAGGAGAAGTTTCTCTTGGTGTGGAGAGACTCAGTGACAGTGTGAGATTTCACCTGTTAATTGAGTACTATACTGTTAGAAAGGAAAAGTATTGCCAGTACTGCAGGATTTCATACTAGTATGTGAAATATTGTGCTATTACACTCTTTAAACTGTTGAAAACCTTGTTTGGATTGATGGAGAAAATTTATTTATTGAAAATAGTTGCCAGTGTAATTGGCAGTCTGGACTGACCATTGAATCTCACATTTCTTTGTGCCAATCCTTGCTGTTTTTTCATATCCTTGATACCTTTCCACATTAAATATTTATGGGTGTCCTTTTTTCTACGTTTGTATATTATTAATAAAATCTGCTTCTGCTGCCTTTTGTACAGGAGGTTCTAGATTACCGCTCATTGGATAAAAAGAATCATCTCTTCCTGGAGTCATACGTCCACACAGCATAGAAAAGGCCATTTGGTCTCCTCATCCACACTGACCAATAGGCACCCATCCACATTAAACCCATCTTTCAGCACTTGGCCCATAGTCTTCCTGTTCGTTGTTTTTATCCAGTCACCATCATCCAAGGCTACATGCTGATATCCCCCAATTAGATACATGCCACGCAATGAGACTATAGAATGATGATATTCAGGACAAATACTGCCTGTGGGCCTTTGGCACTGATATTCTTCTTCGAATATTATTCTAGGCATCTCCAGATGGGAGTAACCGACTGGGGATCAACACAATTCAAAAAGTGGGTGCTGTCTCATCCAGGGCAGGTAGTCCTCACCGTGGTAAGCCAAGTCATCATTTAGTTCATTAGTATCATATAGTTGAACAGCAGTGATAATAGCCATTTCCCCATAATGCTTGTGCTAACTTATTGAAAGCATTATTCAATGGAAATTAATACGGAACAGTCATCGGTGAGCATTTATATTCTCTCCTGATGATGGAAGGAAGGTTCTTGATAAAGCAACTAAAGATGATCGGGCTTATCCATCTCTGTAATGATATAATGGAGTTGGGTGTAATTGACTTCCAGGAACCACAGGTCTCTCTGATACCACATTTGGTCAACTACTGCCTTGATGTCAAGGGTAGTCACACTCACTTGTTCTTTAGAAATAATTTCTTTGCTCCATGTTTGAACCAAGTTTGTGATGAGTTCAGAAGCTGAGTGGTCCTGATGAAATCCAAACTAGTATCTAGTGCTGTTAGACAGCATTATTGTAAACACCTTCTATCAGTCTGACAATTGAAAGTATACTATATTATAGTTAGCCTGATCAGGTTAGTCCTGTATTTTAGGACAAAAAAATGACTGGGCAATTTTCCACATCATCAGTATTGTAACCGTGCTGGAACAACTTAGTGAGAGGTGACATTATTTCTGAAGCTCTGGTCTTCAGTACTACACTGGGATATTGTCTGATCCCATAGCCTTCACAGTACCCCGTACCCTCAGTTGTTTCTTGATATTGCATGGTATGAATTGATCTAGCTTCTATGTGGGAGAGAATTTTGGGAGGAAGTGGAGATGGATTATCCACTTGGCACTTCAGCTTTGCCCCTAGCACTCATTCTGGGCCCAATCATTTAAGGACCATGACTTCCTTGGGAACGTCCTCCTCACATCAGTTGTTTAAAATATCCACCTCCATTGAAAACCGGACCTGACTGATAGCAGTGCTTTGATCTGATCTTTTGGTGTGAGAGCATTTAGCTATTTAGTACATCAACAGCTGTGTTAAATTTCACCCTGTTGGCATTATTTCTTGGGTATGCTTCCAGCAGGCCTCTGCATGCCTCATTCAACCAGGCCAGGGTTGATTCCTTGGCTTGATAGCAATGGTAGAGTGAGTGTCTTTGAGGTTGGGCTAGTATGTATTTCTACTGCTGCTGATGGTCCACAGCACTTCATGAATGCCCAGGTTTGAAGCATCTGCAGTCTGCTTTGTGTAACATGATTGTAGTGCCACACCACACTATGCAGGATGTTCTCAATATGAATATAGAGCATTATACAGACATGAGGGGCATACACTGGTCTCTACTGCAGTTCTACATGGACAAGCATCTTCCACAAATAAATCTGTGGAGATAAGGTCAAATGAGCTTATCTCTCTCGATGGTTCACGTATGACTCAGTCTGACATTTATATCCTTCTGGCCTTCACCAGCTGGGAAAGCATTGGTGCTTCTAGGTCACACCCTGATGATGGACATGAAATGTCCCACACAGTGGCTTTCGTTCAAGTGTTGTTTGATGTGGAGGGTCATAGACTCATCAGCTGTGGATGGTGATAGGTAATTTGAAAATTGGGAAATTTCCTGGCCCAAGTTTAATTTAATGTTATGAAACCATGGGTCTGGAGTTAATATTGGGAATTCTCAGGGCTTCTCCTGTCATTTGTATCCAACTGTGCTGTCATCTCTGGTGAGTCTGTCCTGTCATACATGCAGGAATTGTGATGGAGAAGTCTGGCCGTAAAGTAGGCTAGTTTGAGAAATTTGTGGGACAACTCTGTCAGGTGGCTCATCAGTCTCCAAGTGTTTGTGAGAACTTTGTAAGGTCAGCTGGTTTGGGAGGGACATTGCTGTACCCAAATTTTGTGTCTGAATTAATGCCATCTGATTTTATTCTCTTACTGTTTCACTATAGTGATTATGGTTCAACTGAGTGACTCTGTTGGCTAGTTCAGGGATAACCATGTGGACAGAGGGCAGATAGCAAGTCTCCTTTCCTGAAGGTCATTCTTCAACCAGATATGGGCCTGCAACATTTCAATAGTTTTGTAGAAAATAGGCTCTATTTTCTGTTAGTGAGTCAGTCCTCTGCTTGCTGAACTATCACCCCTTATACCATTAGCTCTTACCTTCTGCATTAAACTCTGTCTGCTCTGCTAATTCTCCAAAAGATTTTGTGAAACTGATTTCCCTTCCATAAAACAATGGAGACTCTGTTTAATTGGGTTATGATTTCTAAATACCCTGCTGCTACTTCATTAGTAATAGATACAGGTATTCTCCCAGTGGCAATGACTTTTTGTTTCCTGATTCTAGTCTCCATCTTGACTTGGATAGGGGCATTATAGTTGTGATTTACCAATCCTATGAAACTGCTTATTTGATCTGCAATGTTATTTTGTAATCAGAATAAAGTTTAGCATCTCTGACATATGTCATCAAATTTGGTGCAGTAATATAACGCAATACATAAATAACTATAAATTACAATAATAAACAAATAAATACATGCACTCAGAGGGTTGCGTTATTAGGTACACCTGCTTATTAATGCAAATATCTAATTAGCCAATCATGTGGCAGCAACTCAATACATAAAAGCATCCAGACATGTCAAGAGGTTCAGTTATTGTTCAGATGAAACATCAGAATGTGGAAGAAATGTTATGTAAGTGATTTTGACTGTAGATTGATTGTTGGTGTCAGACAGGGTGGTTTGAGTATCTGGGAAACTGTTACTGTCCTAGGATTTTCACACACAACTGTCTGCAGAGTTTTCAGCGAATGAATGTGAGAATCAGAAAACATCCAGTGAGTGGCCATGATGTGCAGAAGAGCATCTCTGAATGCACAGCACGTCAAACTAACTGGATGGGTTACAGCAGCAGAAGGCCATGAACGTGCACTCAGTGACCACTTTCTTAGATGTAGGATACATCTAATAAAGACCATAAGGCTGTAAGATATAGGAGCAGAATTAAGCTATTTGTCCATTGAGACTGCTCCACCATTTCACCATTTTCCTTTCAGCCCCAGTCTCCTGCCTTTTCCCCCTATCCTTCCATGCCCTGACCAATCAAGAATCTATCAACCTCTGCCTAAAATATACATGCAGACTTGGCCTCCATAGCTGCCTATGGCAATGAATTCCACAGATTCACTACTGTCTGGCTAAAGGAATTCCTCCTCATCTCCATTCTAAAAGGATGTCCCGCTATCCTGAGGCTGTGTCTTCTGGTCTTAGACTCTCTCACCATAGGAAACATCCTCTCCATATCCACTCTACCAAGGCCTTTCACCATTTGATAGATTTCAATTAGGCCACCCCTCATTCTTCTGAATTCCAGTGAATACAGGCCTAGAGTCATCAGTCACTATTCATATAACAAGCTGTTCAAACCTGGAATCATTTTTGTTAACCTCCTTTGAACCCTCTGCTGTTTCAACACATACTTTTTAAGATATGGGGCCAAAGCTGCTCTCAATACTCCAAGTTAGGCCTCACCAGTGCTTTATAAAGTCTCAACATTACATTATATGAAATGGTCACTCAGTGGAGAAAAATTAAATTAAGTAAGTAGTGCAAAAAGCAAGCAAAAATAGTGAAGTAGCGTTCATTGTCCATCTGAAATCTGATGGTGGAAGGGAAGAAACTGTTCCTAAAATGTTGAGTGTGTGCCTTCAGGCTCTTGTTTCTCCTCTTTGATGGTAGCAATGAGATGAGGGTATGTCCTAGGTGATGGGGGTCCCTAGTGATGGATGCCGCCTTTTTGCAGCTTCGCCTTTTGAAGATGTCCTCAAAGCTGGAGAGGCTGGTGCCCATGATGGAGGTGGCTGAGTTTGTAACCCTCTGATTGGGGGGTGTTGTGGACAGCCTGGAGGGTTTTCAGACGTTACAATGGGATGTTGATAAGATGCAGAACTGGGCTAAGAAGTGGTAGATGGAGTTCAATCCAGATAAGTGTGAAGTGGTTCATTTTGTTAGGTCAAAATTGAAGACAGAATATAATATTAATGGTAAGACTCTTGGCAGTGTGGAGGATCAGAGAGATCTTGGGGTCCATGTACGTAGCACACTCAAAGTGGCTATGCAAGTTGACAGTGTTGTTAAGAAGGCGTATGGTGTGTTGGCATTCATTAACTGTAGGACAGAGTTCAAGAGCTGTGAGGTAATGTTACAGTTATATGAGACCTTGGTTAGACCCCACTTGGAGTACTATGCTCATGTCTGGTCACCTCTCTACAGGAAGGATGTAGATACTATAGAAAGGGTGCAGAGGAGATTTACGAGGATGTTGCCTTGATTAGGGAGCGTGCCTTGAGAGAATAGGGTGGGTGAACTAGGGCTTTTTTCCTTGCAGCGACAGAAGATGAAGGGTGACCTGATAGAGGCATATAAGATGTTGAGAGGCATTGATTGTGTGGATAGCCAGAGGGGTTTTCCCAGAGCTGAAATGGCCAACACAAGGGGGCATAGTTTTAAGGTGTTTGGAAGTAGGTAGAGAGGGGATGGCAGGAGTAAATTTTTCACACAGAGAGTGTTGGGTGCATGAATTCACTGCCTGTGACGGTGGTGGAGATGGATGCAATAGGGTCTTTTAAGTGACTCTTAGATAGGTACATGGAACTTAGAAAAATAGAGGGCAACACACATCAAAGTTGCTGGTGAATGCAGCAGGCCAAGCAGCATCTGTAGGAAGAGGTGCAGTTGACGTTTCAGGCCGAGACCCTTCGTCAGGACTAACTGAAAATAGAGGGCTATGTGTTAGGGAAATTCCAGGCAGTTTCTAGAATAGGTTACATGGTCAGCACAACATTGTGGGCTGAAGGGCCTGTAATGTGCTGTAGATTTCTATGTTCTGTTATGCAGTTTTTCTCAATCCCGTGCAGCAGCCCCTCCATACCAGACAGTGATGCAACCAGTTAGAATGCTCTCCACGGTACATCTGTAGATATTTGCTAGTCTTTGGTATCATACCAAATCTCTTCAAACTTTTTTTTTGAGTTACTGAACATTTTATTCACAATTTTAATTTTCAAAAATGTATTTGAATCAATTCCATAGTTTGTGAATTTTTTTTTTGGTAATTTATTTTTTTATTGAAGTTCATCATCAGACAAACATTTCCATATACAAACGTTTGTATTTCAAATGATGTATTTCAGATATTATACATATATATCATATAGTCATATTTGCCACGAATCACCACATAATATTTATCTGAGGTATACATCTATAGAAAAGAGAGGAAAGAAAAAACAAGCAAAAGGAGAAAACTATGTACAAGTAGGGAGTGATCTTTTTTTTTTACAACATTCATTGATTTGTGAGAATAAAATCAGGCCTATGAGGTGCTATGTAGTTGAACCATTTTTCCCAGTATGAATCAAATTGTTCCAGCTTATGATTAACAGATGCTGTTACCTTCTTCATTTTGTAAATGTCCATTGTAATTTCTATCCATGCATTTAAAGTTGGGCTCTCCTGTGATAACCATTTCCTGGTAAGAGTCTTTTCACCAGCCACCAGCAGTATATTCAGTAAATATTTATCTCTTTTCAACCATTCTTGAAGTACATACCCAAAATATATAGTCTTACTTTCTAAGGGTATTTCACATTTAAAAATGTCTTGTAGGGCATTGTGTATCCCACTCCCATAGTCTTCGATAATGGGGCAATCCCAGAAAATATGATAATGGTTTGCATTTTGATTTCCACAATTTCTCCAGCAAACAGGGAGGTTACTATCATAATGGGATTTCTGAGAGGGTGTAATAAAATGCCTTAGCAAGTTTTTCCAACCAAACTCCCTCCATTTCTGTGAACTGGTACACTTCCATTGATACCTCCATATTATTGTCCATTCTTCCTCAGATATAATTATCCCTCCTTCCTTCTCCCATTTTGTTATAATGTATGAAGTCAAATGTGTTTTAAGATTTGACAAACCCTTATACACGCTTGAAATGATTCTACTACCATTATCTGAATTATATGCTTTTCTAAATAGCTCTATCAAACATGCACTTGCTTTGGTTACATTTTTAATACTTCTATTAACATACTGTCACATCTGTAAATACTGGTAAAAGTCTTGTTTTTCTAATAAATGTTTCTCTTTAAGCATTTCAAAACTGGACAGTGTTCCTTCTTTCATTAAATTGCAAAGAACTGTTATTCCTTCAACTGTCCAGTCCTTAAATCTAGCATCCAGTTTATTCGGTGTAAACTTCTAATGAAGTATAGCCACTGATATGTTGGACCCAGCATAGACACCCAGGAACATGAAACTTCTCACCCTTTTGACAGCTAATCCTTCGATGGCAACCTGTATGTCTTCCCTTGTCTTCCCCATCCTGAAGTCCACAGTCAATTCCTTGGCCTTACTGATACTAAGTGCAATGTTGTTCTTGCGACACCATCGAACCAGCTGATCTATCTCACTCCTGTACCTCTCTTCTTCACCATCTGAGATTGTGCCAACAACAGTTATGTCACCAGAAAATTTATAGATTGCATTTGAGCTAAGCCTAGCCACACAGTTGTGGGTGTAGAAAGAGGAGAGCAGTAAACTAAGTACGTACCCTTGAGGTGCACCGGTGTTGATTGTCAGCAAGTAGATGTTATTGGTGATCCGCATTGACTGTGGTCTCCCAATGAGGAAGTCAAGGTTCCAGTTGTAGAGGGAGATACAGAGACTTGGAATTTGGAGCTTGTTGATTAGAACCGAGTGCATGATGGTAATCAATAAACAGCAGCCTGAGGTAAGTGTTACTATTGTCCAGGTGATCAATAAACAGCAGCCTGATGTAAGTATTATTATTGTCCAGGTGATCCAAGGCTGAGTGGAGAGTCAGTGAGATTGCATCCTCTGTTGTGAATATATTGTGGTGATCGTCAGATTGCAGTGGGTTCAGGTCCTTGCTTAGGCAGGAGTTGATTCTTAATGCATTTCATCACAATAGATGTGAATGCAACTGGACAATAGTCATTGAGGCAACTCAGTCTCTTGAAGGATATTCTGACATCAGCCTCTGAGGTGTATTTCGTGTAATTATCCTATTACCTTTTGCAAGTTACTACTGAATCATCTTCATCCACTCATATTCCTGAGTGTGACAGATGATAGATGAAAGTTCCTTTATCCTCTCTAGTTTGTTTAGTGATCACCTTAAATCTGTTCCCTCTGCTGTTACTGTAACCAGCAAGTCAGTTCTGGAGTGCTGGAGGAACTCAGCAAGTCAGGCAGCATCTATGGAGGGTGTTACGTACCCCATAACTGGGTTGCCAAACCAGCAGAAATGGACCACTTAGTTGGAGTCTGGATTACTGGAACTAAGAAAGTTTTATTAAAGAAATAAGCAATACAGTACTCTAATAGTAAGGATATAAATGCAACAGGTTAGCAATGATTAAACACACATGTACACAGAACTAGGATAATAGGATCAATCAAGCTCTATCACAGTCTAGGGGTAAAATGATCAGTCATCAAGTGACACAGAGTTCAGTTCAATTCAGTTCGCAGTAATCGCCATCGTGCCGTTGGGGAGAGAGAGAGAGAGAGAGAACGAAAATATGCAAATCGGATTCCAAACAGACCTTCGATATTCCTTGCAGTTAGCTTTTGGGTGAGCCCTTTGTAATGTCTTCTGAGGTCACCGACTGTGACCCCTCCGTTCCAGATACGCTTGTTCTTCTGCGGTGAACCCGTCACCCAGGCAAGGGCGGACACACACACCGGGTTCCCGCCCGACCGTATCTTTCCACCCTGTGAGTCTATGGCTAGTCCCGCGACCAGACCTCCAAAACTCCCACCAACTTGTGGGGGCACACCGCTTCCAGGGTCTCGTTACTGCGTGGTGTCGTGTGTCTGTTGCCTCAGCGAACCTGTCCCTTTTTATCCCCCTGCTGGGGTATCGCCTGTCCACTTCAAACTTCAAACAGTTCAGGGTTCAAAGCCACCGGTCTCTGACAATACTCGGAACTGTGTCTCCTTTTCGTTAATCCCTCTCGTCTCTCATAAACATTTCTGAATGTTCCCCCATTGTCCTCTTATCGGCATCAATCTGCTGATAATTTGGTCTGTTGTCACAAGGAGAATAAGTAATCAAAGTTTTGGGCTGAGTTCTTTAATAATGGTCCTTATAGTCTCTTCCCTAAACATCAACTGTTCATTCCCCTCCGTAGATGCTGCCTGACTGTTGTATGTATTGCTCAAGATTTCCAGCATCTGCTGAATCTCTTATGTTTACAGTAGAATTGCTGCCTTGGCTCTTATCCCATTGTGTCACCAAGGCTTGTCACAGGCACTGCTGTTTGTGACATTGATTCTTGCATTTCTCAGCCCAGTTTGAGGAGGACACCCCCAGGGAGAAAGAACAGCTATACCTAACACACTTCCTATTGAAAAATATATTCTATTTTTAAAAGTTATTCTGAGCAGAATGGTTGAGAAAAGCATTTCTCTAATTGCATAATGTGACAACCTAGATATCAGAAGATTTCATTTGGGCTGAGGAGGGCTCACTAAAGTGGGAAGATGATACAAAATCTGTTCCTCTGTAAAGAATATTCTAAGATCTGTGTATAAATTGTTTCAATTATTATCATAGAAGGAACGCTTAATTGCTCTGGGTCTGTACTCATTGGAATTTAGAAGGATGAGGAGGGATCTCACTGAAAAATTTCAGATGTTGAAAGGCCTGACGGAGTAGATGTGGAAAGGATGTTTCCCATGGTGGGAGAATTGAGCACAAGAGGGCAGAGGCTCAGGATAGAGGGGCGTCCATATAAAACAGAGATGCGGAGAAATTTCTTTAGCCAGAGGTTGATGAATTTGTGGAATTTATTACCACAGACAGCTGTAGTGGCCAGGTTGTTGGGTGTATTTAAGACAGAGCTCAATAGGTTCTTGATTGGGCTCAGCATCAAAGTTTATGGGAAGAAGGCTGAGGAGAAGAAAAAAATGATTGAATGGCAGATCAGACTCGATGGGCCAAATGGCCTAATTCTGTTCCTATGTCTTATGGTCTTAAGTGATAAAAGGTGAACATCTTTATTTAAAGGAAAAAGTACTCCAATGAATTGACAATTTATTACACTTTAAATTAGGCAGTGGTGTTGAGATTAGGATAGATTTTGTACACTAGCCACTTTGTAAAAGGACTTTAAAACATAGGAGCGGAATTAGGAGATTCAGCCCAAATCTGTTTGGCCATTTAATCATGGCTAGTTTATTTTCTTCTCTCAATCCCACTCTCCTGCATCCTCCCCCAAACCTTTGAGACTCTTACTAATCAAAAACCCAAGAACCCCCACTTTCAATCTACCCATTGACTTGATCATAGTTGTCTGTGGCATTGAATCCCACAGATTCACCAGTATCTGGTTAAAGAAAATCTTCCTCATCTCTGTTCTAAAGGGACATCCTCTATTCGGAGGCTATGCCCATTGGTCCTAGACTCTCCCACTATTGGAAACATCTTTCTATCTAAGCCTTTCAATATCTGGTAGGTTTCAATGAGATCCATCCTTATTCTTCTAAACTCCTGCAAGTACAGATCCAAAGGAATCAAGCACTCCTCTTTCATTCCTGAGTTTATTCTCATAAACCTCCTTTAGAACATAAAACATAGAATAGTACAGCACAATACAGGCCCTTCGGCCCACAATGTTGTGCCGACCCTTAAACTCTACCTCCCATATAACCCCCCCGCCTTAAATTCCTCCATATACTTGTCTAGCAGTCTCTTAAATTTCACTAGTGTATCTGCCTCTACCACTGACTCAGGCAGCATACTCCATGCACCAACCACTCTCTGAGTGAAAAATCTTCCTCTAATATCCCCCTTGAATTTCCCACCCCTTACTTTAAAGCCATGTCCTCTTGTACTGAGCAGTGGTGCTCTGGGGAAGAGGCGCTGGCTGTCCACTCTATCTATTCCTCTTAATATCTTGTATACCTCTATCATGTCTCCTCTCATCCTCCTTCTCTCCAAAGAGTAAAGCCCTAGCTCGTTATTCTCTGATCATAATGCATACTCTTTAAACCAGGCAGCATCCTGGTAAATCTCCTCTGTACCCTTTCCAATGCTTCCACATTCTTCCTATAGTGAGGCGACCAGAACTGGACTCAGTACTCCAAGTGTGGCCTAACCAGAGTTTTATAGAGCTGCATCATTACCCCGCGACTCTTAAACTCTATCCCTCCACTTATGAAAGCTAGCACCCCATAAGCTTTCTTAACTACCCCATCTACCTGTGAGGCAACTTTCAGAGATCTGTGGACATGTACCCCCAGATCCTTCTGCTCCTCCACACTACCAAGTATCCTGCCATTTACTTTGTACTCTGCCTTGGAGTTTGTCCTTCCAAAGTGTACAACCTCACAATTCTCCGATTTGAACTCCATCTGCCACTTCTCAGCCCACTTCTGCATCCTATCAATGTCTCTCTGCAATCTTCGACAATCCTCTACACTATCCACAACATCACCAAACTTTGTGTCGTCTGCAAACTTGCCAACCCACCCTTCTACCCCCACATACAGGTCGTTAATAAAAATCACGAAAAGTAGAGGTCCCAGAACCGATCCTTGTGGGACACCACTAATCACATCCCTCCAATCCAAATGTACTCCCTCCACCACCACCCTTTGCTTTCTGCAGGCAAGCCAATTCTGAATCCACCTGGCCAAACTTCTCTGGATCCCATGCCTTCTGACTTTCTGAATAAGCCTACTGTGTGGAACCTTGTCAAATGCCTTACTAAGGATTGGACCCTCTCCAATCCTAGCATCACTATTCTTAGATATGGGGCCCAAAACTGCTCATGATACTCCAAATGTGGGTTGAACAATGCTTTATAAAGCTTCAGCATTTTATCCTTGCTTTTAGTTTCTAATCCTTTGGAAATGAACGCTAACATTGCATTTGCCTTCCTTAGTACTGACTCAACCTGCCAGTTAACTTTTAGGGAATCCTGCACAAGGACTCCCTAAAGAAATAGTCTACACTTTTATTCTTTCTACCAAGATACATAACCATATACTTCTCTATACTCTATTCCATCAGCTACTTCTTTGCCCATTCTCCTAATTTGTCCAAGTCCTATTGCAAAATCTCTTTTTCCTCAAAACTACCTGCCCTCCACCTAACTATGTATCTCCCACAAACCTGGCACAAAGCCATCAATTCTGTCATGAGTAATCATAAGACCATCAGACAAGAGCAGAATTAGGGTATTCGGTCCATTGAATCTGTTCTGCCATTCAATGCTGATCCTTTTCTCCTCTCCTCAGCCCCACTCCCCAGCCTTCTTCCGTAACCTTTGATATTGTCTCCAATCAAAAGCCTATCAAGCTCTGCCTTAAGTACACCCAACAACCTGGCCTTCACAGCTGCCTGTGGTAATAAATTCCACAAATTCACCACCCTCTGGCTAAATAAATTTCTCTATCCTGAGTCTGTGCCCTCTAGTCCTAGACTCCCCTACCAGTGGGAAACATCCTTTCCACATCTACTTTGTCTAGGCCTTTCAACATTTGAAAGGTTTCAATGAGATCCCCTCTCATCCTTCTGAATTCCAATGAGTACAGACCCAGAGCCATCAAATGTTCCTTGTTTGATAACCTTTTCATTCCCTAAATCATCCTTGTGGACCTGCTCTGAATCTCTCCAATGCCAGCATATCTTTTCTTAGCTGGGAGCCCAAAACTGTTCACAATACTCAAGGTGAGGCCTCACCAGTGCCTTATAAAGCCTCAGCATCACGCCCATGCTCTTGTATTCTAGACCTCTTGAAATGAATGCTAACATTGCATTTGCCTTTCTCACCATCGGCTCAACCTGCAAGTTAACCTTTAGGGTACTCTGCACAAGGACTCCAAAGTCCCTTTGCATCTCAGATTGTATTTCATTTGCCACTTTCTTGTTCATTCTCCTAATGTGTCTGAGTCCTTCTGCAGCCTACCTGTTTCCTCAACACTACCTGCCCCTTCACCAATCTTCGTATCATCTGCAGACTTGGCAACAAAGCCATCTATTCCATAATCTAAATCATTGATATGTAGCATAAAAAGAAGCGGTCCCAACACTGACCCCTGCAGAACACCATAGTCACTGGCAGCCAACCAGAAAAGGATCCCTTTATTCCCACTCGCTGCCTCCTACCAATCAGCCAATGCTGTAACTATGCTGGTAACTTTCCTGTAAAAACCATTGGGTTCTTAACTTGTTAAGCAGCCCTATGTGTGGCACCTTGTCAAAGGCCTTCTGAAAGTCCAAATATACAACATCCACTGCATCCTCTTTATCTATCCTTCATGTAATCTCCTCCATGAATTCCAACAGGTTCATCAGGCCAGATCTTCCCTTAAGGAAATCATGATGACTTTGTCCTATCTTGTCCTCTGTCAGCAAGTACTCCATAATCTCATCCTTAACAATTGATTCCATCATTTTCCCAACCACTGAGGCCAGGGTAACTGGTCTATAATTTCCATACTGCTGCCTCCCTCCTTTCTTAGAGTCGAGTGATATTTGAAATTTTCCAGTCCTCCTGAACCATGCCAGAGTCCAATGATCCTTGAAAGATCATTACTAATGCCTCCACAATCTCTACTGCTACCTCTTTCAGAACCCTAGGGTGCAGTTCATCTGGTCCGGATGACTTATGTATTCTTGTCTCTTCCAGCTTTTTGAGCACCTTCTCCTTTGTCATAATAAGTGCACTCACTCACTTTACTTTCCTCACATCTTTCAACATCTGCCACACTGCTGTGTCTTCCACAGTGAAGACTGATGCAAAATACTCATTTAGTTCATCTACCATCTCCTTGTCCCCTGTTATTACTTCTCTGGGCCCATTTTCTAGTGATCCTATATCTATTCTAATTTTTCTTTTATTTTTTACATATTTGAATAAGCTGTTACTCTCCACTTTGATATTGTTCACTAGCTTGCTTTCATATTTCATCTTTTCCCTCCTGATTCTCTTAGTCGCTCTCTGTAGGTTTTTAAAAGTTTCCTGATCCTCTATCTTCCTACTAATTTTTGCTTTGTTGTATGCCCTCACTTTCACTTTTACATTAGTTTTGACTTCCCTTGTCAGCCACAGTTGTACTATTTTGCCATTTGAGTATTTCTTGGTTTTTAGAATACATCTACCCTGTACCTTCCTCATTTTTCCTAGAAACTTACGCCATTGCTGCTCTGCTGTCATCCCTGCCAGTATATCATTCTAATTTGCTTTGGCCAACTCCTCTCTCATACCACTGTTATTTCCTTTACTCCACTGAAATACTGCTACGTCAGATTTTACTTTCTCCCTATTAAATTTCAAAGTTGAACTCAATCAATGCCTCCTAAGGTTTCTTTCACCTTAAGCTTCTTCATCGCCTCTGGTTCATTACATAATGCCCAATCCAGTATAGCTGATCCCCTAGTAGGCTCAACAACAAATTGCTCTAAAAATCCTTCTCATAGGCATTCAACAAACTCGCTCTCTTGAGATCCATTACCAATCTAATTTTCCCAAATGACCTGCATATTGAAATCTCCCATGACTATCATAATATTGCCCTTTTGACATGCCTTTTCTATTTCCCATTGTAATTTGTGGTCCACATCCCAGCTACTGTTGGGAGGCCTGTATATAACTGCCGTCAGGGTCCTTTTACCTTGCAGTTTCTTAATTCAGCTCACAAGGATTCAACATCTTCCAATCATATGTCACATCGTTCTACTGATTTGATGGTATTCTTTACCAGCAGAGCCATGCCACCCCCCTCTGCCTACCTTCTTATTGCTCTGATACAACGTGTAACCTTGGACATTCAGCTCCCAACTACAACCATCCTGTCGAGATTTAGTGATGGCCTCAACATCATACCTGACAATCTGTAAAAGTGCGACAAGATCATCCACATTATTTCCTATACTCTGTGCATTTAGATATAACACTTTGAGTACTGTATTTCCTACCCTTGATTCTGCATCCCTAATGCACTGATATTTGACCTGCTTGCTGCAATTTTGTCCTGTCATCTGCCTGTCCTTCCTGACAGTCTGAATGCATGTTCTTTGCTTTTTTTGCCATCCATCCCATCCTGAGTCTCTTCACTCTGGTTCCCATCCCCCTTCCAAATTAGTTTAAACCCTCCTCAACAGCTCGAACATATCTCCCCATGAGAATATTGGTCCCCCTCAGGTTCAGGTGCAAACTATCACTTTTGTACAGGTCATACTTCACTCAGAAGAGATCCCAATGATCCTCATTGGTTACAGTAATATATGATGGTCAGGTTTAGATAAAAGAGCTTTGGAATGCTGTGTCTGAATGGGACAAAAGCCAGGCTGAAAACACTTGAACTGAACAGGTCAAAGATGGTCCATTTTCCGAAGGTGAATACGTGAGGGAGAGGATAATTATTTGAAATGTTTGGATGGATCATCTGGGAGTAATGCTGAGACATTATACTGCACATGTCTTGCTAGTTATGGAATAGAATCTAACACCAGCCCAGCAGAGATGGATTTAGTTGGAATTGGGTGCATCACTCCAGTAGCCAGTCTCTTGAGGCTGGAAAATGCCTCACTGTCACCATCAGCATGTCAGAGAGGTTCTGAAGACCCTAATCACAGACCTGTCTTCGTCTGTAAGCTGGAGGTGTTCAATAGTTATAACAAACACTTTGGAAAACCTGAAAAGCTGCTGCAATATTTCCTTAAGTAGACTGCTATTCCATAAGTGTTTGAGGAAATGATTTATTGTCTGACAGATTCTAACAATGTGAACACCTATTAAATCCACTATGATTTATGGTCTTTCATGCATTGTCAATAAATTTATTTTTAAAAAGGACTTTAGATATGTTTCTAAGTTTGGTTCACTTGTTTCACTCGGCCTGAGTCTATTATCCCCATGCCTCACACCAATGATTTGAGGCTGTAATACAAACCAGCTCTGCAGCAATATGGCTGGACTTTTCTGATGCACTTCCCAAACCTGTAACCCCTGTGCCATCTAGCAGGTCACAGCAGCATACATACCTGAGAATGCCATTCTGGTATTGTTGTAAATCTTGACTATTTACTGCAAATTTCTTTTTTTAATAACTTTCTAGCAAGGGAGTAGTTAAGAGACAGCACCAAGATCTCCTCCAAACTGCCTCAACCCACTTTCTTGCAATTCCTTTTTATATAGTTTCTTCTTGTCCAGTAATTTTTCACGACCTGTGCTAGGTTACATAGAGGTTAGATGAAGATGGGCAAAGCCACTGATAAAGAACATTGAATGGTATTGCAGTGCTGTAGCAAGGATATGTAGTTAATCATTAACCCTTTTGGAGCCATATTCTTCCTATTTCTCCACGGTCCCCCTTTTTATCCTCTAAGAACAATCAAGATAGCTCTTAATCATCATCATATTGAATATTCATCAAGGTATCGAGTGCTTCTTGCTTGCTTTCTGTTGAAAGTTTAGTTATAGAGAACATAGTGATTGCTACGGTTCAGGGGCCTTCGCTGTCTTATAATCCCACTTAAGGCACAGCCTAGGCATAGCTGTATCTGGATAGACATGTAGGTTATAACTATAAGAGCCAGCGTGATAAGGACATACCTTGTCAGACGCTTAACAGTGCCTCCCAACATCTAGTATCCATCCCCACCTTTCCTTTTTCACTTCTTGATTTTGTACTGCTTCCTCATCCACTCTGCTCAACAAAGCAGCAGAAGGCTTTATTAATAGCAATGCAGACACCTTCACTAGCTTCATAAGGAAGTCGAGGGCAGGCAAATGGTTGTGAAGAGCATAGCATAAAGCTGCTTTACCCCATCATTATTCTTATAGTACATATCCTTGCCCAATGCAGTGGTAGAATTTTAAAGGCATTGTTCTGACAAATCCGGAATAATTCAGGGCCAAATAAATGTGGGGTACAAATCAATGCAATTCTGGCAGAACCTCATCCAGTTAGGGGCATAGGTGGAGAAGTTCTGTAGTCAGTGCCACCTGTTCCTGTAGGTGCCTGCTTGTCTCAGGGCTCTGAGACCTATGAGCTTCCAGCAAGGCAGAGTACAGTTTGATCCTACCCCCGTACAGTAGGTGGAATTATTCTCACTGAATTACCCATTAAATGATGACCTCCCTCATAACTGAGACTGTGTTCTGCTGACAGTTATATCTCCTACCTTTATCCTTGTAGTGGAGAATAAAGTCACTTTTAAGAGCCATCCCTTGACAGATGTGGTTCCTTTCTTTATATTCCTAGGTGTTGGAAATCCATATAAATTTTAAGCTAAGGACTTTAAATTGGGCCTTGCTGGTCTTATAGTCAGTGAGATACTGATATTAAATCCTCCACCCTAATATTCCATTGAGTAAAGTTCCTCTGACACAGATGCTCACACCTCCACATTGGAACATTCATAGAGCATAGAACTGTACAACTCAGTATGGGCACTTTGGCCCACAACGTTGTACTGAGCAGTATAAACCTGCTCCATGTTTAATCTAACCCTCCCCTCCCACAGCCTTTAACCCTCTATTTTTCTTACATCTATGTGCCTATATAAGATTCTTCTGTATGATCCTATTGTCCCATTCTCTCCGGTAGTGCATTCCAGACATCCACCACTCTGTGTAAAAAAAAAACAAACAAACTACCTCTGACATCTCCCCTAAACTTTCCTCTGCTCAGCTTAAATGCATGTCCTCTGGCATTGGCCACTGCTATCCTTAAAAAAAAAAGTTGTGTTTTGTCCACTCTGTCTGTGCCTCTCATAATCATATACACCTTTATCAAGTCACCTCTCATCCTCTGTCACTCCAAAGATAGAAGCCCTGGCTTGCTCAAGCTTTCCATATAAAACATGTTCTCAAATCCAGGCAGCATCCTGGTAAATCTACTCTGTACCTTCTCTGAAGCTTTCACCTCCTTCCTATAAAGGGCCAACCAGAAATGACACAATACTCTAAATGTGGTCTAACCAGAGTTTTATATAGCAACACATACAAAATGCTGGAGGAACTTAGTAAGCCAGGCAGGATTTATTGAGGGGAATAAACAATACCCCTGACTGTTTATTCCTCTCCATAGATACTGACTTGGTGAGTTCCTCAGCACTTTGAATGCTGTGCACAGATAGAATTTTCCAGTATTTGCTTAATCTTGTGTATTTTATATAGAGCTGCAATACTAGCTCTTGAAGTCTATCTCCCATATAATGAGGGTCACTACACCATACCTCTTCTTAACCACCTATCAATTTATGTGGCAACTTCAAGAGATCTATGGGTTGGGACCACAAGATTCCTCTGTTCCTTCACACTGCTAAGAATTATGCTATTAACTCTGTATTCCGCCTTCAAATTCAATCTTTCAAAGTGAATCACTTTTCTAGATTAAACTCCATCTGCCACTTCTCTGTCCAACTCTGCACTCTGTCTATAATCCATTTAAACTACAACAACTTTGCTCACTATCCACAACACATCCAAACTTCATGTCATATGGAGACGTGCTGATATACCTTTCCAGTTCCTCATCCAAATAATTTATAAAAATATCAGAGAGCAGGGGTCCCAGGACAGATCTCTGCAGAACACTTCTGATCACCAATCTCCAGGCAGAATACACTACATCTATGGGCAAACCAATTCTGAATCCACACAGCCATGTTTCCATGGATCCTAGGCCTCATGATTTTCTGGATGAGCTTACCACTGCAACCTTGACAAACACCTCACTAACATCCATACACACCACAGGCACTGCTCCACCTCCATCAACTTGTATTGTATCCTCCTCAAATCTCAATGAAGCTCATGATCTGCCTATCACAAAGCAATGCTGGCTTCCCCTAATAAAACTAACCTTCTCCAAATGCTCATAAATTCTGTTCTTAAGAATCCTCTCCAATAGTTTGCCTACCACTGAAGTAGAACTAAGATCATAAGACCAAAAGTCTATAAGAGATAGGAGCAGAATTAGACCAATTGGCCCATTGAGTCTACTCCACCATCCTCTCATGGCTGATTTATTTTCTCTCTCAACCCCATGCTCCTGCTTTCTCCCCATAACCATAGATGCTCTCATTAATGAAGAAACTATAAACCTCCACTTTCAATATACTCAATAACTTGGCCTCCTCTGCCACCTGTGAAAATCAATTCCAGAGATTCACCACCCTCCAACTAAAGAAATTTGTCATCATCTCTGTTCTAAAGCAATGTTGTTCTATTCTGAAGCTGCGTCCTCTGGTCCTAGATTCCCTCACTATAGGAAACATCCTCTCCATGTCCACCTCTCTAGTCTTTCAATAGTTGATAGGTTTCAATGAGATCCATCTATTCTTCTAAACTCCATCGAGTACAGGCCTAGACCCATCAATCACTCCCCATATGTTAACCCTTTCATTCCCAGGATCATTCTCATGAATCACCTCTGGACCCTCTCCAACACCAGCGCAACTATTCTTAGATATGGGACCCAAAACTGCTCATGATACTCCAAATGAAGTTTGACTGATGTCTTATTAAGCCCTTGCATTACATCCTTGTATTGCTTTTATATTCTAGTCCTCTTAAAATGAATGCTAACATTGCATTTTCCTTCCTTCCCACTGACTCAACCTTTAAGTTAAGTTTTGGGGAATCCTACACGAGGACACCCAAGTCCCTTTGCACCTGTGATTTCTGAATTTTCTCACATTTTAGAGAATAGTGTACATCTTTATTCATTCTATCAATGTGTATGACCATACGCTTCCATATACTATATTCCATCTGCCTCTTCTTTGCCAATCTGTATATGTCCTTCTGCAGACATCCTGCTTCATCAACACTATCTTCCTCTCTACCTGTCTTTGTATTGGCTGCAAACTTGGCCATAAAGCCATCAATTCCGTCATCCAAATCATTGGCATATAATATGAAAAGAAGAGCTCGTAACACTGACCCCTGTGGGACACTGCTAGTCATCACGGACAACCAAGAAAGGTCCCCTTTGTAAACTCGAGGAATTCTGCAGACACTGGAAATTCAAGCAACACATGTCAAAGTTGCTGGCAGGCAGCATCTCTAGGAAGAGGTACAGTCGACATTTTGGGCCGAGACTCTTTGTCAGGACTAACTGAAGGGAGAGCCCCTTTGTGCTTACTCTTTGCCTCCTGCCAGTAAGCCAATCTTCTATCTGGTATCGTTCCATGGTCTCTTATCTTATTTAGCAGCCTTATATATGGTACCTCGTCAAAGGCCTTCTGAAAATCTAACTAAAGAACATTCATTGACTCTCCTTTGTCTATCCTGCCTGTTATTTCCTCAAAAAATTCCGAAAGATTTGTCAGGCAAGATTTCCCCTTAAGGAAACCATGCTGACTGTGGCCTATTTTATCATGTTCCTTCAAGTACCATGAAACCTCATCCTTAATAATGGACTCCAACATCTTTCCAACCACTGAATTCAGGTTAACTGGCCTATAATTTGCCATTTTTTTTTTACTTTGACTTCCCTTATTAGCCTAGGTCACCTCATCTTCCCTTTAGAATACTACTTCTTCTTTGGGTTGTATTTATCCTGTGCTTCCGAATTGTTCCCAGGAACTCCAGCCTTTGCTGTTCATCCCTGCTAGTGTCCCCTTCCAATCAACTTTGGCTAGATCCTCTCTCATACCTCTTTAAGTCCCTTCACTCCACTGTAAACTGATACATCTAATTTAGTTTCTCCCTCTGAAACTGCAGGGTGAACTCTATCATATTATGATCAATGCCTCTTAAGGTTCTTTCACCTTAAGCTCCCTAATCAAATCAGGTTTGTTACACAACACCCAACCCTGAATAATCTTTTCCCTAATGTGCTCAACCACAAGATGTTCAAAAAATCTATCTTGTATGCATTCTATAAATTCCTTTTCTTGGGATCCAATCCAACCTGATTTTCCCAAACTATTTACATATTGAAACCCCCTGTGACTGTTATAACATTGTTCTTCCTATCTTCCTTTAGTTTGAAGCCCACATCCTGGCTACTGTTTGGAGTCCTTGGCCATAACTCCAATCAGGTTTTTTTTTACCCTTGCAGTTTCTTAATTCTACCTACAAGGATCCTATGTCCCTCCCTCTAATGATTTGATTTAATTTTTTACTAACAGAGTTACCCGCCTCCTCTGCCTACCTGTCTGTCTTTCAAAACAATATGTATTCTTGGATGTTAAGTTCCTTGGATATTAGCTATGATCTTCTTCGAGCCATGACTCAGTGATGCCCACAACAACATCATATCTGCCAATTTCTAACTGCGCTACAAGATCATTTACGTTATTATGTAAACTGCCTTGGTGAACACTGAAGCAAAGTATTCATTAAGAACCTACCTTACCTCCTCTGCTTGCAAGCACATGTTTTCTTCTTTGTCCTTTAGCAGCCCTACCTTCACTCTAGTCATCCTCCTGTTCTTCCCATATTTGTAGAACATCCTTGGTATTTTCCTTAATCCTACTTACAAAGGCCTTCTCATGTCCACTTCTAGCTCTCCTAAATCCCATCTTGCACTCCTTCCTAGATCCTAGACCCTTGAGACTCTTAATTCTCAAGAGTCCTGTCTGATTTTAACTTCCTAAACTTTAAGAATGCATCTTTCTTCCTTTAATTAAGTGCTCCACTTCTTTTGTCAACCATGGTTCTTTTACCCTATTGTCCTTTCCCTGTCTTAGTGGGACAAATCAATCCAGAAATTCATGCAAGTTTTCTCTAAACAGTCTCCTCATTTCTGCTGTGCATTTTCCTGAGAATCTGTGTTCCCAATTTACGCTCTAAAGTTCTTGCCTAATACCATCATAATAAAGCCTCCTTCAATTAAATAGTTTCCATATCATCTGTTCTTATCCTTGGCCATGGCAATGCTGTAGCCCAGGGAGCTGCAGTTACTATTTCCAAGATGCTCGCCCACAGAGAGCCTAGCACCCGACATGGTTCATTGCCTGGTAGATATGGCCTCTCCCCTAATCTGTCTGCCATCATACTGTGCCTGGTGTCCTTCCTGGACATACCTAATAAATTCTTCCCTGTCTAGCCCTTTTGCACTACAGAGGTGCCAAACAATATTAGGGAAGACCATAAGGCCATAAGACATAGGAAGAGAATTAAGTCATTCAGCCCATCAAGTCTGCTCCGCCATTCCGTCATGGCTGATCCCAAATCCTACTCATCCCCATACACCAGCCTTCTCACTACATCCTTTGATGCCCTGACCGATCAACTTCCACTTTAAATATATGCATGGGCTTGGCCTCCACCACAGTCTGTGGCAGAGCATTCCACAGGCCTTCTACTCTCTGGCTAAAAAAATTGCTCCTTATCTCTGTTCTAAAGGGTCACCCTTCAGTTTTGAGGCTGTGCCCTCTAGTTCTGGATAACCCCATCATATGAAACATCCTCTCCATATCCAGTCCTTTCAACATTCTGTAGGTTTCAGTCACTTAGGAAGATGAAGTCATTTATGACAACAGCCCCGTCATTTTTGCGCCTTTTCAAAATCTTTCTGCTGATCTGCCCCTCAGTATTCTTGTAACTATTGGGGACATATAGAATATCCACAATGGGGTGATTGCTCCTTCCTGTTTCTGACTCCCACCTACACTGACTCAGTCACGATCCCACCATGTTGTCCTCCCTTTCTGCAGCTGTGATAATACCCATGATCAACAATGCCACTCACCCTTCTTTCTTTACCTCCCTCCCTGTCCCTTTGAAACAACTTAACCATGGAACATCAAGCAGCCAATTCTGCATTCGTGAAAGCAAAGTCAGTCTTTGTAATGGCCACAACATCATAATTCCAAGCACCAATCCATGTTCTAAGCTCATCACTCTTATTCTTAATAATTCTTGGATTAAAATAGATACCTTGCTACCCGTCCAACTGATTGTATTTATGCCCTATTCACTACCCACCTTTCTTCACACTCTCTCTCCCATTGTACCTACCTTTGCAGTAAGAGCACCATCATCTGATTTATCCTCTGCTTCCCAACCACCTGCCAAGCCAGTTTTAACCCTCCCCAGTAGCTCTAGCAACCTGCCTGCAGGGACATTGATTCCTCTAGAGTTCAAGTGTAACCCATCCCTTTTGTACAGCTCATTCCTTCCTTAAGAGATCACAATGATCCACAAATCACAGATTATAGATGAGGCAGGTCTCTGGTTACTTCCTTCTGTGCTTCCAATACCTGAAGAAGGAAACCTCTCAAGAACTGAGTCAATGCTATGCAGTAAGTAGGTCAACATGTCCTTGCTCAAAGGAGCACTGACAGGCAACTTCATGGGCAGCCCATTCCTATCTCATGGGAGACAGTCTAGACACTCTTCTGGATCTGGACCATTGATGGCCTTCCTTGCTGTCCACTACTCCTCAAATTTTGGCATAATCCACACATTTCCTGATCCAGTTTAGCAAGTTATCACTGTTAACCTTTCCTCATTTCTTTCACCAGTTCCCTGGTGGTGTGATCCATTATCACTCAACATCATCTTGAGTATTTCAAATCGAGGAGCAATGTCTTTTAGCAAAACCATCTTTTCTCCTTGTGGGATAAGTTTCTAGAAAACATATCTATTATCACCAGTACATAATGCATCCACCTTGCATTTAGGAATCAGCATAAAATCTATATGCACAAAAGGGCCCCATGTTGGGGCTTTAAAAGAGGTACACATTTTTGCCAGGTGTTTTTGCCACGTTATATTTTTGACAAATCGTGCATTTCATACTAACTTATCAGTGCAAGCAGCAAAGCCTGTTGGAAATCAATTTTGTTGAATGATATGACTCAACCCTACTTTTGTCACATATGTAAAAGAATGACACATATGGGCAAGCCAAAAGAGAAGGTTCCTGGGGTCAACCACATAGCCATTGTGGGTGATCTAAAGAATTTTGGTTGTTTTGATAACAGACAGTCTTCTGCAAATTTGATTTCCCCCCATTGTCATCATTTTGAAAAACTTGCCACTTCATCAATAAAACTTTATCAAATGGACCCCTCTGTTTCTGTTGCTGATGGTGGTTTTGGTGCTGGCAATGCTGTAAAACACTCATAACCTTAGGCAATGGTATGTCCTCCCATCCAATATAAGTAGTAAAGAATATTTGCTTAATATGCAGTTGCAACCCATTTACAATCGTTTTAATCAACGTGGCCTGCCCTGATTGGGGCTGAGGCCTGAATGACTGTCAAATACTTCTCACATGTGCTCAACATAATCACCAAGTCCTCATCTGATTTTGTGCTAATCAATAATGGACACTAAACATCCTTCACTCTAGTCAGAACATTACCCCATTTAGTTTGGCCTCCAACAGTACCTTCTGACCAGTTGCACTTTCTGCATACTTGTTTCTAGTTCCTAAGGTCCATCATTACCTCAATATCCACTTGTAAAATCTCCATCATATGCTGGAAACATGCTATGTCTTCATGGGATTAGGCATGTAATCTACTATGGATCTTAATTCAGGGAATGTCCCGATTCTTTAAACATGGACGGAAAGATGATCATTATATATCTTTTTATTATGGCTGGTGTTTAAAGATTCGAGGGTTGTCACTGCACACCATGTGCCAACAAAATATTTGTGCATTTTATTTTGAGTACGTGTGCAGCGACAGAGACTTACTGTTCACAGCAAGGACCCATATGTGTACTAAGGGCAGAAAGACTTTGCGTAAGCAAATCCTTACCTCTATGTATACTCAGTGGCCACTTTATTAGGTATGCCTATACACCTGCTTGTTAATGCCAATCAAGTGGCAGCAACTCAGTGCATAAAAACATCCAGACATGGCCAAGAGGTTGAGTTGTTGTTCAAAGCTGACAGGAAGACGAAAGTAACTTAAATTAACCATCCATTACTATCCCGGTGTACTGAAGTGCATCTCTGAACATACTACACATTGAATCTTGAAATGGATGGGCTACAGCAGCAGAAGGCCACAAACATGTATTCGGTGGCCGGCCATGTTATTAGGTACAGGACAAACTTTGTTTGCATGTCATCCATACAGATCATTCCATTATAACAATACATTGAAGTAGTACAAGTAAAAACAACAAGAAGGTGTTACAGATACAGGGTAAGTGCAGTGCAGACAGACAATAATTTGCAACATCATAATGAGGTTGATCTTACTGTACTAGTGGATCATTCAATAATCCTGTAACAGTGGGATAGAAGCTGTCCTTGAGCCCGGTGCAATGCACTTTCAGGCTTTTGTATCTTCTGCCCAATAGGAGAGGGGAGAAGAGAGAATGTCTGGGGTGGGTGAGAGTCTTTGATCATGTTGGCTGCTTTATTGAATCAGCAAGAAGTGTAGACAAAGTTTATAGAGGGGAGGCTGGTTTCCATGATGTGCTGAACTGTGTACACAATTCTTGGCAGTTTTTTTACAGACTTGAACAAAGCAATTGCAATACAATCTGTGATGTATCTGCATAGGATGCTTTCTATGGTACATTGATAAAAGTTGGTAAAAGTTAAAGGGGACATGAAAATTTTTTTAGACTGTTTGGGAAGTAGAGGCACCAGTGAGCATTCTTGTCCACAATATCTGTGGATTTTCATGTTAAAGAAGGAAGCCTTTTACAGGGATAACAGAGAAAGCTAGAAACACTCAGTGGGTGAGGAGGAGGAAAATATAGTCAATGTTTCAGGACAAAAATCTTATTTAAAACTGGAAATGTAAGAAAACAAGTGTATTTAAGCTACAGAGAGGGGGAGAAGGGAGGGAGTGTCTGCTATAGGGTGCTGACCAAAATTGTCAGGTGAAAATTACTTGGAAAGGTGACATTGGGAGGCAGAAAAGTAAAATGAAACTACCTGAAACAGAAAGATGCAGCCATTTTGGCAGAGAATGGGGAAAGAGGGAGGGATTGTAGCTAAAACTGAAAGTTCCATATTATGGCCCGAAAGCTGTAATACAAAAGGTGGAATGCTGTATCTTAAACAGCTGGAGCAAAATAGGAGCCAGAAACAGGGATCTCAGAGTGAGTGTGTGGCAGAGAACTAATTGGGAAGAGTCACCTTTGTAGTCCCTCAATCTGCTTTAGTTTGTCTTGATACAGAAGAGACTACAACACAGGCACTGAATTCAGTACTAGAAATCAGAAGTGGACAGGAACATGCATCCAAAAGTTTTAGAAGGTTATGGACCAAATGTTGGCAAATGGTACTAGCTTGGATGGGACTTATTGGTTGGCATAGACCAGTTAGACCAAAGGGACTGTTTCAATGTTGTACAACTCTATGACTTTAAGTGAAAGTGTATCTTTGCTTTACCTGAAAGGACTGTTGGGTTCCTGGATGGTGTAGCATCTCCAAAGGATGTATGGGGAAGTGTCATGAGACAGGGAGTAGTTGGTGGAGATTAAAGAGACCAGGGAATCACAGAGAGAGCAATTGTTTCATTGACAATTGGCAACTGGTTTATTGTTGTCACATATAGTATAAAACTTTATTTTGCATTTCAAAGATAAATTCAAAGCACACATACATCAGGGTGTTACAGAGGGAAACGCAATAGTAGATTGTAGAATATAATGTAACAGCTATAGAGAAAGTGCAGTGCAGGCAGACAATAAGGTACAAGGGGTGTGATGAAGTGGATTGTGAGATCAGGAGTTTATCTTTACTCTACAAGAGTGCTGGAATGTGTGGTGGTTGAATCCTGTTGAAGGGGGAGAAAATTATGGAGGACGATCTGTTAAATATGGAACCAATTGGGGAGGATGGTGAAGACATGGGAAATCCTATCCTTGTTCTGATTGAGAGAAGAAGGGCGAGAACATAAATGTAGGAAATAGAAGAGGTACATTCGTGAGCTGTATCAGGTGTGATAGGAGAAAATCATTGTTGAGGAAAACAAATTCTTCAAGGCACTGATGTGGAAAGTCTCTTCAAGAATCCTTCAATCTGTTTTGTCTGTCCTGACTCATCACGAGTTATCTAATTGTCCTCCCCTCCAGAGCACAACATTTCATAGCTGATTTCCCTTTGAAAGCAATTATTGATGATGTTGGCACTATCCTTCTAGACCACAATAGCTTAAGATAGTTAATATAGCATGCAAGGCCTCAAATCTCATTGGGTTTGGTATTTTCTGTTTCAAAACAAAAGGACAAGCAGCACCTTACCCATCTGAAATTTGCTGTTTTTGTGTTGGTGCAGAGCCAGATAATGTTCAACCGAGATTGCATGAACTGCTTCAGTGGGACCAAGCCACAAAGCCAGCTACAGGAAGTCCATCTAGAGCTGATGAATAGGCTTGATATGTTGGCTGAGCTCGTGTGTGCACCTCTGCGACCCTCCCAAGAGACAGTGTTGGAGAGTCTGGTAACCATCAATGTACACTGCCGTGATGTGCTGGGTGACATAATTGTTAAGAAGGTCTTCAAAACAGAAGATTTTGAGTGGACCAGGTAATAATCAGCCTGAAAAGCAATAATGCAGCTAGACACACTGGGAAACCTGCCAGCCCCTCGGTCTCCAGTCTCCATCAGGGTTGTGGGCAGGATGGCGTAATTTAAATATCAATCGATGGAGTACAGTGATTCTGTGGATAGAAGGTAGTTGCCTTGGGTAATGTGGAGGGTCTGCATTGACCAGCTGGCTTAACGTCAGCTCTCCCTAGACAGTCAGGTTTCCTTCAGGGGTAGAGACCTGGGATGGGGTTGTCCAGCCTGAGATTCAGCCAGCTGTTCAGCCCTCACTGGATATAGTCCTTAAGTGACCATTATATGCCCTCCCTCTTCCATTTATCCTGCCCACGAGCTCCAACCATTCATCACCTGACTTGCCAACCACTCCTTATCTACCATTTGGTCATTCAACTCACCATTCTTGCTGAATATCTCCCCTACCATTAGTCACTCAACTTTTCCATCCCTGCACATTCTTCCCTCCTCATTTGATTATTTTGGCCACTTCTCCTGATGCAGCGAGAAGTATATAAGGAAGTCCATGGAGCAGAGGTTGTTTGCCATGATGTGCTGAACTGTGCCCACAACTCGCTGAAGTTTCTTGCAATCTTTGCAGATCAGTTGCTATACCAAGTTTTGATGCCTATGGATAGGATCCTTCCTATGGTGCATCAATAAAAATCAGTAAGGGTTAAAAGAGACATGCCAATTTTCTTTAGCCTCCTAAAGATGTAGAGGCACAGGTGCACCTTCTAGGGCATGGCACCTATCTGGTTGAACCAGGAGGGGGTGTCAGTGATGGAGACTCCTAGGAGCTTGAAACTCTCTGCCTCACTGCCATTGATGCAAAAGGGAATAGAACCATAGAGTAAAATAACAAAGAAATAGGGCTTTTAGCCAAACAAATTCATGTCAGCCAAGATTCCCATCTAAGCTAGTCCCATTCGGTTGTGTTTGACCCATTTCCACATAAACCTTTCCTATCAATGTTCCTGTCCAAGTGTCTCTTAGGTGTTTTTATTACACCTAGCTCAACCATTTGATTTAATAGCACATTTCCATATACGCACCATGCTTTTTGAGAAAAAGTTGCCGTTCAGGTCCCTTTAAAATTTTTCTCTTCTCACCTACACCTATGTAAACACAAAATACTCTGCAGATGCCGGGGTCAAAGCAACACTCACAACACGCTGGAGGAACTCAGCAGGTCGGGTAGCATCCAAGGAAACGATCAGTCAACGTTTCGGGCCGGAACCTGAGGAAGTCCTGACGAAGGGTTCCTGCCCGAAGCATTGACTGATCATTTCCACGGATGCTGCCCGACCTGCTGAGTTCCTCCAGCGTGTTGTGAGTGTTACCTACACCTATGCCCTTTAGTTTTTGATTCCTCTTCCCTGGGAAAGTTCTGTTGAAAGGGCTTTCATTTTTCACAAATGCTGCCTGAACTGCTGAGTGTTTGCAGCATTTTTAAAGACATGATGTTACTGCATTGTTCATTTATATTCAAAGTTATCTGAAGACCCTGACACACTAACTCTTGCAGAATGTTTTATTCCTGAGCTATCCCAGCAATTATTTCTCATTTATTACTGCCTGATATATAGAGGCAGCATCTGCACACTGTGGTACGCATATTGTTTATACATAATATAAATTGTGTAGATGTTTAAACACATGATGTATGCATCCATAGAGAATGTACACTATTTATTTATGCATGTTATACTGTGTATGCATCTGTATATATGTTCTTGCGTACATAGGGGTAGGTGGATAGACCTTCCACAAAGGTAACTTTTTGCGTTGTAACAGTATTATGAATTGAGTATATTCATAAAGAACCAGTAATTGACAGTCTCTGCTGCAGCTCGAAGCCTAGTGGGTGCACTTGTAAGATGCATTGTGACTTGGGGTTATTGTCATCCCACTGAAATATGTGTGTTTGAAAGGCATGGAGAGCTCTGACAGAAAATCTGTGTTTCAGGCAATTGCGTTATGAATGGAACACGCAGAACAACTCTTGCTACGTCATGCACGCCAAAAGCTCCTTCATCTATGGCTATGAGTATCTTGGCTGCTCTCCCCGATTAGTAATCACTCCACTGACTGACCGCTGCTGGCTAACTCTGACTGGAGCCCTGAACTTCAACCTTGGAGGCTTGCCATCAGGACCATCAGGGACAGGCAAAACAGCAACAGTCAAAGACCTCGCTAAAGTAAGTGTTCAGTGCTGAGCAACGATCAGAAAATGATCTTAAATTCCCTTCTAACATTTTATAGCATGATATTCAGTACTGGGCTTCTTTATCTCCTGTTTTAGTGAAGACTTAAAGTCATTAAAACCAAGCAGTGTAATCATTGGAAAAGTAAAGCATTGTGCCCAACATCACCTGTACCAACAAACAGGATGCAAGACCTGATGTGGGGTTTCAACCCAAAATGCTGGCAGGTCCTTCCCCCCCTCCCATAGGAGCTGTTCAATCCTCGGAGTTCCTCCAGCATCTTGCTTGTTGCTCTAGGTTCCAGCGTCTACAGTCTCATGTGTCTCCAGATTTATTACCTGCTCCTGCCTTAGGCTGTTCTGCTACAAAGGGCATAAGCTTAAAATGTTAATCTAATTTCCTGCATTCTACTCATATCCCTCCGTCCCCCCCCAAGTGCTTATTAAGTGGTATTATTGTACATACCTCAAACACTTCCTGACAGCTCGTTCCATTTACTCACCACCCTCTGTATGAAAAAGTTGCCACCTTAATCCTATGTCTCCAGATTCTATCTTCCTTACCCTACCCACCTTATGTTTGTCTCTCATAATTCTAATTACTTCAATAGGATTCAATAGGTACATTTAATGTCAGAGAAATGTATACAATGTATATCCTGAAATTCTTTTTCTTCACAAAATCCACAAAAACAGAGGAGAGCTCCAAAGAATGAATGACAGTTAAACATTAGAACCGCAGAGCCCCCCCAGCTCCACCCTCCCGTGCATAAGCAGCAGTAAGGCAACGACCCTCACCCCCCCCACTCCCACCAGCTAAAAAGCTTCAGCGCCCTCCACTGAGCACTCAGGCATGCAGCAAAGCATCAATAAAGACCCAGACTTGCAGTACCCCAAAGATTACTCGTTCACCCGGTAATTCAACATACCACAGGCTCTCTCTCTCTCCCTAATAAATGAGAAAAAGGGGTATCCCCGTTTCACAGCGAGAGGGGAGACATAACAAACAACTCACTGATTTACAATGTTAAAGTTTGTTGCGTTGCTTTTGCTGAGCGCTGCACCCAGAGAGTTAGCCCCAGAAAGGCTCAGCTCTCTGGACACGAAGCCCCCGGCAGCTAACCCACTGCTCCTGATGTTCTGTGTTTTCCCACAACACCTCAGTCGGGGCACTGGCCTAGAATCAGCCCATCTCCAGAGCCACGAAAATCTGGCACCCTGAAGATGTGCTAGTCTTCCAGGCCATGTCCTTGGGATATCATGAAACCCTGAGAGCAGGTCCCATTCCCGCAAAGAACCGAAGTCAGAGTATAACTCCAGGTCAGAGTCATCAAAAGAACCTTGAAAAGGAAAAAAAGATATATGAAAGATAGAAATCTGCTGTAAAATTATCCCTAATTCTCCTACATTCCAAGGAATAAAGACCTAGCCTGACCAACCTGTCACTGTAACTCAGGCCCTTTATTAGCCTGACAAACCACGACTGCTTTCCCCATTAATGAGCAACAATTTTCATGCAGCAGGTTGGGTGAATGTTTGGCCAGCCTCTGGCAGAGTCTTTTGAGTGTTGTGGTGCCATCTTAGCTACATGTGGAGTTAGTGATGACTCAGGAAACAGGAATACCCATGTACAGAATAAAAGAATGTGTGGGGCCAGAGCAGAAACAAAGTGGCAAGTTCCTTTCTCTGAAGGATCTGAAGGAATGTGCTAGATTTGTTTAGTAAAGCCAATGACCTCCTGCATGAATCCACCATATAGAACTCTACATTGACTGGATGCAGCTTGACACATTGAAACATAAACCCTGTGCTTTACCATACCCTATGAAGCATCCCATTATAACTTGCTGTCCCATTTTGGTTAGCTGATCTATGTAAATTCAGCAACACTCACTTGCAATCCTTTAACTCTGAAATAGAGTCTTGTCTTGCATAGCTGTGTTGGAGAACAGATTTTGAGTATCTACCCTCTCATCATCTTAGATGCTTCTATTACGTCAGCCCTCCGCCTCCTTCACGCCAGGAAAATAAGCTCAACCTCTGCAATCTCTCCCCATAACTATGGGCCTCCAATCCAGACAACATCCTGCTGAATCACATTTTACAACTGCTATGTGCTGTACAATCTCATCTTTTCTGTAGTGTAGAGACCAGCGTTACACACAGTATTCCTCATGTAGTCCTGATGAATGATCCTTATCCCGAAGCATTGACTATGTCTTTGTTTCTACAGATGCTGCCTGATCCACTGAGTTCCACCAGCAGCTTGTTTTTTTTTTTGCTACAACCCAACGAGTGCTTTGTAAAGCTCTAGATTTATACTGCATGGAAATACCCCAACACATTGATGCTGACCAAGTAGCCAACATAAGCTAATCTCATTTGGCTGCATTTGTTCTGTGTCCTCCTAAACCTTTTCTATCCATATAGCTGTCTCAATGTTTTTTAATGTAAATGTACTCACATCTATCATGTCCTCTGTCAGCTTGTTCTATATAGCCAGTACCATCTGTGTTAGAAAAAAGTTGGACTTTATGTTCTCTTTAAAGCTTTTCTATCTCACTTTGCTGTCATGCCATATACTTTCTTGGCCACTGTATCAACCTCTGTTGGTACTTTCAGAGAAGTGTAGACTTGAACCTCAAAGTTCCTCTGTCCATCCAATTCTTCAGTGCTGTAACATTTCCTGTAAATGTCCTACCTGTAGTGACTTCCCAAAATGCCAAAGCTCTGCTCTGCTCAACTCAACTCTATCTGATCTGTATCTTGCTGCAACCTCCGACGTATGATCCACAAACTTACTAATCGTGTCATATATTCATATCCAAATTGCTCATGTGCTGATAGGATAGTTGACTACTGTAATTTACTCCTGTATGTGAGTGTCTATGTGAGAAAGAATAAGTGTTAGGGTACAGGAAACTAAGGGTAAGTAGAACTGATACAAGAGCTGGCATGGATCCAGTGGGCAGAAGAGCCATGTAATAAATAAGTGAGTGACCAGAATTAGATGCAGTACTCCACTGGTAGCCAGACCAAGAAATCTTATGCTTTTTCAAAACTTTCACATCTGACATTCCGACCCGAAAGTATAATCCAGATACATTCATATACTGCACTCACTTAGAATTGCGTCTCATATAATGTTTCTTGCTTTCAGTCTCCTTTGACAATGTATCACATTTCTTGAAGCTGACTGACATCTTCCTCTTTATTCCATAGGCAAACAGGTGCTGGGAATTTCTTCAGTGTTTTCTTTCTCATCTACCACTACATCCAAAATGGATGGGAACTCTGGGTACACTATGTAAATAAGGCTTCCCACCAGCCTTCCATATCTTTATCACATAGCTTCTGTGGAGTCAATCTATATTCCGTCTGAGACAATAGAGAAGGGGACAGTTTGGTTTATCGTTCCAAATGGCTCTTTGGATCATAGAACATAGAACAGAACATAGAAATTTATGCCACATTACAGGCCCTTCAGCCCACAATGTTCTGCCGCCTATGTAACCTACTCTAAAAACTACCTAGAAATTCCCTACCGCATAGCCCTCTATTTATCAAATCTCCATGTGTTATCTAAGAGTCTCTTAAAAGACCCTATTGTATTTGCCTCTAACACCCACGCTGGCAGTGCATTCCACACACCCAAAACTCCCTATGTGTGAAAAACTTACCTCTGACATCCCCCTTGTGCCTACTTCCGAGCACCTTAAAACTACGCCCTCTCATGTTAGCCATTACATTGCAGCCCTGGGGAAAAAGTCACTGGCTATCCACACGATCAATGCCTCTCTTCATCTTATACACCTCTTATCAGGTCACCCCATATCCTCTGTCACTTTAATGAGAAAAGGCCAAGTTCACTCAACCTATTCTCATAAGGCCTGGTCTCCAAACCAGGCAACATCCTTGTGCAGTGAAAATTATGACTGAGAAGGTGCTCAGGAAGCTTAAAGTCTCAGGGCACATAAATCTCCTGGACCTGTTGGAATGCACACTTGGGTTCTGAAGGAAGTAGTTGGAGAGATTGCGGAGGCATAACAATGATCTTTCAAGAATCGATAGATTCTGCAATTGTACCCAATGACTGAAAAATTGGAAATGTTACTCCACTACTTAAGAAGGGTGGAAGGCAGCAGAAAGGAAACCATAGACCTGTTAGCCTGACATCAGTGTTTGGGAAGTTGTTGGAATCGATTGTTAGGGATGAGATTACAGAGTATCTGGAGGCACATGACAAGATAGGCCAAAGCCAGCATGGTTTCCTGAAAGGAAAATCCTGCCTGACTAATTTATTGCAATTATTTCAGGAAATTACAAGCAGGGTAGACAAAGGAGATACAGTGGATGTGTTGTACTTGGATTTTCAGAAGGCCTTTGACAAGGTGTGGCACATAAGGCTGCTTAGCAAGATAAGAACCCATGAAATTACACGGAATTTACTAGCATGGATGGAGCTTTGGCTGATCGGCAGAAACCAGAGAGTAGGAATAAAGGGATCCTATTCTAGCTGGCTGCCAGTAACCAGTGGAGTTCCACAGGGGTTGATGTTGGGACGGCTGCTTTTTACGATATACGTCAATGATTTGGACTATCGGATTAATGGATTTGTGGCTAAATTTGCCGATGATACAAAGATAGGTGGAGGAGCGGGTAATGTTGAAGAAACAGAGAGACTTAGATAGTTTAGGGGAATGGGCAAAGAGGTAGCAAATGAGATACAATGTTTGAAAGTGTATGATCATGTACTTTGGTGGAAGAAATAAATGGGCAAACTATTATTTAGATGGAGAGAGAATTCAAAATGCAGAGAGGCAAACGGACTTGGGAGTCCTTGTGCAGGATACCCTAAAGGTTAACCTCCAGGTTGAGTCGGTAGTAAAGAACGCAAATGAAATGTTGGCATTCATTTCTAGAGATATAGAATATAAGAGCAGGGGTGTGATGTTGAGGCTCTATAAGACACTCGTGAGACCACACAGAGTATTGTGTGCAGTTTTGGGCTCCTTATTTTAGAAAGGAAATACTGACATTGGAGAGGGTTTGGAAAAGACTCACAAGAATGATTCTAGGAATGAACGGGTTACCGTATGAGGAATGTCTGGCAGCTCTTGGGCTGTGTTCCCTGAGCATGAGGGGGGATCTTATAGAAACATTCTGAATGTTAAAAGACCTGAACAGATTAGATTTTGCAAAGTTATTTCCCGAGGTAGGGGAGTTTAGGATAAGAGGGCACGACTTCAGGATTGAAGGATATCTATTTAGAACAGAGATGCGGAGAAATTATTTTAGACAGAGGGTGGTAGATCTGTGGAATTTCTTGCCATGAGCAGCTGTGGAGGCCAAGTCATTGGGTGTATTTAAGGCTGAGATAGATAGGTTCTTGATTAGCCAGGGCATCAAAAGGTGTGGGGAGAAGGTAGGGGAGTGGGGATGACTGGAAGAATTGATTCAGCACATGATTGAATGGCGAAGCATACCCGATAGGCTGAATGGCCCACTTCTGCTCCTATATCTTATGGTCTTATGGTCTCATAAATCTCCTCTGCACTCTTTCTATAGTATCCATATCCTTCCTGTAGTGAAGTGAAGAGAACTGAACACAGTACTCCAGGTGGGGTCAAACTAAGGTCTTGTATAGCTGTAACATTACCTCATGGCTCTTGAACTCAATCCCATTGTCAATAAAGGCCAATATACCATACGCCTTCTTAACAACACTGTCAACCTGGACAGAAGCTTTGAGTGTCCTATGGACAGGGTGCCCAAGATCTCTCTGATCCTCCACACTGCCAAGAATCTTACCATTAATATTATATTCTGTCTTCAAATTTGACCTACTAAAATGAGCCACTTCACACTTATCTGGGTTGAACTCCATCTGCCACTTCTCTACCCAGTTCTATATCCTATTGATGTCCCACTGTAACCTCTGACAATGCTCAGACTATCCACAACATGTCCAACTTTTGTGTCATCAGCAAAGTTACTAACCCACCCTCCTACTTCCTCATCCAGGTCATTTGTAAAAATCACAAAGAGGAGGGGTCTCAGAACAGATCCCTGCGGAACACCACTGATCACCAACAACCTCCATGCAGCATACAAATCATCTACAACCACCCTTTGCCTTCTCTGGCCAAACCAATTCTGGATCCGCAAAGCAAATTCTCTGTGGAGTCCATGCCTCCTGATTTTCTGAATGAGCCTGGTATGGGGATCTTTATCAAATGCCTTACTGAAATCCATATAAACTACATCCACTGCTCTACCTTCATCAATGTGTTTTGTTATGTCCTCAAAGAATTCAATTAGGCTCATAAGGCATGACCTGCCCTTGACAAAGCCATGCTGTCTAATCCTAATCAGATTATTTCTCTCCAAATGCTCATAAATCCTGCCTCTCAAGATCTCCACCAACAACTTACCCACTACTAAACTAAGACTCACTGGTTTATAATTTCCTGGGTTATCACTACTCCCTTTCTTAAAAAGGGAACAACATTTGCAACCCTCCAATCTTCAGGTACTAATCGCATCCTTATTGGTGGTGCAAGGAGCATCGCCAGAGGCTCTGCAATCTCCTCCCTTGCTTCCCACAATAGCCTGGGGTATGTCTTGTCAAGACCCAGCGACTTATCTAACTTAATGCTTTTCAAAAGCTCCAGCACATCCTTTTACTTAATGTCTACGTGCTCAAGCGTTTCAGTCCACTGTAAGTCATCCCCAAAATTACCAAGGTCCTTTTCCTTGATGAATACTGAAGCAAAGTATTCATTAAGTACCTCCACTACCTCCTCCGACTCCATGCACACGTTTCCACTATCACACCTGATTGATCCTATTCTCACATGGCTCATCCTCCTGCTCTTCACATACGTGTAGAACGCCTTGGGGTTTTCCTTAATCCTGCTCACCAAGGCCTTCTCATGGCCCCTTCTAGCTCTCCTAACTTCATTCTTGAGGTCTTTCTTGGCACCTTTGTAATTTTCTAGAGCTCTTCTTTTCTTCTTAACTAGATTTTCTACATCCTTTGTACACCATGGTTCTTTTATTCTACCATCCTTCCCCTGCCTCAATGGAACATACCTATGCAGAACGGCATGCAAGTGTTCCCTGAACATTTGCCACATTACTGCCATGCATTTCCCTGAGAATATCTGTTCCCAATTTATGTTCCCAGGTTTCTGTCTAATAGCATCATATTCACTGCCCCCGCCCACTGTAATTAAATGTTTTCCCAGACTGTCTGCACCAATCCCTCTCCAGCGCTATGGTAAAGGAGATAGAGTTGAGATCACCACCTCCAAAATGCTCTCCCACTGAGAGATCTGACATCTGACTGGGTTCAATTCCCAATACCAGATCAAGTACAGCCACTCCTCTATTTGGTTTATCTATATATTGCATCAAGAAGCCTTCCTGAACACATCTAACAAACTCCACCCCATCCAAACCCCTTGCTCTAAGGAGGTGCCAGTGAGTATTAGGAAAGTTACAATCACCCATCACAATAACCCTACTATTTTTGCACCGTTCCAGAATCTGCCTCTGTATCTGCTCCTTGATGTTTCGGCGACTGTTGGGGGGGGGGGGGTCGATAAAAAACACCCAGTAGAGTTATTGCCCCATCCTGTTTTTGACTTCCACCCACATTGACTCAGTAGACAATTCCTCCATGACTTCTTCCTTCTCTGCAGCCGCAGTACTATCCCTGATCAGCAATGCCTCGCCCTCAGTTCTGTTACCTCCCTCCCTGTCCTTTTTGAAACATCTAAAGCCCGGCACGGCACACTCAGCAGCCATTCCTGCCCCTGAGACATCCAAGTCTCTAATGGCTACAATGTCATAGTTCCACATATTGATCCACCCTTTAAGTTCATCAGCCTTATTTATGATACTTCTTGCATGAAAATGGACACATCTCAAACCATCTGGCTGAGTGCATTTTTGCTCTAACATCTGCTTATGCTTCCTCACAAACGCCCTACAAGCTGTCTCTATTTGTGCATCAACCACCCCATCCTCTGCATCTTCACTTCAGTTCCTACACCCCTGCATATCTGGATTAAACCCTCCCCAACAGCATAAGCAAACCTCTCTCCCAGGCTATTGGTTCCCCTCCAGTACAGGTGCAACCTGCCACACTTGTACCAGTCACCCCTTCCCCAGAAAAGGTTCCACTGATTCAAGAACTTAAAACCCTGCCCCCTGCCCCCTGCCCCCTTTTCCTCAGCCACTCATTCATCTGTGCTATCTTCCTGTTCTGACCTTCATTAGCTTGTGGCACCGGGAGTAATCGGAGATGACCACCCTGGGGGTCCTGCTCTTCAGCCTCTTTCCTAACTCCCTCAACTTACTGCACAGGACCTCTGCCCCTCTCCTGCCGATGTCATTGGTACCAGTATGTACCATGAATACTGGCTGCTCACCCTCCCCTTCAAGAACTGCTCCTAAGCCCAAGGAGACGACACACTATCCTGGCATTTCTTTTGCTGCCACAGAATCTCCTATCTGCCCCCCTAACTATTGAGTCTTCTTTGACTATCACTCCACCTGATTTCACTCTACCCTTCTGAAGCTCAGAGCTGACCACGGTGCTATTGGTCTGGCTGCTGCTGCCTTGCCCAGATAGGCCATCCCGCTCACCAGTATCCAAAGGTGTAGTCCTGTTACTGAGGGGAATGGCTACAGGGAGACCCTGCACTGACTTCCTTCTCCCTTTACCTCCCTCAGTGTTCACCCATCTACTCCCTGAATTCTGCGGTCTGAATGTAACTACCTGCTCAAAAGTCTTATCTATCACTTACTCTGCCTCCTAGATGATTCTTAGTTCATCCAAATGCAGCTCTAGCTCCTTAATGTGGTCTTTCAGGAGCTGGAGTTGGCTGCATTTCCCACAGGCGTACTCGTAGAACATAGAACATAGAATAGTACAGCACAGTACAGGCCCTTCGGCCAACAATGTTGTGTCGACCCTTAAACCCTGCCTCCCATATAACCCTTCACCTTAAATTCCTCCATATACCTGTCTAGTAGTCTCTTAAATTTCACTGGTGTATCTGCCTCCACCACTGACTCAGGCAGTGCATTCCACGCACCAACCACTCTGAGTAAAAAACCTTCTTCTAATATCCCTCTTGAACTTCCCACCTCTTACCTTAAAGCCATGTCCTCTTGTATTGAGCAGTGGTGCCCTGGGGAAGATGTGCTGGTTGTCCACTCTATCTATTCCTCTTAATATCTTGTATACCTCAGCCATCAGGGAAATCATCAGGTTGCATGAATTCCCACATCCTACAGGAGGAGCATTCCACTGCCATATCTGCCATCCGGCGTGCACTGTACTATCGGCAACCAGGACCAAATCAGTAATAACGAAAGGAAAACCCCCCCCTTCTTACCTGTTTCTTTGGCCTCAGCCTCTTCTCGTCAAAGCCTCTAAGTTCTCACTCTGACTCTAGCCCCCACTCCAGTGGCTGCTCCACTAGACCCTAACTCTCTTTTACGGTTTAAAAAATAAGAGAAACCCCCACGCAAGGTGAAAGAACTCACCGTGTTTAGTGGTGCTCCACCTGCCTTCTGCTGCCGCCGATACCTCTGATGCTTCCCATACCTCTGCACTGGTTACTGTTTTTAAGAAATTCCCCCACACAAGGAGAAAGAACTCACTGTGTTTGATGGTGCTCCATCTGCCTTCCGCTGCCGCTGATCAGAATAACTTCAAAGCTCTGCAGTTTCCTGTAGTCCTGTTATTTTCATGGAGTATATTTATCCAGGAAGGGTAAGATGAAGGAACACATACCAATCCTCATAGAGGGATCAGAAGTGGAGAGAGTTTCAAGTTCCTAGGTGTCAAGATCTCTGAGGATCTAACCTGGTCCCAACACACTGATGTAGTCATAAAGAAGGCAAGGCAGCGGCTATACTTCATTAGGAGTTTAAAGAGATTTGGTATGTCAACAAATACACTCAAAAACTTCTATCGTTGTACTGTTGAGAGCATTCTGACAGGCTGCATCACTGTCTGGTATAGAGGGGCTACTGCACAGGATCGAAAGAAGCTGCAGAAGGTTGTAACTCTAGTCAGCTCCATCTTGGGCACTAGCCTACAAAGTACCCAGGACATCTTTAGGGAGCGGTGTCTCAGAAAGGCAGCGTTCATTATTAAGGACGTCCAGCACCCAGGGCATGCCCTTTTCTCACTGTTACCATCAGGTAGGAGATACAGAAGCCCAAAGGCACACACTCCATGATTCAGGAACAGCTTCTTCCCCTCTGCCATCTGATTCCTGAATGGACCTTGAAGCTTTGGACACTACCTCACTTTTTTAATATACAGTATTTCTGGTTTTGCACGTTTTTAATAATCTATTCAATATGTGTAATTTACTTGTTTATTTATTATTATGTTTTATTTTATTCATTATTACTATTTTTTTCTGTCTCTGCTAGATTACATATTGCATTGAACTGCTGCTGCTAAGTTAACAGATTTCACATCACGTGCCAGTGATAATAAACCTGATTCTGATTCTGATTCTGAATCCCCTTTTGAAGGTCATTACAGAAGCTGTTGTCACTGACTTTTGACTCAGTACATTACAGATTGCAACAACTTGATTCCTATTCTTCTCATGCCCCTATCCCCTCTGGTTAGCAACCTCCAGTTTCAGGAAACAGTTTCTCCTTGAATTATTTTATTTAAACTCCCCATTAACTTGAACTATCAAATCTCCCTCAGTCCCCGAGAAGAACAACTCCATTTTCTCCATGTTTTGATTCCATGCACAAAAAAAGTGGTGATGCATTTTTAAATAGACCTCTGTAAAGAAATGTTATCTGCTTTATTCGTTTTAGGCCCTGGGAAAGTTTTGTGTTGTCTTCAACTGTTCCAAAGGCCTGGATTACAAGGTATCATTTCCTGTGCTCAACAAGTAAATTTATATAAGTAAACAAGTAAGCTTATATAAGTAAGTATTGTCTGGCATTGAACGTGTATCAAATATTGCTCTCTTAAGTATTTTGGTAAGACAAAGGCTTGGATTTTCCACATCATGTATCTTCTGCTTCGTGGCTCTGGTTGTAACTACTGTACATATATTAAGTTTCTTTCCCCATCTCTATTTTGTCACAACAGGCTGTTACTATGTTTAGTATTGGAAATGAATGACATGCTTGAGGTCATTATCTAGCCTGGTAGAGTTTCATTAGGCAGTTTGAAAGGAGAGTAAGAAAACTTGCCTTTCCTGTCCCTTTTACAACACCCAAATTGCATTGCAGCAATTAAGTACTTCTAGATGTCAAAAAATTCTGTATTTAACCTGTCCCTTGGAGAGTTTCAGTAGGGTAGTTTAAAATGAACTTTTGTTTTCATTCAACACCTGTTACGGGAGTGTTTTAAAAGGTCAGTGTAAAGGAAACTTTTGTTTCTATTTAATCCATGCTGTGATTGCTCTGGGTAAGTTGCACATGGTTTTATTCCTGCTGGCACATTATGAGAATTATATGGAAAATCAGGAATTATCAGATTCCCTTATTTTGTAATCCAGTAATAACTGACTATTAACATTTGGCTGTTCTTCCAGCTATTATGAAAAAGGGTCGTTAGATTATTTTGCCATCCAAATTGGGTTGAAAGCTGAAAGTACCAACTGCAACTGTCTGGATTCATGGCAAACTCTATCCAATCAGGGAGACGGATGGGACTGAAGAATGGCACCTGAAGTTGAGACCCCCCTTAGTCAACCCTCTCCTAAAGAGCTGAAGAATCTACAGAAGACATCAGGACCAAGGGCTCTAGAGGTTAATGAACTGTACCAAAGAACTTTGGGGTAACAGTCCAACCAGAGAATGTGGTTGAGGCTCCCTTCCTCCCCATCTTTTAGCAGAAGCAGTAAGAGTGGGAAAAATGCATGTTCAGACTGAAGATGCATTGGAAGCTTTGACATATAGTTAGATGCAGGAACTTTAAGTAATGCTTCGAACACATGTTGTTGGGGAAATTAGCATACTGGAAACTAACTAGTGGTGACAATAGTAAACTTTTAGGAACTTTTCTCACAACAGCAAAAGTACAAAAGCTGTAAAAGTGGGAGATTTCAGTCACCCTAAAATTAACTTGGATTTGTCAGTGCAAGAGCAAGAGAGAACTGAGAACTCTTAAATTACCTCAGGTGAATATCTTTAGCTAGTACATAACAAGCTTAACAAGGCAATAAGGCAATTTTGGATTTAGTTTTATGGCTGTGAAGCTTGAAGGAATGTTAGTCATAGAGCCATAAAACAAGGAAATAGACATTTGACCCAAGTGGTCCATGCTGACCAAGATACCCATCCAAGCTGTTCCAATTTGTCCATATTCTTCTAAAAAAAACTCTTATTTACGTATCTGTCCAGCTGTCTTTTAAAAGTTGTTCCACAAACACAAGAAAATCTCTAGATGTGGAAATCTACAGAAATACACAAAAAGTGCTGGAGGAACTCAGCAGGCCAGAGCAGCATCTATGGAAAAGAGTAAATAGTCGACATTTCAGTCCAAGACCCTTCATCAGGACTGGAAAGGAAGGGGAAGGAGTCAGACCAAGAAGGTGGGTGGAGGGGAGGAAGAAGTATGAGGTGGCATGTGATATGTGAACATGGGAGAAGGGGAGGGGGTGAAGTAAAGAACTGGGCATTTGATTGGTGAAAGAGATAAAGGGCTGGAGAAGGAGGAATCTGATAGGAGACAACAGAAAACTATTGAAGAAGGGGAAGGGGCAGGATCACTAGAACATCAGTCGAATTGAAATAGGTAAATGAGAAGAACAAGTGCCACACATGCCCCTACACTACCTCCCTCACTACCATAAACAGTCCTTCCAGGTGAGGAGACACTTCACCCATGAATCTGTTGGGGTCATCTACTGTGCCTGTTTTTCCTGGTGTGGCCTCCTGTATATTGATGAGACCCAATGTATATTGGGAGACCGCTTCATCGAGCACCTTCGCTTTGTCCGCCACAAAAAGTGGGATTTCCTGGTGGCCACCCATTTCACTTCTACTTCCCATTCCCATTCCAACGTAATCAGTCCATAGCCTCCTCTACTGCCACAATGAGGCCACACTCAGGTTGGAGGAGTGGCCTCATTACATTCCATCTGGGTCACCTCCAACCTCCAAAATTGATTTCTTGAACTTCTAGCTCCACCCCCTCTCCTTCATCATTCCCCATTGTTGTTTCCCTCTTTCACCTTATCTCTTTACCTGCCCATCTCCTCCCTCTGGTTTTCCTTCCCCTTCCCTTTCTTCCACGATCTTCTGTCATTTCCTATCAGATTTCCCCTTCTCCAACCCTTTATCTTTTTCACCCATCAACTTCCCAGCTCTTTACTTTACCTGCTCCCCCTCCCAGTTTCACCTATCACTCACCAACTTGTACTTCTCCCTCCTCTCCCTCCTCTCCCTCCACCTTCTTAGTCTGACTCCTTCCGCCTTCCTTTCTAGTCCTGATGAAGGGTCTCAATCCGAAACATAGACTGTTGACTCTTTTCCATAGATGCTGCCTGGCCTGCTGAGTTCCTCTAGCACTTTGTGTGTTGCTTTTAAAAGTTGTAGCTCTCTCAATCACTTCCTTTTTTGTTTTATTTGACCAAATAAACTTTATTCATGATATAAAAATTACAAGAGTAAACCGTTCAATGCCTTTTCATTATTTACATTCATTGTCAATATTTTCTGTAGTGTTCTATTGCATTCATATACATTAATAGCACTGCTGTTACGCATGTGGCGCTCTGGGTGCACTAATAATTAAGGGGCTTCCTCCCTGAACCTGGCCCTCCCTCTCCAATAGGAGAAGAACTGTATCCTGTGGCCCCTCCCCACCGAGCCCTTGAAGTGGCTGCACCAAGCTACACTGTATTCCTGCAGTCTGGAGCCACCCCATCTGGCACCAACAATCATTCCTCATTCTGATGTTTGGTCTGAACAACAGCTGAAGCTTCATGTCCAAATCTGCATGCTTTTATGCATTGAGTTGCTGCCACACTTTATCTATTTATTTTTATTAGAGATACAGAGTGGAATAGGCCCTTCCGGCCCTTTGAGATGCACCGCCCAGCAACTCCCACAGCCACCAATGAACCCTAACCTAATCATGAGACAATTTACAATGACCAGTTAACCTATTAGTCAGTACAAAGTTACAATGACCAGCTAACCTGCTAGACTCTTTACAAAGGATGCCAAGATTGAGCACCAAACTCTGAGCCTCAGAACTGTAATAGTGTCATGTTATGCCACCGTGGTAGTACCCCCTGTGCCTAATGAAGTGGCCACTGATTGTACTGTATGTTCTAGGTTTTCTGCTGCTCTTGCCCATCCACTTCAAGGTTCGAGGTGTTGTGTGTTCAGAGATGCTCCTCCGCACACCACTGTTGTAATGTGTATTTATTTGAGTTACTGTTGCTTTCCTGTCATCTTGGACCACTCTGGCTATTCTCCCCTAATCTCTCTCATTAACAAGGTGTTTCTGCCCGCAGACTGTTGTGTATGAAAATCCCAAGAGATCACTACTTCCTGAAATACTCAAACCCCGTCTCACACCAATAATCATTTCATAGTCAAAGTAACTTACATCATGTTTCTACCCCGTTCTGATGTTTAGATGAACAACAACTGAACCTCTTGACCATGTCTGCATGCTTTTATGCACTGAGTTGTTATCTCGTGATTGTCTAATTAGATATTTGCATTAATGAGCAAGTGTACAAGTGTACCAATAAAGTGGACTCTGAGTATATGTTGGGTCCAGTTACAGCAAAGTATGCCCTTGAAGAATTTCCTTATCCCACCCCTTACCAAAAAAAACCTGGTCTTGGATGATAGTCCTCGTTATTTTTCATTTTTAGTTCAGCTGTTTATAAAACAAAATGACATCAAGAATGCGCTTACTTCACCACTGCATTCAGTGTCAAATAGTGCAACCAAATGATTTGTGAAACTTGTCAAAGAAGCACTGATGAACAAAGTGTTTCGGGGTGTAGATTTAACAATGAGACATTGATTAGCAAACCCCTTGACCCACTACAGAATGATATTCTTCATTAAGTTACTAATGCAATGAAGACAGAATATTAATACTCTTAAAAGGAAATTGGAAGGTAGACAAAGAAACAGAAACAAAAAATATGTCTCAAGTCACAGAAAAATAATATAAACAGCTTGATAATTATGGTGTGTTAACACCACTTAGCAAGTCTAACATTCATAAAAGTGGTATTGAGATGATGGTTGAAGCATGTGGTACAAAGTGAAATTTTGTGAAAAGAGGGGACAATATTACGGATACAAGAGAATGGAATCTGAAGTGAAAATCACTTAATTTTGGTAGGAGAAGGAATATTGAAGAGTTTTGTAATCATAAGTGGATTCCAGAAGTGGTTCCCGACCTTTTTTATACCATGGATCAATACCATTAAGTAAGGGGTCCAGGAACTCCAGGTTGGGAACATCTGAGCCAGAGGGAGATTGTGGAAGCAGTGACATGCATTTTTACCAAAACGTGTCAAGAAGTGATGCCTTCTTCAAGTCACCAAGTGAATGCAAAATGAGAAAATGCTGGAACACACACCAGGTTAAAGACTCTTCATCAGAGCTGAGAAAGAAAGAAAACAAATCTGTTTTTAGTTGCAGAAAAGGTGGAGATGGATGGATGGATCAAAGGGGATAACTTTTATTTTTGCTTTCCCAGTTCTGATGAAGGGATTTCAACCTGAAACTGACTGTTTTAATTTCTCCGATCTACTGTTTCCAGCATTTCCTGTTTATATTTCATATTTCCAGCATCTGCACGTTAAAAATTTTTATTGACTGAGTTTAGGAGTCAGGAAGTTATATAAGATGTTGGAATTCTGTTTACGGTTTTGATCACCCTGTATTGGAAAGATGTTATTACACTAGAAAGAATGCAGAAAAGATTTACCAAGATGTTGCCTGGACTTGGAGATGTTGTTTAGACTGGGTTGTAGGAGATTGAGGAGTGACCTAATAGAGGTGTATAAAGTCATGGGGGTGAAAGCATGCACTCTTTTTCCCAGGGAGCGGATGCTAAAACAAGAGAGCACAGGTTTAAGATCAGCTGGGAGATTTAAAAGGAGCATCAGGGACAACTTCTTCACACAAAGGCTGGTGCGTATTGGTGCTTGAGGCAGGCACATTAACAGCAAGATCTAGGGAAGTACATGGACAGGAGAGATTTAGAGGGCTATGGGGCAAATGTGGGCATATAGGATTAGCTTGCTGAACAAAACACAGTCAATGAGTTGGGCCAAAGGGCCTGTTTTTATACTGTATTACTCTGTGACTATTGAAACAAGTAACAGAAATTAGTCCTTCAGCTTATCATATCCATGCCCACTGAAGTCAATAGGAGCTTTCTTCTGGAACTCCTGCAAAAGCCTTGGAAGTACAAGATCATCATGTATTTTCTGAAACACTGTGCATGAGCAGGAGAATTCCCAGTGAATTTCTGCTGTGTTTCCTTCTCCCTGAACAGCCGAGAGTAGTTGGTATATTCTGGGGTAAAGCACATTGTCTGAAGCAGAGTAAGTGCCATGTGACTTAATGGCCTATGTTGTGCCTGCTCTGACATCTGGGAGTTGCATGATGGTGACATTAGCTAAAACTGTACAGAAGTTCTTGTTTAGTATTCATTTCTCCTCTTCACTCCTCCACCTGGGAAAAGGAGTTCTGTCAAGGCCGAGAGCACAGCCCTGTCCACGGCTGTTTCTGCTGTGTTTATATACATCTGCACCTGAAATGCTGATACTGTAAATACCAAGAAGACATTCCAAATCCTGTCTCTCTCATTCATGTGTTTCTTTTAATTCACCTTCTAATTCTGCCCAAGTGACCATCCCTCTTATTGGAAGGGTTTAATGAAAGTCAGTGATGGAGTACGGTGAGTTTCTGAGCCTGTTACAATGCATCTTTAAAATGGGATAACACAGTCAAAACTGTTCTTGCACTGATCTTTATTCATGTATGCTTGATTAATTTTCCTTTGCCTTTAGTTTATCTGAATAGCTCTCACTTTCAAATTAACCATGGGCACTTCCTTACCTTTCCACTGAGATGAGTCTGCTGAAGTTCATAGGGGATAACAAAACTAAGAAAGAAATATGGAGGGCAGTAAGGTGAAATTTTAAATCCGTTATAATATGTTAGAAGTAAATGAGCAGCTCAGGAAAGAGTAGGTTCCCTCAGGGCCCAAAAGGGGTAATTAATGCATGGAGCCAGGGGATATGAGTGAGGTCCTAAATGAAAACTTCTCATTGGTATTTGCTCAAGAGAGGAGTACAGAAGTACCTATAACATGCCTGTAATGGCAAGGAGGAAATATTAGAAAAGTTGTGCACATTAGAAGTGTGGGTGAACAAAGACTTACGGTCGATGGGATTTAAATCACAATACTAAATAAGCCGAGGGAGAAGATAGCTGGGGCTCTAATGGAGAGTTTTCAACTTTTTTAACCATAGGTAGGATGCCAAAAGACAGCAGGAGAGTTAATATTATCCTTTGTACAGAAAGGACAGTAGGGATAAGCCTGGAAACTACATGCTGGTGAGCCTTATGTCAATGGTAGGGAAGTTGCTAGAAAAGATGTTGAAGGACAGGATTTATGTTCACTTGGAAAGGGAGAAGTTGACTAGAAAGAGTCAGCATGGTTTTAGAACATAGGACACAGAACATAGAAATCTACAGCACATGACAGGCCCTTTGGCCCACAATGTTGTGCTGACCATGTAACCTATTCTAGAAATTGCCTAGAATTTCCCTACTGCATAGCCCTCTATTTTTCTAAGCTCCATATACCTATCTAAGAGTCTCTTAAAAGACCCTATTGTATCCAGCTCTACCACCATCACTGGCAGTGTATTCAACTCACCCACCACTCTCGGTGTGAAAAACTTACCTCTGACAACCCCCTTGTACCTACTTTCAAGCACCTTAAAACTAGGCCCCCTCAAGTTAGCCATTTCAGCCTGGGAAAAACCCTCTGCCTATCCATACGATCAATGCCTCTCATAATCTTATATACCTCTATCAGGTCACCTCTCATCCTCCGTCGCTCCAAGGAGAAAAGGCCAAGTTCACTCAACCTATTCTCATAAGGCACACTGTCCAATCCAGGCAACATCCTTGTAAACCTCCTCTATACTCTCTCTATAGTATCCACATCCTTCCTGTAGTGAGGTGACCAGAACTGAACACAATACTCCAAGTGGGGTGTAACTAAGGTTAATGAAGGCTGACACACCATACGCCTTCTTAACAACACTGTCAACCTGTGCAGCAACTTTGCATGTTCTACAGACACAGATCCCAAGATCTTGCTGATCCTGGCCACTGCCAAGAGTATTACCATTAATGTTATAATCTGTCTTCAAATTTGACCTGCCAAAACGAACCATTTCACACTTACCTGGGTTGAACTCCAAATGTACACATCTCAAACAAGCTAACTGAGTGTATCTTTGCTCTATCATCTGCTTATTCTTCCTTGCAAACTCCTACAAGCTGTTTCTACTTGTGCACCAACCACCCCATCCTCTGCATCTTCACTTTAGTTCCCAAGCCCTTGCAAATCTGGATTAAACCCTCCCCAACAGCATAAGCAAACCTCTCTCCCAGGATATTGGTTCCCGTCCAGTTCAGGTGAAACCCGTCCCATTTGTACAGGTCACTCCTTCCCCAGAAAAGGTTCCAATGATCCAAGAACTTGAAATCCTGCCCCCTGAACCATCTCCTGAGCCACTCATTCATCTGTGCTATCTTCCTGTTCTGACCTTCCCTAGCTCGTTGCACCAGAAGTAATCCAGAGATTATCACCTTGGAGGTCCTGCTCTTCAGCATCCTTCCTAAATCCCTAAACTTACTGCGCAGGACCTCTGCCCCTCTCCTGCCGATGTTATTGGTACCAACATGTACCACAGCCTCTGGCTGCACACCCTCCCCTTCAAGAATATTCTGCAACCGCTCAGAGACATCCTTAACCCAAGCACCCGGGAGGCAATACACTATCCTGACGTCTCTTTTGCTTCTGCAGAATCTCCTAACTATCGAGCCCCTATGACTATTGCTCTCCCTGACTTCACCCTACCCTTCTGAGGCTCAGAGCTGACCACAGTGCTATTGGTCTGGCTGCTGCTGCCTTGCCCAGATAGGCCATCCCACTCATCAGTATCCAAAGGTGTAGACCTGTTGCTGAGGGGAATGGCCACAGAGAGACTCTGCACTCACTTCCTTCTCCCTTTACCTCTCTCGGTGTTCACCCATCTACTCCCTGAATTCTGCAGTCTAGGTGTAACTATCTGTTCAAGAGTCATATCTATCACTTGCTCTGCCTCCTGGATGATCCTAAGTTCATCCAACTCAATCTCCAGCCCCTTAAAGTGGTCTTTCACGAGTTGGAGTTGCTGCACTTCCCTATGTCTTTGGCCTCAGCCTCTTCTCATCGAAGCATCTTCAGTCAAAGCCTGTCGCTTCTACTTTCACTGCTGGCCTACACCCATCAAGGGTTGCCCTGACAATGGCCACCCCACTTTTATTTGAATTCACAGTGCTCTGCTCCTGACGCTGATTAGGCCTCAGGAATGTCCGAACGCCTTTGGAGCTCTCCTTTTAAACAAGTTTCGATGACCTGCGTGTAACCTCTTCGAAGTGCTCTGCTCCTGATGCTGATTGGGCCTCTCTTGATTTGTGCAAGGGAGATCATGCCTCATAAATATGACTGAGTTTTCAAGGATGTAACTAAAAAAATAGATAAAGGCAAGGAGGTAGACGTGGTTTACATAGACTATAGTAAAGCTTTCGATAAATTCATAGTTTGGCACAGAAGGTTAAGGCACAAGTTATCTGAGGAGTGCTGGCAAGGAGTAATATGGAGGATGTTACATCAAGAACACTGAATGTAATAAACAAGTTTGGAAGAGGTGCATGTGAATCCCAGCCTCACCTGAAAGAGATGTTTATGTCCTTGGATAATGGTGAGGGAGGAGATGTAAGGACAAGTGTTATAGCTCTTACAATTGGACCGAAAATATGTGGAGAGTTTGTGTGACTGTATGGATAGGAAGGTTTTAGAAGGATGTGGGCCCATCACAGACAAATGGGACTAGCCTGAATGGGCATCTTGGTCAGCATAGACTGTTTGGGCCAAAAGGCTGCTTATGTGCTATATCGCTCTTTGATCTTTGTTGTTAATTGAATAAGACTCTGGTCTAGATTCAAACCTGAGTCCTACTAGAGTAGGAATCAACCTTGCCACAGTGCAGAAAAAAGGTGGATAGCAATGCAATTAACTGCAATGTACATTCATCATTATTAGCCAAGTTGCTGTTTTGCTTGATCCATTGTCTGTGGGACTAGCTATGGATTGAAGGAACTTTATTATCAAGTAATTAGCCGACAAAATCTAGAAGTTCCTGGGTCTAATCCTGGTCAGCTGGCCGATGCCAACTAGAGACTGTGATGGCATCAACTCTCTGGCTAGGGCAGAGTTATGACGCGACACTGTAAAGTGCAAAGGTGAAGTTTGAACATAGAATATAGAATAGTACAGCACAGTACAGGCCCTTCGGCCCACAGTTTTGTGCCGACCCTCAAACCCTGTCTCCCATATAAGCCCCCACCTTAAATTCCTCCATTAGCCTGTCTAGTAGTCTCTTAAACTTCACTAGTGTATCTGCCTCCACCACTGACTCAGGCAGTGCATTCCACGCACCAACCACTCTCTGAGTAAAAAAACCTTCCTCTAATATCCCCCTTGAACTTCGCACCCCTTACCTTAAAGCCATGTCCTCTTGTATTGAGCAGTGGTGCCCTGGGGAAGAGGTGCTGGCTATCCACTCTATCTATTCCTCTTATTATCTTATACACCTCTATCATGTCTCCTCTCATCCTGCTTCTCTCCAAAGAGTAAAGCCCTAGCTCCCTTAATCTCTTTTCATAATGCATACTCTCTAAACCAGGCAGCATCCTGGTAAATCTCCTCTGTACCCTTTCCATTGCTTCCACATCCTTCTTATAGTGAGGTGACCAGAACTGGACACAGTACTCCAAGTGTGGCCTAACCAGAGTTTTACAGAGCTGCATCATTACATTGCGACTCTTAAACTCTATCCCTCGACTTATGAAAGCTAACACCCCATAAGCTTTCTTAACTACCCTATCCACCTTTGAGGCAACTTTCAGGGATCTGTGGACATGTACCCCCAGATCCCTCTGCTCCTCCACACTATCAAGTATCCTGCCATTTACTTTGTACTCTGCCTTGGAGTTTGTCCTTCCAAAGTGTACCACCTCATACTTCTCCAGGTTGAACTCCATCTGCCACTTCTCAGCCCACTTCTGCATCCTATCAATGTCTCTCTGCAACCTTTGACAATCCTCTACACTATCTACAACACCACCAACCTTTGTGTCGTCTGCAAACTTGCCAACCCACCCTTCTACCCCCACATCCAGGTCGTTAATCAAACTCACGAAAAGTAGAGGTCCCAGAACAGATCCTTGTGGGACACCACTAGTCACAATCCTCCAATCTGAATGTACTCCCTCCACCACCACCCTCTGCCTTCTGCAGGCAAGCCAATTCTGAATCCACCTGGCCAAACTTCCCTGGATCCCATGCCTTCTGACTTTCTGAATAAGCCTAAGAATAAGTTTGTGTGAGGGTCAGGAGGGTATTCAGTGGTTCTGGGGCCATGGCCCTAAAATATGGTGCCTCTTTAATGCTCTTTCAAATCGCTGGCCTTTCCAGCACGTATCCAAGTCCTGCTATCTGAGTACCTGTGTTTCACTTTATTGTTTTCCTTCCCATCTGTCAGCATCTTGTCATCATCAGAAGTTTTTGCTCATCTCACTTGGAACAATTGCCCCCATGTCAGTGTAAGACTATAGCGCACAGTGGAATAGGTTAGTTACTGGCACACAAGCACATTTCATAAATTTGGAAGCTGCAAAGCTGTCACTCTGATCATCCATGGCTGTGACCTATGGCTAAGCACTGTCATCTGTTTAATTAAAATCTCATTGAAGTAGAAGTGAGCAGATAGCTGCTGTGCAGACACTGTCTTCAGCAAGTAACTGTGCTAATCAGGGCTGGCATAATTGTGACCTTCCCTTTATTTTCTCTCCTCTTGTCTCTCCACCTATTTGCCTTCTTCTTGTCTCTGCAGATGATGGCGAATTTGTTCTCTGGAGTAGCTCAGTCTGGAGCATGGATTTGCTTTGATGAGTTTAATCGGATTGACGTGGAAGTCCTGTCTGTAACTGCCTCACAGATCCAAACAATTAAGGCAGCCAAGGACAGTGAAGCAATGAAGTGAGTATTTCTACACGCACAGCATGGAGATGCATTTGCCTTCTTCTCACATCTGCCACAGATATCAAATATAATAATAAAATATGTCTCTGAGGCCTTGTGGGACAAGTTTGGTGGGATGGGACTGAAAACTCAATCTAGTTGTGAGGCAGCAGTTCTACTAGCCGTGCCATTATGTCACCCTTTCATGGAGTCACAGAGTTATGCAGCATGGAAACTGGACCTTCAGCCCAATTCGTCCATACCAAACTAGTTACTACATGAGTTAGTCCTATATGCCTAATATCCACCTAACCTTTCCTATCCATGTATTTATCCAAATGTATTTTAAACATTGTAATTTCTTATGAATTACTCAATTACACCATGCAGTCTGCAGTTCGACGGTGGTTCACAGTGATGCTGGGTAAGGGGTTCCAGAATTTAGAACTAGTAATGATGAAAAAGCAGTGGTTGCACAATTTCAGTGGATAGTGTTCAATCCTAACCTTTGGTGCTGCCCGTGTGCAGTTTGCACATTCTCCCTATGCCCCCTGGTTCTCCAGTTTCTTCCTACGTCTCAGAGATGGTAACTGGCCATTATAAATTTCCCCATGTGTGTAGGGGAGTGGTAAGATCTGGGGGAGTTTGTATCATGTTCATGGCAGAATAAAATGATGTTAGTGTAGGAATCATGTAAATATGTGCTCGGTGGTCAGCTCAGACTTGGTGGGCTGAGGGGCCTGCTTTGTGTTAAATGATTCCATGAACAATATACGCTCAGTGGCTAATTTATTAGGTGTCACAGTAGATGACCTCACATATTTCCATATTGTGTTTCACTTGTCACATTCTCGCCTACTCAGTCAGCTTGTTTATATTTCCTTGAATTCTCTGTACCACCTTCTTCCACCTCCTGATTTTGTATCCTCAGGAAATCTGGAAATGTGACATTTGGTGTCATTCAGCTAAATTGTTGATTGTAGATTGTAAAAGCTGGGGGTTGGCACCAGTCCACGCTTGTCAACATGAGAATGATCATTTACTCTCAATTTTTGTTTTGTGTACAATTATCAATTCTCAATACATGTAAGTAAATGATCCATAATTCTGTAGAGGTCATGGAAAGGAACTTATAAAACGTAGTATTCAAATGCACCTGAAACCCTTGTCTTTCTAGGCAGGGCAGATCTCACATTTGGGAGTTGCTATCAAGATAGCCTTTGTGAGTAACTGCAGTGCGCTTTATTCATGATACACCAAGCAACCACAGTGTGCTAGTGGTGGGGGAATCAATGGTTAAGGTGAAGAATGTGGTTCTTCTCTAAGAAGCTGTATCGGACGGAACTTCTTAAGTCTTTTGGGGCTGCACCCATCCAGTCAAGTGTAGAATATTCAATCACATGTGTACTCTATAGAAAATGTAAAGGTCTTGTACTGTCCGGAGGTGAAATGCATGCAACAGGATACCAGACCTACTATTGTAGCCACAGTAATTTTGTGCAACACACAAAGCACTGGAGGAACTCAGTGTGTCAGGCAGCATCTATGGATGAAAATAGACAGTTGACATTTCAAGTCGAGACCCTTCTAATTCAGCAGTCAGGTAGTATCTATAGAGGGAGAGAGATGGTGCTTTCAGTATTTAATCACACATATAAACGTAATTTAATGCAAGAATCGATAGATTCTGGCATTGTACCAAATGACTGGAAAATTGCAAATGTTACTCCGCTATTTAAGAAGGGTGGGAGGCAGCAGAAAGGAAACTATAGATCTGTTAGCCTGAAATCATTGGTTGGGAAGTTGTTGGAATCAATTGTTAAGGATGAGATTACAGAATACCTGGAGGCACATGACAAATAGACCAAAGCCAGCATGGTTTCCTGACAGAAAAATTCTGCCTGACTGCAATTTTTTGAGGGAATTACAAGCATGGTAGACAAAGGAGATGCAATAGATGTGGTGTACTTGGATTTTCAGAAGGCCTTTGACAAGGTGCCACACATGAGGCTGCTTAGCAAGATAAGGGCCCATGGAATTACAGGGAGGTTACTAGCACGGGTGGAGCATTGGTTGATTGGCAGAAACCGGAGAGTGGGAATAAAGGGATCCTATTCTGTTACCAGTGGTGTTGGGACTGCTGCTTTTTGTGATGAATGTCAATGATTTGGACTATGGGATTAATGAATTTGTGGCTGAATTTGCTGATGACACAAAGATAGATGGAGGAGCAGGTAGTATTGCGGAAACAGAGAGCCTGCAGAGAGACTTAGATAGTTTAGGGGAATGGGAAAAGAAGTGGCAAATGAAATACAATGTTGAATAGTGTATGGTCATGCACTTTGGTGGAAGAAGTAAATGGGCAGATTATTATTTAGATGGGGAGAGAATTCAAAATGCAGAGATGCAAAGGGACTTGGGAGTCCTTGTGCAGGATACCCTAAAGGTTAACCTCCAGGCTGAGTCAGTAGTGAAGAAGGCAAAACCAATGTTGGCATTCACTTCCAGAGGTATAGAATATAAGAGCAGGGATGTGATGTTGAGGCTCTATAAGGCACTCATGAGACCACACTTGGAGTATTGTGTGCAGTTTGGGCTCCTTATTTTAGAAAGGATATACTAGCATTGGAGAGGGTTCAGAGAAGATTCACGAGAATGATTCCAGAAATGAAAGGGTTACCGTATGAGGAATGTCTGGCAGCTCTTGGGCTGTATTCCCTGGAGTTCAGGAGAATGAGGGGGGATCTCATAGAAACATTCTGAATGTTAAAAGGCCTGAACAGAATAGATACGGCAAAGTTATTTCCCATGGTAGGGGACTCTAGGACAAGAGGGCACGACTTCAGGATTGAAGAAAGTCCATTTAGAACAGAGGTGCGGAGAAATTACTTTAGTCAGAGGGTGGTAAATCTGTGGAATTCGTTGCCACGAACAACTGTGGAGGCCAATTCATTGGGTGCATTTAAGGCAGAGATAGATAGGTTCTTGATTAGCTAGGGCATCAAAGGGTATGGGGAGAAGACAGGGGAGTGGGGATGATTTGAAGAATTGGATCAGCATATGATTAAATGGAAGAACATACTTGATGGGCTGAATGGCCTACTTCTGCTCCTATGTCTTATGGTCTAATTACCATGGGAAGAGATTGCCAGGTAGACAGAGGAGAAGATTCTAGTACATACTCAATGTTGCCCTGAGGATGTTTAAATTCCCCACTGATTCATGGGGAGTTCTGGCCTATTGCCACTCAAGTGGAGGAGCTTTGAGTTGGAAATTAGAATCCTGAATCCATGCATCAGGAGAACATAGTACCACACCTGCCCCTGTCATTAATCACTTCCTACCCCATGTGTAGAAGAATCCATGGCTTCCTATTTGATCAAATCCATAAAACCAGATTAGAAGAAGCATGTCTCCCTCTATTCAGAGGGACTGCCAAAGAAAGTGTTTACTGTATGTACAGTCAAATTTTACATATCTTAACCCATTTATATTTATTCAGCCCAAATGTTTTTGACCACATATTCAGTAGCAAATTGCATCATAATATTCAGCCTATATATATTGAAGCTTAATGTGTGTTTAACTTTCTATGTAGTTTCTAACAGCAAAGGAAATGTACATTGTGATCGTGTACAGTTTTGGTTGTCTTTTGTATAGGAAATACAGTACGTTGTTAACCAAAAAAGAGTGCAGGCATTTACGAGGATGCTGCCAGTACTCAGGATCCTGAGCTAGAGGAAGACATTGGGCAGGCCAGGACTTTCTTCCTTGGAACATAGAGATTGAGGGTGACCTTAGAGGTGTATAAAATTATGAGGGGCACAGATGGGCTAAACACAATTTTATTTCCCATGGAAGGGCCTAGGTTTAAGGTGAGAGATGAAAGCTTTAAAAGCTGGAGGGGCATATTTTCTGTGCAGGTATTTATTTATTATTTAGAGATACAGCACAGTAACAGGTCTTCCTTGTTCAAAGAGTCCACAGTGTCTAATTACACCTATGTGACCAATTAACTTACTAACCCATATGTCCTTGGAATGTGGAAGAAACTAAATGGTTTATAAAATTATGAGAGGCTTAGAAAAGACCAATATTAGGATAAATAGTCAGTCTTAAGCAGGATAAAGTTATCAAAAAAGAGCATGTAATTTTAAGGTGGGGGGGGCGTGGTGTGCAGGGGAGTTTAAAGGAGATAAGCAGGGCAAGTTTCCCGCCAAACACACACAGGTGCCTATAACACAGTGCCAGGAGAAGCGGTGAAAACAGGCACAATTGTGGCATTTAAGAAGCATTTAGACAGACACATGAGCAGGGAATCAAGGGAAATGGATCACATGCAGGCAAATAGATACTGTATAGTTTAATCTAGCGTCATGGTCAGGTTAGACATGGTGGGCTGAAAGGCTTGTTCCTTGATGTACTGTACTCTGTTCACCTCTTCCCATTGTAGGAAGGTATAGCAAGTTAAATACACTGCAGGCCATCAGTACTTAGAATGTGACAGATGGCTCCAGAGAGCTGTCAGAGTTCTACCTGTGTGTTCATATACCCCTAGGCTCATTGAGTGCCCTAAAAAAATCAGCAATTTAATTTGGGAAAAACATGTACCTGGGATATGTTGAGGCATTTATTCCTAAGTTTGATCTCCTGTTTGACAAGAGCATAAATGGTCTTCTTAAAGCAGTGGATGCCATAGTAACAGTTTTGTTTTCAGTATTTGCAGGATTCTATACATAAGCAGTAACATGCATTTTTAAAGAATAAAACATTTAATAGGTGTCATGACAATCGGGTAATTGAAAATTGAAGCCTGCCGTTAGAGATGACAGCATCATGTCATCATCAACTGACAGACAGATACAAGATGGAATCAGGCATTCCGGCCCACTGAACTTGTGCTGACCATCAGCTAATCTTTTATGCTGGTTTTACATAAATCCCAATCTATTCTCCCCACACTCTCACCAACAGATTGTTTCTTTTCTTCCAGATTTGTGTTTGGAGGCAGAGAAATGCGGCTGAATATGTCTTGTGGTTTCTTTGCAACCATGAATCCTGGGTAAGCTTCTGTTCAGAAGAAATCTTTGGTTGTGTGGATATGAAGCTAAGTTGATTTACAATATGTACAATATGTAGAACATATATGAACATTTATTTTTAAAGTAACATTAAGTGAATAGAAATGTATGTAGCAAAATGAAGTGCACTTTCTATTCTGGTCACCCAGAATGAACACCAAGCCTCCCAGACAGGGTCTGCCGAGTTTGATTTAGGGAGAAACTGCCTTGTCCTGCAATGGGCAGAATATTGTTGGGGACAGATCTGAGTGCGTCCATTGCTTTAGCTCTCAGTTTGTGTTTCAGGAAAGAGGTCTGGGTCAATAACACCTGTACCTAAATTCTATTTGGTAAACTTTGGTGGGTCATTTCTTGAAGATATTGCATTCGAGATGTTGGGTGGGGTAGGGTGAAGAGACAGGTAGATCTAGGAAACCAGTTGGGGTCTAGACCCACCTGCCCCATCATGTGACCCCCACCTTGGAGCAGTGTTCCCTTCAGTCCTTGTCATAGATTCATAACACATGGAGACAGGCCATCAAGCCATGCTGACTCGTGGGTACACATTTATATCAATCCCATCTTCCAGTACCTGGCCCATAGCTTTGTGCCTTGGTACTGTAATTCAATTGCATTCCAGGCACTTACCATCCCTCTGATCCACTCTAAATCTACTTTCTCTTACTATAAACCCATGTTATCTGTTTCTATCTACCTGTGATATAGAAACATAGAAAACCTGCAGCACAATACAGGCCTTTCGGCCCACAATTCTGTGCTGAACATGTACTTAATTTAGAAGTTGCCTAAGGTTACCCATAGCCCTCTATATTTCTAAGCTCCATGTACCTATCCAGGAGTCTCTTAAGAGACCCTATTGTATCCGCCTCCACCACAGGTGCTGGCAGCCCATTCCACGCACTCACCACTCTCTGCATAAAAATACTTATCCCTGACATCCTCTCTGTACCTACTTCCAAGCACCCTAAAACTGTGAGCGCTCGTGTTAGCCATTTCAGCCCTGGGCAAAAGCCTCTGACTATCCACACAATCAATGCCTCTCATCATCTTACACACCTCTATCAGGTCACCTCTCATCCTCCGTCGCTCTGAGGAGAAAAGGCCAAGTTCACTCAACCTATTCTCATAAGGCATGCTTCCCAATCCAGGCAACATCCCTGTAAATCTCGTCTGCACCCTTTCTATAGTGATATGTATTTTTTTTCAGTCTATACCCAGTGACCTAGTCCTGGACCAGTATTCATTATCTTAATGGTCTATGGTACTGCTAAGGGAACACAGACACAGGTTCTTCACTCCAGAATATTATGCTGAACTAATTGCAGTAGTAATATAATGCCCAACTAAACTAATCCCTTCTGCCTACCTAATGCCCATATCCTTTCATTTCCTGCACATTCATATGCCTATGAACATCTTGAGTGCCTCAATCCTATCTGCTTGCACCACCACCCCAGGCAATGCATTTCAGCTGCACACATCTCCTTTGAACATAAGATTACTCTACACATCAACTCTGTTAAGGTACTGTTTCTTTACATTTGAGTTCCCAAAGGGCAACACTTCACATTCGCCTGGTTAATCTCCATCTGCAATTTCTCCACCCAGATCTGCAAGTGATCTATGTCTTGCTGTATCATTTGCCAGTCTTCTACAATATCCACAATGCTGCCATTCATCATATCATTTTGGAAGAATGTGTATTAAACCTGCACTCCAAATCTGCTTTCATGTGAGGCTCAATAGCTCTTAATTGTGGCTTTGATTAAGACATAACAGAAAGAAAATATCTTGTACAGCAATGATGTTTTTCTTGACTAAGTTAGTTTCTGCATGCCAGTGACAGTGCGCAGTGGAGAGCACTTCAAGTGAGAGATCAAAATACTCACAGATAGACAGGGCTATAGAAATTTTAGTACGTTGGCTTTCATAAATATAGAGTATAGGAGTTGGGATGAAGAAGTACCTGTAGTACAGAACTTTAGGGAGCCCAAATTTGGAGTATTGTGTGCATTTCTAGTCACCTAACCATAGAAAAGATATCAATGAGATTGAAAGAGTATAGATAACATTTACAAGGATGTTGCTGAGACCTGAAGACCTGTGTTATAGTGAAAGGTTGAAGAGATTAGGACTTTTTCCCCCCTCTGTAGCATAGGGGCAATTTGATAGAGGTATACAAAATTATGAGGGTTATAGACATAATAAATGGAATCAGGCTTTTTTTTCCCTCAGAGGTTGTGTGAGACTACAACTAGAGGTCGTAGGTTAAGGTGAAATATTTAAAAAAAATCTGAGAGGAAACATCTTCACTCAGATAGCAGTGTGAATGTGGAATAAGCTGCCAGCACAAGTGCTGGATGCAGTTTTGATTGCAACATTTAAGAGACGTTTGGATAAGTACATGGATGAAATAGCTGTGGTCCAGGAGCAGGTTGATGGGACTAGGCAGATAATAGTTTGGCACAGACTAGATGTGCTGAAGTCTGTGCTCTGACTATGACAGGTTTCACTTTAATCAAAAAGGAATCAATAACCTGGCTGGGAGGTTAGCTACTGTTCCAGGGAGGGTTTAAACTAGTTTGGCAGAGGTGTGGGAACCAGAGCACTAGAAAGTGGAGGGATTGAGAGAAAGGTAGATGTCAAAACCAGGAAGAACAGAACAAACAAGGTAATACATTATGGGATGGATGGGTTGAAGTGTGTGTATTTTAATTCTCAGAGTATTATAGGTAATAGTGATGAACTTAGAACATGGATTGGTACACGGAACTATGACGTTGTGGCCATACAGACTTAGCAGAAAAATACTTTAGGTTTTGATGTTTTAGAAAAGATAAGCTAAGGGGGTGTGATGAGTTGTGCCATTAATCCGGGAGAATATTACAGCTGCACTCAGAGGGTAATTAATGGAGGTCTCAGCCACTAAACCTATATGGTTAAAACTCAAAAAAGGTGCAATCACTCTGAAGGGATTATACTACAAGCCCCCGAAACCACTCTGTTACACTCCCAGTGCCCTAACATTCACTAACTCCTACCTTGGTTTGTTCTCCCAAAGTGAAATACCTCACATTTGTGTAAATTAAATTCCATCTGCCATTTTTCCCCATCTGCTCTCAATCCCACTGCATGGCTTGATAGTCTTTCTTGCCATCCATTACACACCCAACCTAGGTGTTATCTGAAACTTTGCTGATCTAAATTACCACATTATCTGGATAGTATGATGACAAACAACAGACCCAGCACCAATCTCTGCAGCGCATCTCTAGTCACAGGCCTCCAGTCAGAAAGACAACTATTTACTTCACTGTCTGACATCTCCCACTAAGTCAATGTTGAATCCAACTTACCACTTCCACCTGAACGCCAAGCAACTGAGCCTTCTGGACCAGCCTCCCAAGCAGAACTTTGTCAAATGCCTTGCTAAAGTCCATGTAGGCAACATCCGCTGCCTTTCCTTCAACTTTCTTGGTTGCCTCCACATCTCCAAGATTTGTTAGACATAAAGCCATGTTAACTATCATTAATCAGGCTCTGTCTATTGAAATACTTAACATATCCTGTCCCGTAGAACACCATCCAATAATTTACCCACAACTGATAACAAGCTCACCAACCTATTATTTCAAAGCTTATTCTCAGAGCCTTTCCTGAACAACAGAACAACATTAGTTATCCTCCAGTCCTCTGGCACTTCACTTGTGGTTAGATAAGTTTTAAGTACCTTTGCCAGTTCCCTGCAATTTCTGTGCTAACCTTCCACAAGCTCAAAGGGGTCACCTTGTCAGTCCCTGTGATATATCCATTTTAATTTGCCTGAAGACGGCAAGCACCTCTTCTGTAATCCATGACCTCACTACTGTTTTGCCTTATTTATATAGACTGTGTGCATCTCCTGAGTAAATGCAGATGCAAAAAATCCATTTAATATCTCCACCATCTATTTTGGTTCCATGCACACTGACCCTTACAAAATGTCTAATAATCTAAACAATATCAAGCTCTGCAGAAAGTCCCAACAGTCCCCACTCATTGTAAACCTGTCATATCTTGTACAGGTCATCTCTGCTCCAGAAGAGATTCTAATGATTCAAGAATCTGAAGTCCTTCTCCCTGCACCAATTTCTCAGTCACTCATTTGATCTATCTTTCTGTTCCTGGCCTGACTAGTATGTGGCACCAGGCGAAATCCAAGTTTACTACATTCAATTAATTTTCCGCATCTTTCCTAACTCTATATACTCACTGCAGAGGACCTCCTCCCATTTTCTCCTCATGTCATTGATGTCAACATGCACCACAACTTCTGGCTACTCACCCTTCCTCTTGAGAATGTTCTGCAGCTGCTCTGATACATCCTCAACCCTTGCACCTGGGAGGCAAGACACCATCCTAGTGTTTCTTTTACCAGCACAGAATCTCCTGTCTGTCCTGCTTATTAAGAGGTCTTCCATCACTATTACTCTGACAAGGCCATAGTGCTACTGACCAGGATGTTGCTACTGCAGCTTGATAGATCATTCTCTCCCATCCTCAATCAGTATCCAAATGGACATTCTTGTTTCAGAGAGGAATGGCCACAGGGGAACCCTGCACTGACTGTCTACTCCCCTTACTCTGTCTCGTCACACCACAACCTTAGCTTCCCCTTCTTACGCAGGGCCACTCCAAAACTGTTGCTCTGAGTAACCCTAGCTTATTTTTATTAGCCGACAACTATTCACTCAAAATTTGCAGTTGTGCCACTTTTAGGGTATTTTTAAGTGAAACTCACCAGAAAGTATTGGGAGCTGCACCTTTTGAAGTCTTGTGCCTTGTGTGCCAAGTCCTCGCTCTTGTTAAATTGTGGAAGACAGATTCATTTATAGTCAACCAGTGTCTGAAAGGAAGAAATCTGCAGAGCTGTAGAATGAGGGTGTCAAGTGAGAGAATAGACCAAGTGCTGTGACAATGCTGCAATTATTTGATCCTGTCTACCAAGGTAGAAAACACCCAGGTTGGAGAAAGAGCTCATTACCACATTCTTAAGGTAAAGCAAGGGCTGATGTCCAGGCATGTACCTGGACCCCAAGATCTCTCTGTCCATCAACACTGTTAAGGATCCTGCTATTGATGTTGTACTGTCACCTTATGTTGGGTATCCTAAAGTGTAGCACCTCACATTTGCTCAGATTAAACATCAGTTTTTACTTGTCCACTAATATCTGCAGCTGATCTAAGCTGATCTATCAGTTGGCAATCTTCTATGCAATTCACAATGACACCAATTTTGCCAGTCTTAGTATTGTCTGGAAATGAACTCATGCAACCTATTATATCTTCATCCAAATCATATATACAGTATGGATAAAACCATATAATTCGCCATACAGATCTCTGTAGAACACCATTAGTTATAGGCCTCAGTCCAGACTCATCCACAATTATATTCTGTCTTCTGTGGGCAACCCAATTTTGGATCCCGTGCATACTAATTTTCTGGATGAGCCTACCATGTGAAATCTTGTTGTATACCTTACTAAAATCCATGTCACCTTCTTGGAAAAACTCAATCAGTTTAGTCAAATGTGACCTGCCCCACACAATGGTATGCTAAATGTGTCTAACTAGACCATGTTTCTCCAAACGCTTGATGTTGCATTAGTCCTTCTCTATCTTTCTGTACCTTTAAGTCCAGAGTATCTAACTCCAAATCTTCAACCCAGTTCCCAATCCATGGACTGTTCCAATTTTGGTTCTTAACAAAAGTGACCAAAACTCTGGATTCCGAAGAACTAACTGCAGAAGGTAGAGGATTGAGAGAAACAAAGGGTAAAGAGGAAGAGGAAATGGAGGAGAAAGAGGTAAAAATGAAAATAAAAAACAGGTGAATAAAAAAGATAGTTGATGGAGAGTGAGAGTGAAACTTTGCCAATGGTGAAGAGGAGGGATTCATGGGTGATAATGGGGAGAGAGAGAGAGAGGGAGAGAGAGAGAAAGAGAAAAATAGAAATGAAAGAGGGAAGTGTTGGAAGTGAAAGATCAGAGAAACTGGAGCAGAGATGAAATATGTTTCCAAGACTTGAAGAAGTAAAGCAGTTGTGACACAATTTAATCAGACAGGAGTCACTGCCCAAGAGCAGCAGCTCATCAGCTGTGGGTGGCCCATTCGAGGTTTGAGTGATACTGACAGATGTGTTTTCAGTCTTCTTTTTTTGCATAAACTAACATTAGCCCTTGTCTCATCCTTTCAATAAATAATTGATTTACACACTTAAAGATCATACACTGGTTGAAGAAGGCTGGGGGAAGTGTAGATAGATAATCTCCCATTATCTCCAACTTGAGAAAATCTGCAGATGCTGGAAATCCAAAGCAACACACACAAAATTCTGGGGGAACTCAGCAGGCCAGGTAGCATCTATGGAAAAGAGTAAACAGTTGATATTTTGGGCGGAGACCCTTTATCAAGACTGGAAAGAAAGAGGAGAAGCCAGAGTAAGGAGGTGGGGGAGGGGAGGAAGAGTACGAGGTGGTAGGTGATAGGTGAAAGTGGGAGAGAGAGGGAGGGGGTGAAGTAAAGAGCTGAGAATTTGATTGGTGAAATCAACAAAGGGCTGGAGAAAGAGGGATCTGATAGGAGAGGCCAGAAGACATGGAAGAAAGCGAAGGGAGGGGAACATCAGAGGGTGGTGTTTGGCAGGTAAGGAGATAAGGTGAGAGAGGTGAACAGGAATGGGGAATGGTGAAGAAGATGTGGGGGGGGGGCAATTACCAGAAGTTTGAGAAATTAATGTTCATGCCACCACGTTGGAGTATACCCAGACAGAATATAATGTGTTGCTCCTCCAGCCTGAGTGTGGCCTCAGTGTGGCAGCAGAGAAGGCCTTGGACTGACATGTTGGAATGGAAATGGGAAGTAAAATTGAAATGGGTGGCCACCGGGAGATTCTGCTTTTTCTGGCAGATGGAACAGAGGTGCACAGCAAAGCGGTCTCCCAATCTGTGTCAGGTCTCACCAATATACAGGAGGTCACATCAGGAGCACTGGGTACAGGAGATAACCCCAACAGACTTGCAGGGGAAGAGTCGCCTCACCTGGAATGACTGTTTGGGGACCTGAATGGTAGTGAAGGAGGAGGTGTAGGGGCAGGTGTGGCACTTGTTCTGCTTGCAAGGATAAGTGCCAGGAAAGGGATCAGTAGGAAGGGACAAGTGGACAAGAGAGTCATGTAGGTAGCGATCCCTGCGGAAGGTGGGGAGAAGAGAGGGAAAGATGTACTTGATGGTGGGGTCCCGTTGGAGATGGCGGAAGTTATAGAGAATTATGTGCTGGATGCAGAGGCTAGGGGGTGGTAGGTGAGGACAAGAAGAATCCTTTTCCTGGTGGGGTGGCGGGAGGATAGGGTGAGGGCAGATGTGTGCGAAACAGAAGAGATGCGGGTGGGTGTAGCCTTGAGGGTGGAGAAAGGGATGCTCAATAGTTCTGAAATGAAAAGCCTCTTGCTGAGAATAAATGTGTTGGAGTCAGAGGAACTGAGAGAAGGGGATGGCATTTTTACAAGTGACAGGTTGGGAAGAGTATAGTCCAGGTAGCTGTGAGAGTCAGTAGGTTTACAAGAGATATCAGTAGATAGTGATCGAGAAAGGGGAGGGAGGTGTTGAAAATGGACCAAGTAAATTTGAAGGCAGGGTGGAAATTGGAGGCAGAGTTGATGAAATCGATGTGCTGAGCATGGGTGCAGGAAGCAGAACCAATGTGGTCGTCAGTCTAGTGTACGAAGAGTTGCTGAGTGGTGCTGGTGTGGGCTTGGATCATGGACTGTTCCATGCAGCCAACGAAAAGTTTGGCAAAGCTGGGACCCATGCATGTTCCCATGGCTACACCTTTGGTTTGAAGGAAGTGGGAGGAGCTGAAGGAGATATTATTGAGGACCAGTTCTGCCAGACGAAGGAGAGATCCCATTATCTCTGTTGGAAGAGTCAGGAAAATATTGGTCACAAATTCACTCCAAGCCTAGCCCCTCTCTTGGCCTCTTGAATTGATTTAGTGACCAACATTAAACTTTGTTTTAACGTTCAAGTGGTGTTGAAGGAGACTTTGATGTTGAGACACACAGTTTAGTGTTTTAATCCAGTTGGATTAGTAGATTTATTTTCTATCAAAGCCATTTTTCTAAAGCTTTGCTGTTTTCCTTTTCCTTGGTTTGTACTTACTGGATTGATGTCAGCTGTTGTCTTGATAATAAAGTTCTGCTGCCTCTGTTCAGTTTACGCTGAGGATTAAGTCTCTCTACGCTAATCCTCTGCAGTGAAACTATATGTGTCACAATGTAACTTGAGCAAGATTAGAAGTTAACCAACAATTTTTTGTGAAGTGATTTATGTTTTTAAGTAATCTCTTTATTGCCATTCCCTCCTCACCCTCCAGACTTCTTTGTTAGGTACCATCTTTCTGCAAACTGATCCAGTCTCTTCACCCTCCATCTTCCATTGATGTTAAGATATTTTGAACTCACCCACTCCATCATTAGGCTGCTTATTTTATCTACTTCATAGCAACATTGGTCTTTGCAATGCTGCTGAAATCCTTAGATTTCTCTTACTGCTTCTGGATTTGAATATTCTACCCAACTGTTGCCCAGCTTTTTTGTTGTGCCCTCTATAGATGAACTCATTCTAATGGTTTTACCTCAATGCATTACTGGTTGATATGCTAACTATTCTGCCCAAGACTACAAGAAGTTGCGGTCTACAGAGTTGCGGGCACAGCCAGATTATTACAAAACCAGCCTCTCCTACGTGGATTCTGGCTATACTTCCAGCTGCCTCAGGAAAACAGCCAACATAATGAAACCTTTCCTACCCTGCTCATTCTTTCTTCTCCACTCCTCAGGCAGAAGATTCAAAAGCTTGAAAACATGCACCACCAGGCTCAAGGATAGCTTCTGTCCCCAGTTATAAGGCTTTTGAATAGACCTCTCGTTCAACAAACATCAACTCTTGATCTTTCCTTCTACCTCATCCTGGCCTTTGCATTGTATTTGTCATTCTATACCACACTTTTGCTGTAATTGTAACACTAACACTACATTCTGCATTCTGTTATTGTCTTTCCTCTTGTACTGCCTTGATTGTACGGATGGCATGCAATACAAAGTTAATGAATGTATCTCAGAACATACGGCAATAATGTAGCAATTACCAATTACCACTTGTACCCAGGGCTTGTCATTCTGTGTATGTGAACTGTATTGATTTCTGAACTGCTATTATAGTAACTATTATAATCCCATCCTAGTTGGAGGTCACTCCACAGTCACCCTCTTCCCATCTTGTGGTCACTTCTAGCCCTATTTCTTTCTGAGATCTCTGTGCTTTCCACTACTGGGCTCTTGCTCATCTTGATTTTAATTCGTCCACATTAGCAGCATGACTTTAACTGGCCAGGATCTAAGATCTTGAGTTCTCACCCAAATCTACTCTGTGATTTTCTTTTCTCCTTTAAGAAACTTCTTAAAACCTCGTCTTTGAGCAAGCCTTTATCTACCTGTCCTAATAACTCATTACTAACAGATCCTGTATGGTAAAACTCCCATAAAGCTCTGGTAAAACATTTTTAATAGATTAAGGTGATGTAAAAACACAAGTCTTTCTCTTTCCATTCTTGGATACCTGGAGGTGAATGATTCTGAGTATTAGTGAACAGACTGAGTGAGACCATTCCCCTGGTGGTGATTGTCTGTCCAGATTTAACCTGAATATTTTCCTCATTCATCCTTTGTGAATGGATTTTGCTTTACTGTGATTTTTTTTTTGTTGCTATTTCATTGGTTATTCGAGTAGCCTTGAGGTTTGTGTGTGGTCTGTGATGAGACTCAATGTTCAAAATGCTGGGCAAAAGTCATTATACAAAGTGCACAAACAGTTCATATCTTCTCGGGTTGTAATGCTCTATGACTATGACATGAGTCTTTTCAGGCAATGGGCTCAAAGCCTTGACCCAGGAGAGAATTCATTCCACCTCTGTCTGCTCTATGATCATTGACCTGGATGTCCATCTGTGGTGTTACTGTCAGTTGAGTGTGACAGGCTTACTTACTGCCAGCTAAGTGGATTCACGCAGAATAAACAAAAATTGTGAACCATAGAATAATAGGTTAGTGGCAGCATGGATCAGGGATCAGCAAATACAGCAAAGGTCTGCACTAGTCTAGGTTTTTGGACTGGAAGCAGCTGGATAGTAGTACTCCCAAGGGATCAGTATTATTTTAATATTTATCAATATCTTGAGAAATAGGTAAGGTAGAATTTCAAACAAAACTGGCGGCAGGTACAGGATGGCAAGACCTTGATGCAAATGGTAAATAGAAATTTGTTTATTATTGTAACATGTTCTGAGATATGTTTATGTGTAGAGTTTTGCTTGTGTCCAGACAGATCATTCTGTAAAAGGTGCATTAAGTAGTATAGCAGGAAAAGAAAACCAGAATGCAGAATGTTGTAATTGTGGTTCTCTCATTGGGCTCGTATACAAACTTGGCTTGTTAGCTCATTCTGCTAACACCAATGTGATTCAGTGTGAGAGGGCCACCTTTCATAAACAAGATACATCTAGGTTCGGTATGATTTGGAGTTCAACCAAACAGGAACGTTGTGATGTTCTGATTAAAGGAACCTGGATTTGAGCAAACCAGACCACTATCCGCCACAAAACTCTCTGCACCCCGCTCCCTCTGGACACTTCTCCAGATCCCACCATCCTGATTAGCTGACACAACGATGCTAAGTAGAACAACAGGGCTTCTTATCTTTTGCCAAAACCAAAACATTCTATCAGCTTAATGCACTGTTTTTGAAGAAAACTGCTGAAATGGAATACCTATAGCATTGCAGTAGAAATCTTAACCACAGCATTACACAGTCACAAAGGAAATGCAGTGCAGATAGCCAAGTAAAGTACACATGCTGTCACGTGACCGGCAACAATGAATATAGAATTGAATTGAGTCAGGCTTTATAAAAACAATTAAACACTTACTAAACTCTGCTCAATATAAAAAATAAACAATGAAAATCTTAACCAGAAATAAACGGCTATGCGGCCATTTAACAAACCACCACTCAGTACTAGTTCTTAAAGCGATAAATGCGAAAACAGTTCTTAGAATGGTAAATTCGAAAGTACAAGAGATTTATACAGTCAATTAGGAGAGACTTTCCTGAAGTAAAGAATTCCTCGAAGACACGACGTCATGCCAGTCCCAGCCGGATCCTGCCTTGTCCGCAGGATTCATGACGACGGAAATAAAACTGTTTAAAGGAACTGATCTTCCCTCTGTGTGCTAGATCCTGCACAGCCTTTTCTGCTGCTTTTAGCAGAGGCTATCTCATGCAGATCACTCTTTCTTGAACGAATTCAATGATGGTCGATCCTTTCAACCGTCAAACGACTCCTTCAGGTTCCTGTTTTCACTCTCCAATATTACAGAAAAAATACATCAACAAACCTGGCAGCGATTGGTTAAACTGCCTGCCCAGCACTTTTGTACCTTACAATAGAACGTAAAACTCCGTTTTAAATCAAAACTGCATCATAAGGCAAATACACAACGGAGAGGAGTCTCTGCCTAACGTTCTAACTGGAAAACTAACTGCGTCACCCCAGGGGACTCCTTTTATACCCATGGTGAACATGTCATCATGTGACCTCACATCGGCAGGAAAATTACATCAGGTGACCTCCAAAAGACCATTACATCATCCCTGCAAGCGAGTCACAAGATATCCATGAGGTATGTAACAAAGCCATGACAGGTAGTCTGAAATATCAAGAGTTCATCTTTTCCATAGAAGAGGTCCATACAAGAGCTTAATAAGAGCGGGAATATTAAAATAGAGGGTGTGTTCAACAGTGCAACATTTTAGAAAAATTGACAAGTGACAGGTGAAATTTAATACAGAGGGCAGTGAAGACGTGAGTAGATGGAAGCCATTTCCATTAGTATGCTGCTGCTCACAAACCAAGGGGTTTGAATTTAAAATGTGCAAAAGATACAGTGGTGAAAAGCAGTTCACACAGAGAGTGGTGATTATTGGTATTTGTGACCTGCAGGGAGATAGAAATAGTGCCTATTGAGATTGCACAGCTATGGATTTTCCCTGGAAGTTATTCACTTTTGAGAGAAAGGGCTAGGACATGGCATAAATGGGGTGAATGGCCTGTGCCATTAGCACTTCTCTGTTTTCATGATGATGTGACTGTGTTGTTGCTTGGTGAGTCGTGTGCGAATGGGTATGGCCTATAGTCATAGAGTCACAGAGTAAGACAGCACAGAAACAAGCTCAAAAGCCCAACAACTCTATGCTTATCACGGTGCCCACCCAGCTATTCCCAATATCCTGTGTTTGGCCTATCCCCCTAAGCCCGTCCCTGAAAGTACACATCCAAGTGCTTCTTAAGTGATACTGTAGTGGTGTGCTACACACAGCGCTAGAATAACGACACGTAGTCGGTGAGTTGTAGTTGCAAAAAAAGAGGTTTATTCAAACTTTGTGGCCTCCTTTAAAGCCTTCCCGTTTCCACCCTCCCCAGGTGGGACTGCTGTGGGAAATGCATATTCGCAGACCCTTCCCGTGCGCGGGTTCTTCCCCCTGCTGATGAAGATGGCCTGGCGCCCTTTTTGGGGCAGGCCTCTCTGCCAGCGTGTGCAGTTTTATGAGCCAGTTCGTGTGTGCTGGAAAGTGGGTCACCACATAACCCCCCGCCAGAACTGGCGATACATCCCGCAATGTCCACAGTCTGGCTCGGCCTCTGTTTGGGAGGTCTTCCCCTGCGCCGTGGTGCCTGAGCCTGGACCGGCTGCGCCAAGTTCACATGGGCCGGTTTGAGTCGGTCCACCGTGAAAACCTCCTCCCTCCCCCCAATGTCCAGCACGAACGTGGACCCGTTGTTCCTGATCACCTTAAATGGCCCCTCATAGGGCCGCTGCAGCTGTACCCGGTGTCCGCCCCGTCATACAAAAAGAAACTTACAGTTCTGCAGGTCTTTGGGTACGCAGGTCGGGCTCTGTCCGTGCTGTGAAGTGGGGATGGGGGCCAGGTTACCGAGCCCCTCACATAGTCTGTCCAGGACTGCTGTGGGTTCTTCCTCTTGCCCCCTTGGGGCCGAACTCTCCTGGGACTACCAGGAGTGCGCCGTACACCAACTTGGCCAACGAGGTGTGCAGATCCTCCTTGGGCGCCGTGTGGATTCCGAGCAGGACCCAGGGAAGTTCGTCCACTGAGTTAGACCCTTCCAGGCAGGCCATGAGAGCCGACTTCAGGTGACGGTGGAAACGCTCCACTAGTCCGTTCGACTGTGAGTGGTAGGCAGTTACGTGGTGTAGCTGTGCTCCTAAAAGGCTGGCCATAGCTGACCACAGGCTGGAGGTGAACTGGGTGCCCCTGTCGGAGGTAATGTGGGCCGGTACCCTGAAGCGGGCTACCCAGGTTGCGATCAGTGCTCGGGCGCAGGATTCGGAGGTGGTGTTGGTGAGCGGGACTGCCTCTGGCCATCCGGTGAACCGGTCTATCATAGTTAGGAGGTACCGTGCTCCTCGTGACACTAGCAGGGTCCCCACGATATCCACAAGAATGTGGTCGAACCTCCGGTGGGTGGGTTCGAACTGCTGCGGCGGAGCCTTGGTGTGCTGCTGCACCTTGGCCGTTTGGCACTGCATGCACGTTTTGGCCCATTCACTGACCTGTTTACAAAGTCCATGCCAAACGAACCTGTTGGAGACCAGCCGGACGGTTGTCCTGATGGAGGGGTGCGCTAAGTTGTGAATGGAGTTGAAAACTCACCGCCACCAGGCTGCTGGGACAATGGGGCGGGGTTGGCTGGTAGCTATGTCACATAGTAGGGTCCTCTCACCTGGGCCTACGGGGAGGTCTTGGAGCTGCAAACTGGAGACCGCAGTTATGAAACTAGGGATCTCATCATCTGCCTGCTGTGCCTCCGACAGCGCTGGGACAGGGCCTGTATGGTAGGTCTGGATAGTGCGTCCGCCACGACGTTGTCCTTTCCCGAAACATGCTGGATGTCCGTTGTGTATTCGGAGATGTAGGGCAGATGTCGCGGCTGGCAGGACAACCAGGGATCGGACACCTTAGTGAATGCAAAGGTAAGCGGTTTGTGGTCCGTGAACGCGGTGAAGGGCCTACCTTCTAAGAAGTGCCTGAAATGCCGGATTGCCAGGTATAGTGCCAATAGCTCCCGGTCGAAAGCACTGTATTTCAGTTCGGGTGGTCGTAGGTGTTTGCTGAAGAACGCCAAGGGTTGCCAGCGACTCTCGATGAGTTGTTCCAGCACTCCACCGACTGCTGTGTTGGATGCGTCCACTGTGAGGGCAGTAGGAACATCCATTCTGGGGTGCACTAGCATCGCGGCGTTTGCCAAGGCTTCTTTGGTTTTAACGAAAGTGGCTGTGGCCTCTTCGTCCCAGGTAATGTTCTTGCCCTTACCCGATATCAGGGTGAACAGGGGGCGCATGATTTGGGCTGCTGAGGGGAGGAAACGGTGGTAGAAATTCACCATACCCACGAATTCCTGCAGGCCTTTGATTGTGTTGGGTCGGGGGAAGTGGCGGACCGCGTCTACCTTGGTGGGCAGAGGGGTTGCCCCGTCTTTAGTAATCCTGTGGCCCAGGAAGTCGATGGTGTCGAGTCTGAACTGGCATTTGGCCGGGTTGATTGTAAGGCTGAATCCGCTCAGTCGGGCGTAGAGCTGGCGGAGGTGGGACAGATGCTCTTGACGACTACTGCTGGCTATGAGGATGTTGTCCAAACAGATGAATGCAAAGTCCAGGTCTCGTCCCACCACGTCCATTAGCCACTGGAACGTCTGTGCGGCATTCTTTAGACCGAACGGCATTCGGAGGAATTTGAAAAGTCTGAATGGGGTGATGAGTGCCGTTTTGGGGATGTCTGGATGTACCGGGATTTGATGGTATCCCTGGATGAGGTCTACTTTGGAAAAGATCCTTGCGCTGTGTAGGTTTGCTGCAAAGTCTTGAATGTGTGGCACAGGGTAGCGGTCTGGCGTTGTAGCCTCGTTCAGTCTGCGGTAGTCACTGCATGGTCTCCAGCCCCCCGCCCCCCGTTGCCTTGGGAACCATGTGCAGGGGGGAGGCCCATTCTCTGTTGGACCATCGTATGATCCCCAATTCCTCCATCTTCTTGAACTCCTCCTTCACCATTCGGAGCTTGTCCGGGGGAAGCCTTCGAGCACGGGCGTGAAGGGGTGGTCCCTGGGTCGGGATGTGGTGCTGTACTCCGTGTCTGGGCATGGCTGCCGTGAACTGCGGTGTCAGTACTGATGGGAAATCTGCCAGGACCCTGGTGAATTCGTCGTCGGACAGCGTGATGGAGTCCAGGTGTGGGGCTGGCAACTTGGCTTCACCCAGGGAGAACGTTTGAAAAGTCTTGGCATGGACTAATCGCTTCCCTTGCAGGTCGACCAGCAGGCTGTGGGCTTGCAGAAAATCTGCCCCCAGGATTGGTTGGGCCACGGCGGCCAGTGTGAAGTCCCACATGAACCAGCTGGAGCTGAACTGTAGCTTCACTGTGCGGGTGCCGTAGGTTCGTATTGTGCTGCCATTTGCAGCCCTCAGGGTGGGTCCCGGTTCTCTGTTGCGGGTGTCATAACTCGTTGGAGGTAAAATGCTGATCTCCGCTCTGGTGTCGACGAAAAAGCGGCGTCCCGACTGCTTGTCCCAGACGTACAGGAGGCTGTCCTGATGGCCAGCCATCGTAGCCATCAGCAGACTGGCATTTCTCGGGAATTTGCAGGGCAGTCTACAGCGGCAGTCCTCTGGTGGTAGAAGCACCATTGTTCGTTGGGCTCCTCACTCCTGTCGCGGGGTTTTGTAGGCTCTGCTGCCGGGCCTGGTCTGGGCTGCCGTTGGGCATGCGGCTTGCTGATCTGTGCGACAGACGTCCCTCTCTCCTTCTTGGCATTCCACAGCGCATCTGCCTGGGCCGCCACCTTCCGGGCGTTGCTGAAATCTGCGTCAGACAGCAGCAGGCATATGTCCTCGGGCAGTTGCTCTAGGAACGCCTGCTCAAACATGAGGCAGGGTTTGTGTCCTTCAGCCAGGGCCAGCATTTCATTCATTAATGCCGACGGCGGCCTGTCTCCCAAACCATCCAGGTGCATTAAGCGGCGTGCTCGTTCACGCCGTGAGAGTCCGAAAGTCCTTATGAGCAGGGCTTTGAATGCTGTGTATTTGCTGTTCTCCAGGGGCGACTGTATAAACTCCTCAACTTGTGCAGCTGTCTCCTGGTCAAGGGAGCTCACCATGTAATAGTAACGAGTGGACTCTGAGGTTATCTGCCGAATGTGGAAATGGGCTTCTGCTTGTTTGATCCATCGGCGAGGTCGCAGCGTCCAGAAGCTTGGCAGTTTCAACAAAACTGCATGAACAGATGTGACGTCAGTCATCTCTGGTCCAAATATCGTTTGGGCTGTCGGGGTCACCAAATGTAGCGGTGTGCTACACATAGCACTAGAATAACGACACGTACGCGGTGAGTTGTAGTTGCGAAAAAAGAGGTTTATTCAAACTTCGCGGCCTCCTTGCAAGCCTTCCCGTTCCTGCCCTCCTCGGGCGGGACTGCTGTGGGGAATGCATATTCACTGACCCTTTCTGCGCGCGGGTTTTTCCCCCTGCTGGTGAAGATGGCCTGGCGCCTTTTTTGGGGCTGACTTCTCTGCCGGCGCGCACCGTTTTGTGAGCCAGTTTGAGTGTGCTGGGAAGTGAGTCACCACAATACTATTGAACTTGACTCAATCTTTTCCTCTGACACCTGGTTCCATACTGTACTATGCCCCTAGTTTTGGACTGCTCCACCCTAGGGTAAAGACTTTTTCTATCCAACGTCAATGCTCCTCATGACTTTATAAATCTCTGTTCTCCAACATTTCAAGGAATAAAGACCTGGCCTGGCTAAGCTCGTTCTACAACACAGGCTCTCTCGTCCTGGCAAAATGTTCATAAACCTTTTCTGCACTCTTTCCAGTTTAACCACATCTTTCCTATAACGGTGACCAAAATTGTACTCAGTACTCCAAGTGTGGCCAAACCAACAACTTATACATCTGCAACATGAAGACACAACTCCTACAGTCACTGCCCTGACTGATGAAGACTAGTGTGCAGGGCTGCTGCTGGTGATGTGTGTGTGTGACTATCTGTGAAGATGATCCTGAGATAGTGAGACAGTCTGCAGTGTTAGTGCTGTGTAGGAATGGGAAAGTTTATTGTGTAAGTCTGATTGTGTATGTGCGTTGTGTTGGGGCTGTGGATGGAGGCATGGTCTGTAGGTTCAGTGTGTCAGTGTGCTGTAGTCTCAATCTGCGGTGTGAGTGTGTCTGTGTATCAGCCTGTGGTGTTAGTGAGTCTCAGTGTGACCTGTGGGGTGAATGTCACAGTCTGTTGATCTGTGCCCAAGAAGATAGAGTAAGCTGCCTTAATGACTATCGTCCAGTAGCACTCACATCTATGGCTTTGAGAGGTTGGTTATGGCTAGAATCAACTCCTGCCTTGTCAAGGACCTGAATTCGCTGCAATTTGCCTATTGCCACAATAGGTCTATGGCAGATGCAATCTCAATGGCTCTTCACATGGCCCTATATCAACTGGACAATCAATCACCTATGGCAGGATGCTGTTCGTTGACTATAGCTCAGTGTTTAACACTATTATTCCCACAGTCCTGTTCAATAAGCTACAGAACCTGGGCTTCTGTATTTCCCTCTGCAAGTCAATCCTTGACTTCTTAACTGGAAGATCACAATCTGTGTGGATTGATAATAATATCTCCTCCTTGCTGATGATCAACATTGGTGCACCTCAGGGGTGTGTGCTTAGCCCACTGCTCTACTCTTTCTATACCCATGACTGTGTGGCTGGGTGCAGCTCAAATGCCATCTATAAATTTGCTGATCGTAAAACCATTGTTGGTAGAATCTCAGATGGAGACAAGAGAGCGTACAGGAACGAGATATGCCAACTATTGGAGTGGTGTCACAGTAACAACCTGGCACTCAACATCAGTAAGAGGCTGATTGTGGACTTCAGGAAGGATAGGATGATGGAGCATGAACCAATCCTCACAGAGGGATCAGAAGTGGGGAGAGTATGCGATTTCAAGTACTTATGTGTTAAGATTTCTTAAGATCTAACCTGGTCCTATGATATCAATGCAGCTATAAAGAAGGCAAGAAAGCAACTATATTTCATTAAGAGATGGAGGAAGTTTGGTTTGTCACCTAAAGCACTCAAACTTCTACAGATGTACTGTGGAGAGCATGGGGGTGGGAAGGGTCGAAAGAAGCTACAGAAATTTGTAAAATTAGTCAGTTCCAGCTTGATTTCTAGCCTCTGTAGTATCCAAGATGTCTTTAAGGACTGGTGCCTCAGAAAGACAGTGCCCATTATTAAGGACACTCATCACCTAGGACATGTCTCTTCTCATTATTACTGTCAAGAAGGAGGTGCAGAAGCCTGAAGGCACACACTCAGCTGTTCAGGAGCAGCTTCTTCCCCTCTGCCATCCGATTCCTAAATGGATATGGAACCCATAAATGCTACCTCACTTTTAAAAATATTATTTCTGTGCACTATATTTAATTTAACTACTGTATTTAATATCTATATATATTTCGTGTAATTGATTTACTTTTTTTTATACTATTATAAAAAATAGCATGGTACTGCTGCAGCTAAGTTAACAATTTTCACAACATATAGCAGTGATATTAATTCTTCAGGGTGAGTGTGCTCTAGAATGACCTGTGGTGTGAGTGTGTCCCAGTGTGATCTATGGGATGAGTTTGTCACAGTGTGTTGACCTGTGGGGTGAGTGTGTTGTCTTTCCCCCTGTACTGCTAACCTGCCCTCTGGGCATTCCTGACACAGATTTGGAGCAGGATTTTTCTTTCCCTGCTTTAGGTACAAGGGCCGTGTTGAGCTGCCAGACAACCTAAAGTCCCTGTTTAGACCAGTTGCCATGATGGTGCCTGACGCCAAGCTCATTGCTGAAGTCACGTTGTTCTCTCAGAGCTTTAAGTCAGCCAGGTCTCTCTCTGGAAAGGTCATCAATCTTTACCAGCTGGCCCGCCAGCAGCTTTCTCAGCAGGTAAGGAGTCACATTCTCCCAGGATCAGCTCTCTGATCTATCCCTTTCAACACCAGATCCCTTTGATGCCCCGACCAGTCAGTTACATGCCAATGAATACACACATTCAGAGCTAATGTTATACAGCTATCACCTTGAATACAGGACATTCTCCCAGTCCCGAGTGCCCAGATTCTGACATGGTTACATGGTCTCCCTTTATGGTTTACTGATGTCCATGTTAGTGGTTCCCTGGTCACTCTGTGCTGGAGTTACAGCAGCCCCAGATGTTAGCATCATCCTTGCCTCAATTCTGGAATTGTGATGGGCTCAGCTACAGAGACTGATAGAGGCTCCTGGGGTCTTGAACTAGAGTTATAGTGTGATACATCATGGAAACTGGGCCCAACTCATCCACTTTGACCATCTAAGCTCAAAGTTAATTTATTGACATATGCACAATGAGATGCATGCACAGGTGCAATGATAAAGCTAATTAGGGTTAGTGTTAGTGATCAACTAGTCTCATTTGCCTGCATTTGGCCTATATCCCTCTGAACATTTCTTATCTATGTATGTATCTGTCCCTTAAACATTGTAATTAAACCACTTAAATCACTTTCTTTGACTCTGTATACCTCCTGTGTAAAAAAAGTTGCCCTTAGGTCCCTTGTAATATTTTTTTGAGGACAAAGCAGGATTGTTTTACACAGAACTGTAATGTGCTCCTGTACTGTAACCACTCAGAGATTCTGTAATATCCTGCTGGGAGTAATTGACTAAGATGTGGTATATAAAGAAGATTGGAAGGTGGAGATTCAGCTCCAGACTGTCAAAATAAAAGAAGCCTGGCTTTACTTTTAACCTAGGAACTCATCAATCGCTCCTTTCTCTGCAGGACCATTATGACTTTGGAATGCGGTCTGTGAAGTCTGTATTACTGCTGGCAGGGAAGAGGAAGAGAGCATTGGAGATTAGGTAAGTAGAGGATGACTGCACTAAGTGACTACATCTCACTGGTTTGTCAGAGGGATCCCCATGATCAGCGTTGCAATTCTGAAGCAGAGCACCAAGAAGATAATCTTCTGAAGTCAAAAAAGAGCCTCTGCCTTCATTCCTTACATGTTGTTGTATCTGTCTAAAAGCCCCTTAAGCACCACTATCATATCTGCTTCTGCCAATGTCCCTGGCAGCCCATTCCAAGCACCAACCCTCTCTGAAATCACTTGCTCCACTCATTACTTTTAAAATTCCCCCCCCCCACCTAAAATGTGTGTCCTCCAGTATTTGACATTTCTAACCTAGGAAAAGATTCTGACAGTCTACACTATCAATGCCTCTCGTGTCTTTATATACTTATATCAGGTTTCCCCTCAGTCTCTGATGCTCCAGAGAAAACAACATAAGTTTGCACAGGTTTTCTTAAGAGTTCATCCCTCTAATCCCGGCAGCATCCTGGTAAATGTCCCATATACCCTTTCCAAAGCTTCCACATTTTTAATGTAATAGTGTGACCAGAATTGCACACAATGCAAAGAATTGCATACAAATGATGCCGAGGGATCTTGGTGTCCTACTGCATGCTTTATTAAAGGTTAGTATGCAAGTACAGCCAATAATCAGGAAAACTAATGCTGTTTATTGCAAGGAAAATTGAATGCAAAAGTAAGGAAGTTATCCCTCAGTTGCATAGTGCATATTTAGGGTACTCTAGACAGTATTAGTCTCCTTACTTAGGGAAGATGGAAACAAGTTTACTCAAATGGACACCTAGAATGGACAAGGTGTCTGATGAGGAAAGGCGAACTTTAATCCAGTGGTATTCAGGAGAAGGAACACCATAAAAGGTCCTAACATAAGAACATAAGAAATAGGAGCAGGAGTAGGCCATCTGGCCCATCGAGCCTGCCCCGCCATTCAATAAGATCATGGCTGATCTGTCTGTAAACTCAGCTCCATCAACCTGCCTTTTCCCCATAAACTTTAATTCCCTTACTTTGTAAAAACCTATCTAACTGTATCTTAAATATATTTAGTGATGAAAGCTCAGGGTGGATGTGGAGAGTGTTTTCTCTTTTGGAAGAATCTAGGATTATGTGTCAATGCTTAAAATAATGAGTTGCCCATTTGAGACAGAGTTGAGGTGAATTTTCTACTTTCAGAGGACTGTGTGTCTTTGGAAATCTCTTCCTGTAAGGCTGTGGATTATGTTTAAAACAGGGATAAGTTTTTTTAAATCTATTTCTAGCCTCCTGACATCATCAGCATAACTTATTAACCTACCTATCTACATGTCAGCAACAAAATATAGCAACCATACTTTCAGTCCATAAGCACTACCTAAACATTCCTTTTGTTTGCAGTATTTTTTATTTTTATAATTTATTGTAATTTTGTGTCTTTGCTCTGTACTGTGGCTGCAGAACAACAGATTTCTCATCATCTAAGTCAATGATAATAAATCTGATTCTGATTCTGTTTTCAAGTTATTTCTATAAACTGTAAAATATTGGGGGCAATGGAATGATTCATTGCCACTTGCAATAACTTGCCAACCAGAAAAAGACCACTTTATAACTAGTCTCTGCTTCCTGTTAGCCAATCTTTATTCTCACCAATATGTTACCTCCTACACCATAGACTATTTTCTGCAATAACCTTTGATGTTGTGTCTCATCAAATTCATTTATGAAATATAAGTACAGTTCATTCACCAGTATCTCTTTATATGCAGCACATGCTACTTGTTCTCAAAAAAACCCAGTAAGTTGGTCACACATGTTTTCCCTTTCATGAGACTGCTTTAATACTTGATTACCTTTAATTTTAAAATTGCCTTGATTCAGTGACTAGTTTTGAGCTCTAACATTTCTATCCTGTTTCCTCACACTCTTTGTCTCCATCCTTTTTGAATAGAAGAATTGTGTCAGTTATTTTCCAATCTAATAGAACTTGCCCAACTATAGTAAATTTGAGGAAATTAAATTACTGTATAGTTCACTCTTTTATTAAAAGGGATTTTGTGTTCCTAGAAAACTGTACATATTAGGTATGTGAAGACGTGTCATCTTGTGTAAAAGAAGGCAAGTTGAAAAAAAACGTAGTTTATTTTTTTCACGTAAATCTCATAGGAGTGAATTTCTATTCTCTACCTCAATCAATATTCGTATTGATTTCTGATTTCTGTTAGGACAGATTCCTATTACTGAGCTGCCTTAATGCTGTAGTCACCCATACAGTGTCATGCTGTCCTATGGAGGGGAAATAGGCCCTTCAGCCCTCCAAGTGCAACACCAACAGCTGAGTACCCATGCATACTATTCTCATTTCCAGCAGCTATCCCATGCCCTTCTCTGCCTTGCCCAGATACCTCTTAAATGTCATGAGAGCATCTTCTGCCATTATCCCCATAGGCAGTGCAATCCAGATTCCTACTATTCTCATTTCCAGCAGCTATCCCATTCCCTTCTCTGCCTTGTCCAGATACCTCTTAAATGTCATGAGAGCATCTTCTGCCATTATCCCCATAGGCAGTGCAATCCAGATTCCTACTATTCTCATTTCCAGCAGCTATCCCATTCCCTTCTCTGCCTTGTCCAGATACCTCTTAAATGTCATGAGAGCATCTTCTGCTATTATCCCCATAGGCAGTGCAATCCGGATTCCGACTATTCTCATTTCCAGCAGCTATCCCATGCCCTTCTCTGCCTTGTCTAGATACCTCTTAAATGTCATGAGGGCATCTTCTGTCATTATCCCCATAGGCAGTGCAATCCGGATTCCTACTATCCTGGGTGAAAAATTCTTACACAGGTGTTAGAGCACGATGAACAATTTTGGTCACCCTGTTATAGGAAAGATGCTATTAAATAAGAAAAATTGCAGAAAAGATTTACCAGGATGTGGCCTCACTTGTGAACCTGAGTTACAAGGAGAGATTGTGGAAATTAAAATTTTATTCCCTAGGACAAAGGAGATTGAGTGGCGACCTGATAGATCATATAAGACATAAGGTGCATGGACAGGGTGAAAGCACGTAGTCTTTTCTTGTGTGCTAAAAATGAGAAGGTATAGATTTAAGATTAGAGATGAGAAATTTAGCAAAGGTATCAGGGGCACCTTCTTCACATAAAGGATGGTGCATATTTGGAATGAGTTACCAGAGTTTGTGGTTGGTGACTGCACATTAGCAACATTTTACAGCCATCTAGATAAGTACATAGATAGGAGATGTTTAGAGGGCTAACGACTAAACATGGGCTGGTAAGACTCACTCTCTGGGCAATACCATTGGGATGAACAAAATGGGCCAATGGCCTGCTTCCATGCTGTATGACACTGAGTCTATGAAATCCCCTCTAAACCTCTCAGCCCTCACCTTAAACCTCTACCTTCTGCTAAGGGAAAATACCAGGCTGACAAGGAGGGGGGTAGTCTGGGTTAAAAAGGAGGTAACTGGGATGGGGAGACAACTATCCATGTCAGTCTGATAATACAGGGGTAATACAGTTTCTCCTGGAATGCAGATACGTGAACATGTCAGTCCACAGTTTCTCCCGAGTGGTAGTCACATGGTTTAATCAGTCCACAGTGTATCCTAGGTAAAAGGCACGTGGACAAGTCAGCCTAGGGAATCTCCCAGGTGACAGTCACACATGCTAAACCCATTGAGTTCCTCCAGCAGATTGTTTGCTGCTTCAGATTCCAGCATCTGCAGTCTCTTGTGTCTCCAATAAATTAGAAGAAATAAATGAGTCACAGTGGCCCCGGTGGGGTTGGAAGTGAGGGATTTGATGGGAGAAATCATCAATGTTTCAGATTGAAACCCTTCATGAGGACTAAGATTAGAGAGGGGTGATGGCCAGTATATCTCCTTGCTGATAGTCATACTGGTAGGTCAGCTTTCAGTTGGTGGTGGCATCCATTAGTCTCGCGAGCCCAGCTTTCAGTATCACCTAGGATAACAATCACTAAGAGAGGTCATGGTAACTTAAAGCAAAATGCAAGAAATCTAGACACTCAAAACCTGAAAGTGATCATTCTGAGCCACTGAGAATTTTCAGCATTTTCTGATTCTATTTCAGTCTGCAGTGTGTGCTGAGTGGAAGGGCACAGCAAAGGAAGTGTGAAAGAACATGTTCTCCCTGTGGGAGAACATTAAATAAGCTGGAGACTTATTTTTGCCTGATCATTTCTAAAACCTCGAGCACATTTCTCCCAAGATGTTATGCTGTGCTTGAATTATGTCAGGAGGGGGTAGGATTCGCCTTAATTCTATTGTCCTTGAGTGGAGAACTGATCTACAGTTCTCAGATTGTTCAGTCAAGGCAGATATTCAGTGCATTTCAGCTTTTGTCAGTGAGGGTGGCAACCCAGACTGAGTTCAGTAAACCACCCAGGTACATAATTTCACTCAAGTGCAGGTGCTAGCTATCTTCTCAGTCAGAGCTCTATGTTTAGCTATATAGCTGTTACCCCTTGCCTGTGCACTTTTTACTGAATTTCTAGATCAGGCATGTCTTTCAGGCTCACTAAATGTGCTGATTAGTTTGATATCTTGACACACCTGCAGTGGCAGGCAAATTGGCTCATTAGTCAGTTGTACACAAAATTGGCTTTGTGGAAAGAGTCAGAGGTGGTAATGAAGTAATATTTTTCACATTGGAGACCTGTGACCCGTGGAGTGTGGCAGGGATCAGCGCCAGATCCCCTGCTGTTTGTCATCTGTAGTAATGATTTGGATGAGAGTGGAATTGGTATGATTAGTAGGTTTGTAGATGACCAAAATTGAAGTTGTAGTGGACAGTGAAGTAAGCTATCTAAGATTTCAATAGGATCCAGATCAAATGAGAAAGTGGGCCAAGGAATGGCAGATGGAGTTCAACTCACTTGAGTGCGAAGTGTCAAATTTTGGGAAGTTAAGGGCAGGCCTTACACACTAGATAGTAGGACCCAAAAATGTGTTGTAGAACAGAGACCTAGTGGTACAAGTACATAATTCTCTGAAAATGGTGACAGAGATAAACAAAGCGGTGAAGAAAGTATATGGCACACTTGCTTTCATTGTACAGGACACTGAGTACAAGAGTTGGGCCATTATGTTAGAGACGTATGGGATGTTGGTGAGACCGTCACTGAATTATTGTGTGCATTTCTTTTTGACATACTGTAGAAGGATGTGATTAAGCTAAAAATGGTGCAGAAATAACTCACAAGGATATTGCCAGGACTGGAGAACTTTCGTTATGAGGCAGGATTCACAGTCTGGGATTGTTTTCTCTGGTGTAAAGGAGGCCGAGTGGTGACTTTTACAGCAATTATAACACGAAGGGCATAGATAAGACAGATAGTCAAAGTCTTTTTCCCAACATAGGAGAGTCTAAGACTAGAGGGTGTAGGTTTAATGTGAGAGGGGAAAGATTTAAAGGGGTCCTAGGATTCAAGATTTTTACACAAAGGATGGTGGGTATATGGAACAAGCTGCTAGGGAAAGTCGTTCAATTGTAATATTTAAAAGACATTTGGACAGGTATATACATAAGTTGGAATGGCTTAGAGGGATATGGACCAAATGTGAGCAAATGGGACTAGCTTAGGTGAGCACCTTGCCTATTATGGATGAGTTAGGGCTGAAGGACCTGTTCCCATGCTATAAACTTCTGTGACATGGAGAAAGAGCCAGGTGGGAGGGAAGGGGTGACTGTCTTACAGGTAAGTATTCAGGAGCTCCTTGAGCACATTTCGTGATCCAACCCATTTTCAGTTCCTCTGAATGCAGGGGACTGCAGCTCAACAGAGCCTGGACCAATGCCCTCAGAGAAGTCTTTTGGGGAGAGGAGGAGGTTGTTTTTCAGTATTCTAGGGGAATGTTTAGTTTTTATGGACAGGGAAATGGGAAGTTGACAATGTAAAAAAGGGTGGGGGGGAGAGCAGAGTAAGGAATGAAAGGTAGAATATTCTTACCATTTGGGTAATATGCTTACTTCTAATTTTTTTTAAAAATTAGTATTACCCAGGAGATAGTGTAGGCCAAACCTGCTCATAGTCTGACCTGCCAGTATAACTGCTGCCCAGCAGACACCATGGTCTGATCTGCCAATGTGATCCTAACCCAAAAGATAATGTAGTTTGATCTGTCTGTGTGACTATTACCTGAGAGATACTGTAGTCTGGTCAACTATTTGAACAGTTACCTAGCAATAGAAACCGTATGCAGCATTGAAAAGGTTAATGTAATAGCAAAATAATTGTAGATGCAAGTGTTCATGTCAGCTCTGTGAATTTCATTTCATTATCACTTTCTGTGTTGCAATCACAGCAGGCAGAAAGCTGCAGTCTCTAATTTAGGGGCACAAGAGAGACTGCAGATGCTAGGATTTTGGAGCAACACTACAAACATTGGAGAAACTCAGCATGTCATGCGGCATCTACGGAGGGAAATGAACAGTTGATGTTTCAGGCCAAGACTTCATTTCCCTCCGTTCATGTTGCCTAACCTGCTGTCTTCCTCCAGTATGTTGCCCATAATCTAGCATTTCCTCTGATAATTTAACATGTTCTTTTCTCTTTAGAGATGCAAAGAAGTCGCTGAACCACACTGATGAATCACACATTCTCATCAATGCACTAAAGGATGCAAATCTGACCAAGTTCCTGGCTGAAGATGTGCCCTTGTTTGGAAGCATTCTGAATGACCTATTCCCAGGACTGACTCCACCCAACGATGAAACCCTTCTTTTGCAGGTGACAACTTCCTTAAATATTCTTCCTCCTTTTTTAAATTGCAGGTTTCCCCTTCATCCTCTGGTATTTCCCAGGGTGGTAATGAAACAATTCTGAAGATTATATAATGTATACATATTTAGATAATAAGTGTACTTTGAGCTTTGAACTTCGATGAAGTCAAGGATAACTTGCACCCATTTTAGTTTGTTGAGTTCTGAAGAAGCTGAAGAAGGTGCCTAACAGGGCAAGTTGGGGTGGTGAACTCATTCTATCTCTAGTACTGGACTGTTTGTGTGCTCCCAACAAAGAGACACAATGTTCTAGACCTCCTCAGCACCATCTATCCTGGATGCACTTTTTTCACTTTGGCTACGGATTCCCATGTTAGTAAGGGGAAATTTGAATTGTTTTATTATTGTTGCATGTACTGAGATAAAGTGAAAAATTTGTTTTGCATACCATGAAACTTAAGTACATTGAGGGAAAAGCAATAATAGAATGCGTAATACAGTGTTACAATGACAGAGAAAGAGCAGTGCAGGGAGACAATCAGGTGCAAGATCGTGACAAGGCAGATTGTGAGATCAGGAGCACAAAAGGTCCACTCAGTAGAACTGTGAGAGTGAAGCTGTCCTGGAGCTTTGTGGTCCAGGCTCACCACCATGGTGTTTTCAAGCTCTTGAATCTTCTGCCTGATGAGAGGGGACAGAAGTGAGAAATTCTAAGGGTGGGAGGAGCTGATGATTATGTTGGCTCTTTCCCATGGTAACAGGAAGTATAGACAGAGTCCATGGAGGGGAGACTGTTTTTTGTGATAGACTAGGTTGTGTCCACAACTCAACCACTTTCTTGGGGTCTTAGGCAGAGAGGTTGCCCAAGACCATCAAACTGTGAAGCATGCAGATTGGATATCTGCAATGGTGCATCTATAAAACTTGGTGGGGGTCAATGGGGATATAATAATTTTCCTCAGCCTTCTGCGGAAGTAGAGGCATGAATGTGCTTTTTTGGTCGTAGCATCTATATGGTTGGACCAGGACAACCAATTGGGGTTACATGTTTTCCAGGAATGTTTATCTGGTAATCTTTTGCCATGGTGGAGTTCAGAATGCCTATGCCAGGAGTCTAATATTAGACGTGTGAACAAAGTAGCCTGTCCATTAGAACCAACTACCGTTGGAGACTTATTGCTCTATTGCTTATCCAGCCAGCATATTTGGAGATATGCAGAGACAGCATTGCTAGAAACCCTCTGTTAACCCTGAGGTACTAGTTATAACAGACAGAAGTGTGCAGGATGCATATGTTAACATTGCATCTTATAGCCTATGGAGTAAGTTCTCAGTCCCAACACACAGTGCTCACACCTTGTGAGTTTGTCAGTATTCATTTTCTGCAATTAACATTCACATGCTGTCCATGTACAAACTTCCCCATGCCCTAGTGACTGTGTAAACAGCTGCTCCTGTATTCATACTTTTAATGGACCTTTAACATGCTTATATTCATATTTATTAACATTAAACCTAGGAAAGAATATCACAGAAACAGGCCCTTCAGCAAATAATGCCTGTCCCAACCATGGTGCTAATTTAAAGTACATATTTTTCTGCACATGATCTATATCCCCTTACTTCTGTATGTTTATGTGCCTGTCAAATTGTCCCTTTTATGTCGCTATTGTATCTGCTTCCACCACCATGCCTTGCAGAGCATTCCAGGCACCTACCTGTAAAAACTCACTGTAAAAACAATTTCCCATGGAATCCTCTTTAAACATCTCCCCTCTCACATTCAAGCCATGCCCTCTTCTATTTGACATTACCATCCTGGGAAAAAGACTCTGACTGTCCACACTATCTATGCCTCTCAAAATTTTATGAACTTCTATCAGGTCTTCCACCAGCATATCCTCTATCAAAAGCAGTGAATATGGCCAGTCCACCGTGGGTAAAGCCCTCCCCTCCATTAAGCACACCAAATGCAGGAAAGCAGCATCCATCATCAGGGACCCCATTACCCAGATCATGCTCTTTTCTCTCTGCTGCCATCAAGAAGGAAGTTTAGGAGCCTCAAGACTCATACTATCCGGTTCAGGAACAGTTATTACCCCAGAATCAGTGAGAATAAGCTCATTCAACTTCACTTGCCACATCACTGAATTGTTCCCACCACCTATGGACTCATTTTCAAGGACTCTTCATCTCATGTTCTTGATATTTATTGCTTATTTATTATTGTTACTTTTTTTCTCTTTTGTATTTGTACAGTTTGTTGTCTTTTGGACATCGTTTGTTTTTCTGCCTTGATGGGTGCAGTCTTTCTATTTGGTTCTTGGATTTACTGAGTATGTCCACAAGAAAACAAAGGTCAGGGTTGTATGTGGTGACACATACGTACTTTGATTATACATTTGCATTGAACTTTGGAGCATGCAAAGCTCCAGAGAAAACAATCCAAGTTTGTCCAACCTCTCCTTATAGCTAATACTCTTTAATCCAGGCAGCATCCTGGTGAAACTTTTCTATGTCCTCCCCAAGCCTTTACATACTCTCTGTTATGGGTGAACAGAACTGCACACAATACTCTAAATTTGGCCTGACCAAACTTTAATACAGCTTTAAAAGTAAACCAAAGGATATAAAGTCGGTTTTAGGAGCTTGGACTAGAGGTTTGCTCTTAATAAGATGCTGTATAAAGTTCTCTATTTTCCCACGAGTACTCCAAATTATTCTGCCAGCTCTGTGAGTGTGTGTATGAGGTAGCTTAGTGACAGCTTGTACTTTTTATTCAAACAGTCAATCTCAGATCTGGCTGAGATGGTTCATTTCCTCCGAAGTCCTGGCAATATGTAAATAGATGCATACCCATATGTATAATTAAATAAGTTGCTGTTCATCCACTTTCAACTTAGCTGGCGTGACATCTGGGAGATGGAGGGATCTCGGCTGAGTTTTGTCTTCAGAGCCACTTATGACCTCCTACCCACACCCCAGAACCTGAACCAGTGGTAGGGAGAAGACCCCGCTTGCTTTCTTTGTCAAGCACCTGGATCACTAAGGCACATTTTAACAGGATGCACCACGAGCCTCACCCAGGGGCAGTACACTTCGCGGCATAACCAAGTTCTCAGACAGCTGGCATCAATCTTGGAACAGAGGCGAACCACCACAAATGCTCTCCAACAAACATCGGCAGGAAATGTCTACATCACACAATTTGTACCAGCAGGCCAACCTCCAGAGCACCATATAACATCAAAAGATGTAAGCATTCTGCCGGTTGCTCGGGATTGGAAAATGGACATGGACTTGAAAAAAAAAGCTTGTGTTTCCCCCAGACATTGCAGCTACAACGCTCCGGCCAGACATGGTCCTGTGGTCCACAACAGCCAAGCTGGCATATGTTGTGGAATTGACAGTACCATGGGAAGATGGTGTCAAAGAAGCTTATGAGAGGAAAAAGACCAAGTACTCTGAACTGGCAACTGAAGCTGCCCAGAATGGCTGGAAGACCAAGATTTCCCCTGTAGAAGTGGGATGCAGGGGATTTGTTACTACACCTACGACCAGTCTATTGAGGAAGATGGGGGTGAGGGGTCACTCCCTCCAACAAGCAATTAAGTCCTTGTCAAATGCAGCAGAAGAAAGCAGAAATTGGATTTGGATTAAAAGGAAAGACAACAACTGAGCTGCAAGATGAAGACAGGAGGGTATGGAACTGAGGGGGGTGTATCTGGGACGCCAGGTAGCACCGTCGAGCCCTCTGGAGACGTCGTAGGCTTATCAACGAAATGTCAAAGAAGGAGGGTGCCCACCTGATGACCCCGATGATGTACCTACCCTCCCTCCTGGTCACCACTCCAAGCCCACTGCCAACATTGAGAGTGCCGACTTACCATAGGGATTGAAACATCAAGTCCTGGTAGCTCTACTACTGAGAGTTAATGATATGCTTAAGGCTCATACATACTGTTAAAATACAAAGGAAGGGTTTATTACCAAGACAATTGAATATAAAACTACACATTGCTTGTAGATAAACTTCACTGTAATGCTACACCTAGATTTGAAAGCCTCACAAAACTTTGGACCATTCCAGAATGTCACCATTCCCAGGTAAACCACTGAGAGTGGAACCATCCTGAATGACCCTTTTCCACTTTGAGCAGTCACAGGCCAATGATTCCCATGTTAGTAGGGAAGAAAACACTGTTATCCTGAAGCATATCAACAGAGGAGGTGTTGGTGGTCTTAAAGCACATAAAGGTGGATATTCTGGGAACTAAGGGTGGAGATTGGAGCTGAGCAAAGATCTTTGTATCTTTGTTTGCCGTAGATGAGGTACTAAGAGACTGGGGACTGACTAATATTGTGCCTTTATTCAAGAAGCACTACAAGAATGAGCCAGGAAACTACAGGCTGGCGGGACTTGTATCAGTGGTGAGAAAGTCACTGGATGGTATTCTGAGGCCAGGGTTTATTTGCATTTGTAAAGTCAAAAATTTATTATGGATAAATTCATAGCTTTGTTCGTTGGAGATCATATCTCATGAATTTGAGTACTTGGGAAAAATGACCAAGAGGATTGGGTGTGGACATTGTCTACATGGAGGCAAGACATTTGATGAGGCCCTACATGGTGGGTTGGTCCAGAAGTATAGAAGGTTTGGGGAGAGAGCAAGGATGCAGCAGAGGACTTAAGAACTTCAAAGCTGTATATCCATCATCCATTGTTTCTTAAACATTTCTGTTTTGGTCCATTCATTATAGAAAGCGATAGGCATTGCAACATTGGAGCTGGGCTTCCAGAGCTGCCCAAACCAAGAGGAGAAGATAATCCAACTGTACAGTCAGATTCTGGTATGGTTAATTCTGCTAAAATCCTTCACCTCACTAGCTTCATTCCTGTCTTCCCTTAAGATAATTCTAATGAAACATAGATATCTATCTCCCTTCTAGATGTTGTGCATTATCAAAAGAATGATTACAAATTCAGCTCAAAATGTGTATTGTCAGATAGTTCACCCAACTATGAGGTGCAGTGCCCAAGTTAATTTTGTAGATGTTTCTTAATATTAAATTCCAGGACCTGAATTCAGTGGACTGATGCTAAAATGTCGCTGTGGAAGATTAAGTGCCTTCCTCACAGTGCCACACATTTCTCCAACACTTTTCACATTCTCAGGTCATCTCTGCATTTGGGACTGTCTCATATTATCCTTTGAGCGCCATTACCCATGCCTGATGTTCACATCACAAAAACTTGGTTTTGGGATTTGGTGTCATTGTGGTTTCATGTTTGTTATTGGACGACATCACTCACTGAAAGGGAACAGGCTATAATAAATGAATACATGAAAACTGTAATGCTGTAAGAAACATGGAGATAGTTTGTCCATAGGGCGAGGAGAACTAATCCAGTGATGACTCTTGTGTTTCCTACAAATAAATAATGATTCTCAGTTGCATAGATATGTGGTTGTGCAAATGAATCTTGCAAACTTGCTGTAATAGTGTGAAATTAAAATACTGCATATCTGGAAATCTGAAACATTCAAACAGTCATCATCTGTGAGGAGTTTCCTGTTATGGCATAGAAGTAGGTTTTGCCCATCAAATCTATGTCAGCTGTCTCTGATCCGCCACCTGATCCTTCTCCATGCTAGAGGGAATTTAAATAGCCAATGAGCCTGTCAATCCTTGGGATGTGAAGGAAACCCATGTGTTCACAGGAAGAACATGCAGCCTGCACATAGGCAGCATTGGAGGTCAGGATCGAACACGGGCTGCTGGAGCTATGAGTTAGCGGCTCCATGAGCTGACTCGCTGTGCTTCCCTAACATGTCTAATGATAAAATAAAATGAGCTTGAAGTTGCAAAGGAAAGAAGGAAATGTTTATGATTGATTGGGGACCAAGTGCGACTGAAGGAAGTGGTGGGGCTGGTTGAGAGAGGGTGGTGAATAACAGACTTTCTATGGGAAGGTGTGGGTAGATAGTGAAGTGTAAAATCTGAAATACCGGAAAAGAAATTTTTCTAGCAACAAACAATCTACTAGATGAATTAACTAGGTCTTAGGTTTAAACCTTGCATCAAGTTATTCCTTCTCTACATACCACTACTCCCTCTCCACAGATTGTTTGTTACTGCAGATTCTAGCATGTGCATCTTTTGTGTCTCCGGGACAAACCCCTGAAGGCTTAAAATGGAAGGAGCACAACTGGGATGGCAGTGAAATAGTTGAATTCATTGGTGTCTTAAGTATCTCAAGCTTGTATTGAAATTTGTTGGAGCAGTGCAGGAGGCCAAAGATGGTGTTCAGAGTGAGATGGGATGAAGATTTAAGGTGTCAGGCTGCTGGAAGTTAAGGATTACATTTTGTAGTCAAACAATATGTATTTGTTATTGTGGAAGTGTGCACTGGCTACAGGACACCAAACTGTAAGAAGTTTAAGTGAGGGATACGACAGACTAGAGATGCTGGAAACCTGGAGCAAGATATAAAGGAGTTGGAGGAACTCAGCAGTCAGGCAGCATCTATGGAGGGAAATGGACATTCAATGTTTTGGGTGGAGACCCATCTTCAGGACTGAAAAAAGGGAGATAGGCAGTATAAGGAGGTGGAGAGAAGGGAGTAGAAGGGGTGGAACAAGAGCTGGTGGGAGATGGGTGGATCCAGGTGAGAGGGAGGGAGGAGAGTGTGAATGATGTAAGAAGCTGGGAGGACATAGGTGGAAATGAAGCAGGGCTGAAGAAGATGGAATCTGATAAGAGATGACAGTGGAGCATAGAGTAAAGGGAAGGAGCTAGAAAGAGGAACCAGAGGGAGGAATATGTGGACAATGGGCAAATTCAAAGAGTAGAGCAGGGAAAAGAGATGGGGTGATAGGGCCAGTGGGAACTGAAGAAAAATAAGGGGAAGGGACAGAAGAGTGGTTACTGGAAGTTGGAGAAATTGATGATCACGCAATCAGGTTGGAGGATACCAAGGCAGAATATGAAATGCTGTTCCTTTAATCTGCATCTGGCTCAGCTTGGCAGTAGAAGGAGGGTGTGGTCAGACATGTTGGTGTGGGAATGTGAAGTGGAATTAAAATGGCTGGCCTCTGGGAGATTCCAGCTCACTGACGTAGAGGATTTATCACAATGGATGCAACAAAATTACACCAATCACATAAAAAATGTTGGTGGAACAGCAGGTCAGACAACATCTATAGAAAGAAACATTTGGATCAAAACCATGGAGACTGGAAAGGACAAGGGAAGTGGCCAGTATAAAAAGGTAGGAAGGAGAAGGGGTGGAGTAGGAGTTGTATAAGTGGATCCAGGTGAGAAACGATTTGCTGCTTCATCCTGAATGTTTAGTGGCTGGATGGGAGAAAGGGAAGTGGTAAGAGAGCAAGTTTTGTACTTTCTGCAGTTATGTAGGAAAGGTGCTGCAAAATGGGAAATGGGATTGACAGGAAATGAGCCAGAGTCCTGAAGGGAACAGTCCCTATAGCACGCCAGAAGAGGAAGGGAAGACACTGGTGGAATGCGGTGCAAATGCTAGAAATTCCTGTTGAATGTGGAGGCCAGTGGAGTGAAATAAGGGGAATCATATCCTTGATCTCAACTGGGAACAGTGGGAGCAGAAGTGCAGCAAATAAGGTAGACTTGACTGAGATCCCCGTTACCTGTGGCAGAGAGAAAGCAAGGTTGAACAAGAAAGGAAGATACATCAAGATCACTGGTGAGGAAAGTGGTGTTCACTAGAACAAGTGGGCAAAGAAGCTGGGAGAATGGAATCGAGTCATTATTGCAAATAAAGTGCTTTCTTGATCTCAGCTGACCAATAAACATGGAAAATTCTTAAAGGGTCAAGGGGCTAGATGCAAGGAAATGTGTCCCTTGGGCTGTGGAATCTATGATCAGCGGACATGTTGAAAAGAGGAAGTTGTTTAGGACTGAGATAAGGAAGGTGTGGATGATCAGTCATTATGTTCTTTTAAAATAGAGATTGATAGATTTCTTGACAAGGAAATGAAAGAATTTGGGGATAGTACTGAAAAAATGGCACTGGGTGAGATCAGTCAGGATCTCGGTGACTGGTGAGGCAGCTTGAAGGGTTGGATAGTCAACTCCCACTCCTGTGTTTTACATTCATATATCCTTAAGTGGGAACCCTTGGGTGAATTGCCTTTCCTTCTGAATACTGTTTGTTATTTTAGGTTCAGGCAGAAGAGTGTACAGCACATCAGGTGATCTGAAAGATAGGAGCCCTAAAGGGTAACACTTCCACAGCTGAGGGCAACGTTCACAGCTCGGCAGAAAGGAGTAGACCTATCATCAAACCAAATTCAAAACATTTATTACGTAAAACAGCCATTGAAAGGCATAAAATTCAAGGCTCAGTTTAAAATAAAATCTCCACGAGACTGAATCAAATCATTGAGTCATATATTGACAAAAGCGTGATGTTCTTTTTATTTATGTGTGTGAGAAATGACATAAGTGAAATTTTGTTCAGGTGAGAGATAAAATCACAGCTTAATATAACAGTGCCCACTGTGTTCAGTATCATTCTGGCTTATCATGAACTTGGGACTGAGCCTGATTGAGTCATGTATTGTCACTGCCAAGAACCACTGCCCATCGGGTTAATTCAGTATCAACCACACTTCGTATGTTACTCTGTCTCATCCTGTTACTGTGGAGTAATACTGTTCACAGATTTCAGTATCAACCCCACTGCATTTGAGCTCTGGTCAATCTCCTCTTGTCACTGTGGCATATCTCTGTCTACAGGTTTCAATATCAAACCCATCCTGTGTGGCTCTACTCCACTATTGTCGCTGTGGAGGAACACAGCCCATAGGCTTCAACATCAGCCCCACTTCATGTGAGATCTGGTCTATCTCATCCTATTACTGTGGACCAGCACTGTGCAAAGCGTTCAGAATCAGACCCACACCATGTGAGCTCTGGGTCTATCTTATGTTGTTCCTGTGCAGTTGCACTGTCCAGAGGTTTCATATCAGATCCACACTGTTTGGCCTATTCCTCTGGAGTAAAGTCCTGTACAGATATGACCAACACCATCAGAATCAAAATCAGATTTATTATCATTGATATACATACGATGAGAAATTTGTTGCTTTGCAGTAGCAGTACTGTGCAAAGACTTAGAATTTAGCACATTGCCCCAGAGAAAGCTTCTGTTATCAGCATCTCTTGAGGCACCACATCTTGAAACTGTTGTCAGTGGTGGGGAGGTTGTGCCCATGATGGATCTGTAAGTCTAAAGCTCTCTGCAGCCTCTTGTGATCCTGGGGATTGGAGGATCCATGCCAGGATGTGATGCAACCAGTCAGAATCTTCTCACTGTACATCTACAGACATTTGCAAGAGTCTTTGGTGACATACCAAATCTGTCCCAGGATAGATCCCCTGATATTGATGCCTAGGAATTTGAAATGCTCACCCTTCCTACTGCCATATATGTCTTTCAGTTGTCTAGGTGCTCCAAAGTAGAGTATAGAACTAGTGAGATTGCACCTGCTGTAGACCTGTTGTGGAAGCAGGCAAATTGCAGAGGGTCCAGATCCTTGCTAATGCAGGAGTTAATTCTAGCCTTAAGCAACCTCTCAAAGTATTTCAAAGAAGGGGTTGCTAACAGGTAATGGTCATTGAGACAGATCAACATACTCTTCTTTGCACTGCAATGATTGCTTCCCTTTCAAAGCAGATGGCAAACTCAGACTACAGCAGTTGAGAAATTGAAGGTGCCCCTGAATATTCCAGCTGGTAGTTGGCAATGCTTTTCAGTACTCAGCCGGGTACACTATTGGGGCCTGATGCCTTGTAAAGGTTCACTCTCTTGAAAATGTTTAGCCATCGGTCTCTGTGTCACCTGGACCAGATAGACTACATTCCAGAGTTCTGGAAGAGGTAGCTGAAGAGATTGTGAAGACATTAGTAGTGATCTTTCAAGAACTGGAAAATTACAAATGTCACTCTTCTCTTTAAGAAGGGAGGGAGGCAAAAGAAAGAAAATGATAGACCAGTGAGTTGTCGGAGTGATGTTGGAGTCCATTATTAAGGATGAGGTTTCGGGATATTTGAGGGCATATGATAAAATACTGTAGGCCAAAGTCAACATGGTCAAGAGGAAACCTTACCCTGAAAAATATGTTGGAACTCTGAGGAAATAACAGGCAGGATGGACAAAGGGGAGTCAATGGATGTTGCTTACTTGAATTTTCTGAAAGCCTTTGACAAGTTGCTGCACATGAGGCTGCTAAACAGGATAAGAGCCAATGGTATTAGAGGAAAGATATTAGTATGGATAGATTGACTGACTGGCAGGAGACAAAGAGTGGGAGAAAAGAGGGCCTTTTCTGGTTGGCCACCTGTGACTAGTGGTGTTCTACAAGGGTTGGTATTGGGACTGCTTTTTTCATGTTGTATGTCAATGATTTGGATGAAGGAATTGCTGGTTTTGTGACCAATTTTGCAGATGATACAAAGATAGGTGGATGTGCAGGCAGTGTTGAGGAAGCAGGGAGTCTGCAGAAGGACTTAGAGAGAATAGGAGAATGAACAAAAAAGTGGCAGATGGAATACTGTATAGGGAAGTGTATGGTTATGTGCTTTGGTAAAAGGAATAATGGTGTAGATTATTTTCTAAACAGGGAACAAATTCAGAAATCAGATGTGCAAAGGGACTTGAGAACCCTCGTTCAGGATTCCCTAAAGGTTAACTTGCAGGTGGAGAAAGGAAAATGTAATGTTATCATTCATTTCAAGAGGACTATGGTACAAAAGCAAAGGTGTAATGCTGAATTTTTGTAAGGCATTGGTCAGACCACTCTTGGAGTATTGTGAGCAGTTTTGATCTCCTTATCTGAGAAAAGATGTGCTGACATTGGAGAGCGTCCATAGGAGTTCATGAGAGTGATCCTGGGAATGAAAGGATTAGCATATGAGAAGTGTTTGTTGGCTCAGTGGCTGTACTGGTGGAGATTAGAAGAGTGAGGGTGGATCTTATTGAATATTGAAAAGCCTACATTGAGTGGACAGAGTGAACATATTTCTTATAGTGGGGACGTCTACAAGCAAAGGTCATAGCATCCGAATATAAGGACATCCCTTTATTCTGCTCCTATGTCTTATGGTCTTATGATAGCTCACAATCACCCTTCCATACTGAATAGAGGGAGTTTGGAAAGCTACTTGAGAATCTGTGTTTGATTTCTCCATTTTAGAGGAGATCACATCGTGCACTCCAAATTCAACATCAAGTTAGAAGTAGTGCAGGTGGTTCTCCAATTCTCTTGGAAGAACTTCTGGGACCTCAGATGGTGGTTGGGCATAAGGTAAACAGCAGATGTTACACTAGATATAATCTGTTGAATGTGGAGGCGAATGTAATGAGCAGCAATTAACAATGTAAACCCTACTTTTGTTCTTTTGGGAGGAGAGATGGTGAGAGTAGAAATGCAAGAAATCAGGTAGATGTGGCTGAGTGTCCTTTTGGTCATGGCAGAGAAAGTCATAGTTCAGGGAAAAGGCAGACTGTTGCAAGGGGGTGTTGGGGAGCAGACCCAAATGCAGGACGCAGACACTGAAGTAGTATAAACAGGACTATGTTTATTAAGAATTACCAGGGGGTCCAAGGAGCGAGAACAAAATGTCAACATGGATGTAAACTCTGAATAACAAACCGGAAAACCAGGACTAGAACTTGGGACTTGGACTTGACTGAGAACACGGATCATGACTCGGAACTCGGGTCTTGGTTGGGGACTCAGTACCTGGGTCTTGACTTGGTTCTTGACGTAGAACTCGGACTTGGCTTGGCTTGGACACGGACTAGAATGGGAACTTGGGTCGTGGCAGGGACTCGGTACCTGGGTCTTGACTTGGCTCATGACTTTGAACTCGGACTAGGCGTGACCTGGAGCTCATACTTGGCTAGACCTGGGACTCGGACTTGGCTTGACCTAGGACTGACCTGACTTGACTTGGAACTCGGACTTGACTTGACTTGGGCACGGACCCGGGACTCCTCCTTGGTGTGAGTTTCTGCTATCGAGCTTCTTGGTGTGAATTTCTGCTGTCGAGCTTCTTGGTGTGAGTTTCTGTTGAGTTTCTGATGCTGAGCTTCTTGGAGTGAGTTTCTGAGGGGATGGTCCAGTAAAGGAATAACTGAACCCCGGAGCTATTTATGTTGCAAACCAGAAACGAGAAGCAGGTGCCTCAATGGAACACAGGAAAACAGAAACAACCGGAATGCGGAATCCACGGACCAGACTGTGAACTGGAATGCAGAGTCCACGGACTGGACCATGATACAGACACCTTAAAAATCCATGTGAGCAAGGAATTTCAAACACCTGGTGTATATAACAATATTTTAATCCAATCTGATTAGAAAGTCTCATAGTCAGAGCCTATACAGTGAATAAGGAGAAAGCAGGGTGAGAAGAGGTCCAAATGAAGGGTCTCGACCTAAAGCATTGACTGTTCATTTCCCTCCATAGATGATGCCTGACCTGTTGAGTTCCTTCAGCATCCTGTATGTTCTCTTAGAGCAAGTGTAGTGAAGATAGCTGTGAGAGCTGGGGACTATTTATCCTATCCCCTGTGATGATGATAAAAATATCAGGAGAGAGTAAAGAAAAAACATCTGAAATTAGGAACAGGGTGGAAAGGTGATAACATTTCTGAGTTTTATATGAGTGCAAGAAACAAGACTACCCTCACATGGAACAAGCCTAATCATGAACATCCAATGAAACTGAAAGTGAAAAGTTCGGTGTGTGTGCCGTCACGTAGCAGGTGTGGGATGGAGATGAATTTCTAAGGGCAGTGAAATTTGAGAAGGATATTCGGCAGGAATTCTCTTTCAGAAAGATACTCCACACTTCAGTAGTTCATGCACTTGCTTCTATTGACCTCCTCCAGGGTAATTAAGACAATAATTAGAGGACATGTCGCAAACAATGCATAAAGTTCCTCTTGATTACAAGTGCTGAAGGCTTTTGTGTGCAATAAAGACAGTAATGTAGAGAAATTGATGCCGCCCAGATTCCTCTTTGAGTCTTCATGCAGAGAAGATCATGCCTATTCTGCTTCTACATGAATGAAACCTCTCTGATTTGAGGAGCAGCTCTCTGATTATTGAAAGGAGGTAGATTAGGAGGACAACTGTGATGTCTTTTCTTCAAGCAGTCTGCATGATGTCCCCTCCCAGTCACTGCAAATAGATTTCCTCCTTTCTTTAAGGTAGTCTGAATTACGGGATCTTTGAGGTCACCAATCAGTTATATGAAGATAACCATGTTATAGTGGATGACCACATGTCACAGTTTCTTAATGACAGCAGTTAGTGGTTACTAATGAACTTCAGCACTTTTCTTAAAAGATGATGTTCATACATAACTGTCCTGCAGACTTCAACCTAAAGTGTGTGGGGTTGTTCAATTCAGACTGAGAAAGACTAGAAATTTCAATTTTAAAGCTTAGGGAGAAATCATGTTCGATTTAGAGCTCCAAGTGCACATCATTAATGTTCATAAGTCAGGAATGAAAATAATCAGAATATCTAACAAAATGGTCCCCACTGTAATTAGAAATCTGGGATTGATTGGCATCTCCCGAGAGCAAGGGGTTTAGATGGTGTGGAGTTTGTAAGGTGTGTTCAGGAAGGATTCCTGACACACTATGTCCATAAGCCTAGAGGAGGAGAGGCTGTACTTCTTCTGGAATTGGGAAATGAACCTGGTCAGGCGTCAGGTTTATCAGTGGGAGGGCATTTTGGAGATAGTGATCACAATTCTCTCTCCTTTACCATAGCATTGGAGAAGGATAGGAGCAGACAAGTTAGGAAATAGTTTAATTGGAGTAAGGGAAAATATGAAGTTATCAGGCAGGAACTTAGAAGCATAAATTAGGAACAGATGTTCTCAGGGAAATGTACGGCAGAAATATGGCAAATGTTCAGGGGATATTTGAGTGGCGTTCTGCACAGGTACAATGAGACAGGGAAAGGATTTTAGGGTACAAGATCCGTGGTGTACAAAGGCTGTTGAAAATCTAGTCAAGAAGAAAAGAAAAGCTTACGAAAGGTTCAAGGAAACTAGGTAATGATAGAGATCTAGAAGATTATAAGGCTAGCAGGAAGGAGCTTAAGAATGAAATTAGGAGAGCCAGAAGGGGCCATGAGAAGGCCTTGGCGAGCAGGATTAAAGAAAACCCTAAGGCATTCTACAAGTATGTGAAGAACAAGAAGGAAGACATGAGAGAATAGGGTCAATCAAGTCTGACAGTGTGTATGGAACTGGAGAAGATAGCAGAGGTACTTAATGAATACTTTACTTCAGTATTCACTATGGAAAAGGATTTTGGTGATTGTAGGGATGACGCAGCAGATTGAAAAGCTTAAAAATATTAAGAAAGTGGATGTGCATGAGCCTTTGGAAAGCTTCAAGTCGGATAAGTCTCCGGGACCAGACGAGATGTACCCTAGGCTACTGTGGGAGGCGAGGGAGGAGATTGCTGAGCCTCTGGCAATGATCTTCACATCATCAATGGAGGCAGAAGAGGTTCCGGAGGATTGAAGGGTTGCAGATATTGTTCCCTTATTCAAGAAATGGAGTAGAGATAGCCCAGGAAATTACAGACGAGTGAGACTTACTTCAGTGGTTGGTAAATTGATGGAAAAGATCTTGAGAGGCAGGATTTATGAACAATTGGAGAGGCATAATATGATTAGGAATAGTCAGCATGGCTTTGTCAAAGGCAGGTTGTGCCATATGAGCCTGATTTTTATTTTTTGAGGATGTGACTAAACACGTTGATGAAGGTGGAGCAGTAGATGTAGTGTATATGGATTTCAGCAAGGCATTTGATAAGGTACCCCATGCAAGTCTTATTGAGAAAGTAAGAGGGCATGGGATCCATGGGGACCTTGCTTATTGGATCCAGAATTGGCATGCCCACAGAAGGCAAAGAGTGGTTGTAGACAGGTCATATTCTGCATGAAGGTCGGTGACTAGTGGTGTGCCTCAGGGATCTGTTCTGGGACCCCTTCTCTTTGTGATATTTATAAATGACTTGGATGAGGAAGTGCAGGGATGAGTTAGTAAATTTGCTGATTTTAGATTATGAGAACACTCAGTCCTCATTTATTGTCATTTAGAAATGCTTACATGCATTAAGAAATGATACAATGTTCCTCCAGAGTGATATCACAGATAAACAGGACAAACTAAAGACTAACACTGACAGAACCACATAATTATAACATATAGTTACAGCAGTGCAAAGCAATACCATAATTTGATAAAGAACAGACCGTGGGCACAGTAAAAAAATAAAAGTCTCAAGTCCCGATCGACTCCCAAGTCCCCGATAGCAGGCGGCAAAAGGGAGAAATTCCCTGCCATAAACCTCCAGGCACCATCAACTGCCGATGCATTGGAAGCACCCGACCACAGCCGACACTGAATTCGTCCATCCGAAAACTTCGAGCCTCCAACCAGCCCCTCCGATACAGCCTCCCGAGCGCCATCCTCTGCCAAGTGCCTTCGACCTTGCCCTGGCCGCCGAAACAAGCAAAGCCGAGGACGCGGGGCCTTCTGCTTCAGAGATTCCGGTCCACACAGTAGCAGCAGCAGCGAAGTGGGCATTTCAGAAGTTTCTCCAGATGTTCTTCCGTACTCTCACGTCTGTCTCCATCAATTCAGAATTGTGCATGGTCCCCTACTTGACAGATTATAGAAATCATTCACCAGAGAGGCTGCGCGCACTGCGTCGCGCCGCCATCTTCTCCATAACACAAAGGTTGGAGGTGTTGTGGATAGTGTGGAGGGCTGTCAGAGGTTACAGTGGGACATTGATAGGATGCAAAACTGGGCTGAGAAGTGGCAGATGGAGTTCAACCCAGGTAAGTGTGAGGTGGTTCATTTTGGTAGGTCAAATATGATAGCAGAATTTAGTATTAATGGTAAGACTCAGCAGTGTGGAGGATCAGAGGGATCTTGGGGTCAGAGTCCATAAAACACTCAAAGCTGCTGCGCAGGTTGACTCTGTGGTTAAGAAAGCATACAGTGCATTGGCCTTCATCAATCGTGGGATTGAGTTTAGGAACCGAGAGGTAATGGTGCAGCTATATAGGACCCTGGTCAGACCCCACTTGGAGCACTGTGCTCAGTTCTGCTCGCCTCACTATAGGAAGGATGTGGAAGCCATAGAAAGGGTGCAGAGGAGATTTACAAGGATGTTGCCTGGATTGGGGGGCATGCCTTATGAGAATAGATTGAGTGAACTTAGCCTTTTTTCCTTGGAGCAGTGGAGGATGAGAGGTAACCTGATAGAGATATATAAGATGAGAGGCATTGATCGTGTGGATAGTCAGAGGCTTTTTCCCAGGGCTGGAATGGCTAGCACGAGAGGGCACAGTTTTAGGGTGCTTGGAAGTAGGTACAGAGGAGATGCAAGGGGTAAGTAGTGGAGGGATCGGTTAGTAAATTTGCTGATGACACAAAGGTTGGAGGTGTTGTGGATAGTGTGGAGGGCTGTCAGAGGTTACAGTGGGACATTGATAGGATGCAAAACTGGACTGAGAAGTGGCAGATGGAGTTCAACCCAGGTAAGTGTGAGGTGGTTCATTTCAGTAGGTCAAATATGATGGCAGAATGTAGTATTAATGGTAAGACTCTTGGCAGTGTGGAGGATCAGAGAGATTTTGGAGTTGGAGTCCGAGTCTGTAGGACACTCAAAGCTGCTGCGCAGGTTGACTGTATGGTTAAGAAGGCATACGGTGCATTGGCCTCCATCAATCCGTGGGATTGAGGTTAAGAGCCGAGAGGTAACGTTACAGCTTTATAGGACCCTGCTCAGACCCCACTTGGAGTACTGCGCTCAGTTCTGGTCACCTCACTACAGGAAGGATGTGGAAACTATAGAAAGGGTGCAAAAGAGATTTACAGGGATGTTGCCTGGATTGGGGAGCATGCATTATGAGAATAGGTTGAGTGAACTCAGCCTTTTCTCCTTGGAGCAACGGAGGATGAGAGGTGACCTGATAGAGGTGAATAAGATGATGAGAGGCATTGATCGTGTGGACAGTCAGAGGCTTTTTCCCAGGGCTGAAATGGCTAACACAAGAGGGCACAGTTTTAAGGTGCTTGGAAGCAGGTACAGAGGAGATGTCAAGGGTAAGTTTTTTACACAGAGTGGTGAGTGTGTGGAATAGGCTGCCAGCGATGGTGGTGGAGGCAGATATGATAGGGTCTTTTAAGAGACTCCTGGATAGGTACATGGAGCTTAGAAAAACAGAGGGCTATGGGTAACCCTAGGTAATTTCTAAAGTAAGTACATGTTTGGCACAGCATTGTGGACCGAAGGGCCTGTATTGTGCTGTCGGTTTTCTATGTTTACTGTTCTATATAATGAGAAGAAAGTTTTACTGCAGTTATCCTCAACTCTGGTTAGATTACATCTGGAGCACTTTGGGCACTATACTTCATTGATGATATACTGGGTTTGGATGGAATATAGTGCTGATTCCATAGCAGGAAACACTTCTTGCAAATGCTGGCATGAAGTTGACACTCTTTTTCACCAAAAGTAAAACATGTTAGTGTAGGTTTTTGCAAATAAAACAAAGTAAGGTGTTTTATGTTATGAAACCTGTAACACATTTTATTGAACTCCCAAACCTAAAATCAGAAGTATGCTACAAATCCTTACGTAACAACATCATCACATCAGACCAGCCTCTTAAAACGAAACCCCAACTCAATGTCGGTGGTTGTGAATTATGTACCTTTCTCCCAATTTCATTACCCTACACAGTTCCCACCAGAATTCACTAAAACCAGCATTGTGAACTTGTCTGGACCTCAGACGAGCCGCCTGGCTCAGGTCCTGTGTTCCATGGGTGGAAGAACCACAGGTGCATTTGGCTCATCTGGAGGTGCGTTGACATGCTCATGGTCATGTTGTGACACCAGGGGTATGGCAGTGGAATACTCCAAATCTTGGTGGGCCGGTTTAAGGCAATCTACCGAAATATGTTCAGGCTTACCCATTTATCTATGATAAAAAGACTTTTCTTCCCTTTCCAAAATGCGGAAAGGGTCATTGTAAATGGACATAAAGGGATGTTGCTGTGCGTCATAGTGGATGAAAACAAACGAGGCGGAATGTAGGTAACAGAAACCCAGGAGTGCTGTACGGCATGATGGGAGGTAGGAATAGGTGAAAAGGAATTGAGTTTACTGGGGAGGGTGAAACACTGTTGAGAGACCGACCAGGCGGTGTGGCATCAGGAATGAAATCACCTGGCACTCGTAATGGCTGCCTATATAGCAACTCAGCCGCGGATGACTGCAGGTCCTCTTTTGGAGCAGTTCTGAGCCCCAGCAGGAACCATGGGAGATGATCATGCTAACACTTATCAGTAAGGAAAGCCCTCAGAGCAGCTTTTAAGGAGCAGTGAATAAGTTCAGCAGCTCACGGAATGAAGCGGTGAAAAAAATTTACCATACCTAAAAACTCCTGTAGGCTTTTTTGTAATGTGTGTTGGTAGGAAATCCATAATAGCGGCTACTTTTGATGGGATGGGTTTTGCACCTTTTGTGGAGATGTGGTGGCTGAGAAAGTCAATGGTTGATGCCCCAAACTGCCATTTAGCAGGGTTAATAATCAACCCATGTTGGTTTAAGTGCTCAAAAAGTGTGCGGAGATGAGATACATATTTGGATTTGGAAGCACTGGCAACAAGCATGTCATCCTGGTAATACAGAGTCCATCACCGTTGTAAAGTCTGTGCTGCATCTTTCACTTCAAACAGCATGTGCAGAAACTCAAAAAGGCCAAATGGGATTATTAGAGTTGTGTTGAGAATGTCCTCCAAGCACACAAGCACCTGCTGGTACACTCTAACTAGATCAAGTTTGGAACTAATTAACTTTCCAGCTAAACATGCTGTGAAAAGTCTTGGATGTCCAAGACTGGGTAACGATCGAGGATGGTGGCCTTGTTAAGGCATTAGTATTCACCACATGTCTGTAAAAGGTGAGTTTTCAGTGATCGGTATTTTTTGTGTTCAGGTGGGTGTTCAAGCAGACTTACCATTCTCGCAGCTGTGGAATTGCTGAGTGATGCTACTACGTAGTAAAATTTGGTGTTGTCGGCAGTGATTTTTCGCAGAGCAAATTGGGCCTTAGTTTGTACAAAACAGGCGACGCCATTTTGCTCCGAAAACTCCAGCAGCTTCAAATGACTGCATTGGCTGACGTGTTCAATAACTCTGGAATCATCCTGTCATGTCGGGTTCACCAATGTAGGTTTTCACAAATAAAATGAAGTGAAGCATTTTATGTTTAATGAAACCCATAACCAAAAGAGCTAAAAATCCTTATGTAACAACATCATAATATCAGACCAGCCTCTTAAAGTGAAATCCCAATTCAGTGTCGGTGGTTGTGAATTATGTACATTTCTCTCAATTATGTTACCCTACACAAGCATTATTCATAATTTTAAACCTTAGAACAGCAAAAAAACTTGATACTGTAAATCTGAAATAAAAAATCAGTAAACATCAATAACACTCAGCAGGCCAGGCAGCATCTGCAGAGAGAACAGAGTTAATGTTTCAGTTCAGAGATGAAGGGGCAGAATGCTTCTAGCATTTCTACTTTTACTTCAAATCTGAGATTAGTAGATTTTGGATAACCAAGGATGTGAAAAGATACAAAGGTAAGATAGGAGAATGAAGTGGGTTATGTGGGTCCTTATAAAGCTATTGAACAGTCATCTCGTGCGAGAAATGAACTCTTGACCTCACAATCTATATTGTTATGACCTTGCACCTCATTGTCTGTTTGCACTGTAATTGTAACAGTTATTGCTTCCTTCATACTACCTCAATGCACTGATGTGATGAAATGATCTGTATGCAAAATAAGGTTTTTCACAATAATAAACCAATACACCTCAAAGAGTAGGAAAACAGACTAGAAGAGCTGAATAGCCAGTTCCTTTCCCTATGTCCCTGAATATCTTTTTCAACAACCTGTTAGTCACTTTTTGTACAACCACAAGATTAGAGGAACAGCACCTCATATTCTGCCTTTGATGGCACAAACATCGATTTCTATGACTTCTGGCAATCATCCCCCTTTCTTCTTCCTTTTGTTTTCTCTTTTCTCACCAGCCCCATCAACCCTTCTCTTTCCCCTACCCGGCTCTCTCAATCTGACCATCACCCACTCATTCCTGTTTACGACCGTTTTTTCCCTTTATTCCATGTTGCACTGCCTTCTCCTATTACAAACGTACATTCCATTTTCCTCATCCCTTTCTTACTTCCACCTATCACTTCCAAGCTTCTTACATCATTTCCATTCTCCACTCCCTCCCCTGCATGTTGGCATCCATTTCCCCCACCTTTTTCTACTATCTCTTTCTTTCTTGACCCAAAATATCAATTGTCCATTTCCTCCATAGATGCTGGCTAAATCACTGAGTTCCTCCGGTATTTTGTGTGTGTTACTCATGATTTTCAGCATTTGCAGTTTTTCTTGTATCTTGAATTGTTATATAAATATACATCCAATATTTATCTTTATATTTATATTTATATAAATATACATCCCGCTCTGGTTTTCTGCCTGCTCTGGATCTCTTTATCGCTAACTGCCGACAGGACATCAACCGTCTCGACTTCACCGCACCTTGTCCCCATTCCAACCTCACTCCTTCAGAACGCTCTGCTCTCCACTCCCTCCGCACTAATCCTAACCTTATTATTAAACCCGCCGGTAAGGGGGGTGCTGTTGTAGTCTGGCGTACTGACCTCTACCTTGCCAAGGCACAGCGACAACTCGCGGATACCTCCTCTTATTTACCCCTCGATCGTGACCCCACTAAGGAGCACCAGGCCATTGTCTCCCACACCATCACCGACTTTATCCGCTCAGGGGATCTCCCATCCACTGCTACCAACCTTATAGTTCCCACACCTCGCACTTCCCGTTTCTACCTCCTACCCAAGATCCACAGACCTGCCTGTCCTGGCCGACCTATTGTCTCAGCTTGCTCCTGCCCCACCGAACTCGTTTCTGCATACCTCGACACGGTTTTATCCCCCCTTGTTCAATCCCTTCCTACCTATGTTCATGACGCTTCTCACGCTCTTAAACTTTTCGATGATTTTAAGTTCCCTGGCCCCCACCACTTTATTTTCACCATGGATGTCCAGTCCCTATATACTTCTATCCCCTATCAGGAAGGTCTCAAAGCTCTATGCTTCTTTTTGGATTCCAGACCTAATCAGTTCCCCTCTACCACCACTCTGCTCCGTCTAGCGGAATTAGTCCTTACTCTTAATAATTTCTCCTTTGGCTCCTCCCATTTCCTCCAAACTAAAGGTGTGGCTATGGGCACCCATATGGGTCCTAGCTATGCCTGCCTTTTTGTTGGCTTTGTGGAACAATCTATGTTCCGTGCCTATTCTGCTATCTGTCCCCCACTTTTCCTTCGCTACATCGACGACTGCATTGGCGCTGCTTCCTGCACGCATGCAGAGCTCGTTGACTTTATTAACTTTGCCTCCAACTTTCACCCTGCCCTCAAGTTTACCTGGTCCATTTCCGACACCTCCCTCCCCTTTCTAGATCTTTCTGTCTCTGTCTCTGGAGACAGCTTATCCACTGATGTCTACTATAAGCCTACTGACTCTCACAGCTATCTGGACTATTTCTCTTCTCACCCTGTCTCTTGCAAAAACGCCATCCCCTTCTCGCAATTCCTCCGTCTCCGCCGCATCTGCTCTCAGGATGAGGCTTTTCATTCTAGGACGAGGGAGATGTCTTCCTTTTTTAAAGAAAGGGACTTCCCTTCCTCCACTATCAACTCTGCTCTTAAACACATCTCCCCCATTTCACGTACATCTGCTCTCACTCCATCCTCCCGCCACCCCACTAGGAATAGGGTTCCCCTGGTCCTCACCTACCACCCCACCAGCCTCCGGGTCCAACATATTATTCTCCGTAACTTCTGCCACCTCCAACGGGATCCCACCACTAAGCACATCTTTCCCTCCCCCCCCCTGCATTCCGCAGGGATCGCTCCCTACGCTCCTTGTCCATTCGTCCCCCCCATCCCTCCCCACTGATCTCCCGCCTGGCATTTATCCGTGTAAGCGGAACAAGTGCTACACATGCCCTTACACTTCCTCCCTTACCACCATTCAGGGCCCCAAACAGTCCTTCCAGGTGAGGCAACACTTCACCTGTGAGTAGGCTGGGTGATATACTGCGTCCAGTGCTCCCGATGTGGCCTTTTATATATTAGCGAGACCCGACGCAGACTGGGAGACCGCTTTGCTGAACACCTACGCTCTGTCCGCCAGAGAAAGCAGGATCTCCCAGTGGCCACACATTTTAATTCCACATCCTATGCCCATTCTGACATGTCTATCCACGGCCTCCTCTACTGTAAAGATGAAGCCACACTCAGGTTGGAAGAACAACACCTTATATTCCGTCTGGGTAGCCTCCAACCTGATGGCATGAACATCGACTTCTATAACTTCCGCGAATGCCCCACCTCCCCCTCGTACCCCATCTGTTTCTTATTTTTATACACACATTCTTTCTCTCACTCTCCTTTTTCTCCCTCTGTCCCTCTAAATATACCTCTTGCCCATCCTCTGGGTCCCCACCTCCCTTGTCTTTCTTCCCGGACCTCCTGTCCCATGATCCTCTCGTATCCCTTTTGCCAATCACCTGTCCAGCTCTTGGCTCCATCCCTCCCCCTCCTGTCTTCTCCTATCATTTTGGATCTCCCCCTCCCCCTCCCACTTTCAAATCCCTTACTCACTCTTCCTTCAGTTAGTCCTGATGAAGGGTCTCGGCCTGAAACGTCGACTGCACCTCTTCCTAGAGATACTGCCTGGCCTGCTGCGTTCACCTGCAACTTTGATGTGTGTTGCATCCAATATTATAATGTGAATACATTTTGTACAATGTTTACTTGTGTTAAAGATGTATGCAACAAGGTATTTAATAATCATTTAAATTTATTTCTGATAGCTATTGAAACTAATTCTAGCTGCTTCCTCAAGAGTTCTGCTTCCCTCTGCTCTTGGTCTGGTTTCGATCCAAGGGAGAGTACTCAGCACCACGTAACATTGTCCCTACTGTTTTCTCTTTCCTCTGTCCACAGGTACGTCATGGCGTGATGCTGGTGGGCCCCACCTGTGGCGGTAAGACGGTAGCTAGGATGATTCTGCAGAAGGCCCTGGTCATCCTGCCAGGACTTGTTCCAGAGGCCATGGCTGAGGCCAAATCACCCTCGGTTAGTGAATTTTTTATTCATTACAAACATACTATGAAGGGCTGCTCAGACTAAACCAATATCATTATTGACTCTAATATCATGACAATAAAAAGGCTTTGAACTTTAAAAAGCATAGAATAATAGAAAGATATAACTCAGAAATGGCCCTTCAGCCCACTAAGTCCATATTGACCATCACCACCAACTTGCATTAATTCTAACTTAATCCTGTTTTAATCTTCCCACATTCCCAACAACAATTTCTAACTCCCCCACTCCCCTTCAACCAAGATTCTACCACTCACCTACACTAAGGCAATTTACCATAGCCAATTAATCTATTGGCCATCAAATCTTTGGGATGTGCAAGGAAACCAGAATATCTGGAAGAAGTTCGGGGGTCACAGGGAGGAAACACTGGGCTGATAAACTACACACAGACAACACTCAAAGTCAGGTTTGTCCCCGGGTTTCTGGAGCTGTGATGCAAGGGCTTGAATAAGATCCCGAGGAGGTGAGATGTTGTACCTGCTGTATGAAATTAGTTCACATCATCTTCCTACTGTAGTGGTTGGGGCTCATGCCACTCAAATGTTCCCTTTGCAGTCCAGATCCAGACCAGGATTGGCAATGACTGGACACTCCCACTTATTCCCAGTGGAGACTCGTTAAGGTGGGATGACGCAATCCTGAACTCATTTATGTAGAAATCCCCAGAGAAATTGAGAAGATGATGTTGCTTGAGTGCTGGTCTACTCCTGACCTGGTGATCACGGAAGTGTGATAACCTTCAACAGTTCACTCCACGACGCAGGCAGCAATGAACATTACTGGTATTCTGTAACAATATGTTAACTCTCATCACTGATTTGTTTACTTCCAAGCTGCTCATCATTGAGGGGCAACTGAGCCTCAGTCAATTCAACACAAACTCTTTCAAAGTGGGAGAGGCAGTACTGAGGGAACGTCACACTGAGGGAGGGCAGTAATGAGGGAGTGTCATACTGTGAGAGTGGCAGTACTGATTAAACTCTAATTGGAGAGAAAAATTCAAAACTCTGAGGTGCAAAAGGACTTGAGAGTCCTCATGCAGGATTCTCTAAAAGTTTAATTTGCAGGTTGAATCAGTGGTGAGGAAGACAATTGCAAAGTTAGCAATACAAATGCAAAGCAAGGATGTCATGTTGAGGCTTTATAAAGCACTAGTGAGGCCTTACTTGAGTATTATCAGCAGTTTTGGGCCCTTATTTAAGAAAGAATGGAGAGGGTTCAAAGGATGTTCACAAAAATTATTCTGAATGAAAAGCTTATCATATGAGGATTATTGGATTTTTCTGGGCTTGTACTCACTAGAATTCAGAAGAATAAGGGAGAATCTCATTGAAATCCATCAAATGTTGAAAAGCTTCGATAGAGTGGATGTGGAGAAGATGTTTCCTATGGTGGCGTGTCTAAGACCAGAGGACACAGCCTCAGAAGGATGTCCATTTAAAATGGAGATGAAGAGGGATTTCTTCAGCCAGAGAGTGGTGAATCTCTGGAATTCATTGCCACAGGTGGCTGTGGAGGCCAAGACATTGGATATATTAAAGGCAGAGGTTGATAGGTTTTTGATTAGTCAGGACATGAAGGGATATAGGGAGAAGGCAGGAGACTGGGGCTGAGAGGGAAATGGATCAGTCATGATGAAATGGTGGAGCAGATTTCATGGGCCAAATGGCCTAATTCTGACCCTATATCTTATGGTCTTAATGCACATTGTTGGATGGGCAGTACTGAGGGAGGGTTGCACTGTGCAAGGAGCAACGCTGAAGGATGTTGCACTACAAAAGAGCAACACTGAGAGTGTGGTGCAGTGCTGTGCAATCAGTATTGTAGGAGTGGGTCACTGGCAGAGGGCTTTTATTGGGTTAGTTTTGCATGGTTTGAAGGCTCACACTTAAGGAGAACTGCATTGCCAGTGAAGCAGTGAAAATAGGGGATTTACAGCTCTGAACAAGTTTTGTTTTAGCGGAGGTACTGAGTGAGTGTTGCATACTTTTTCTTGCCCATGTGAGTTTCCTTATTTTAGGTTCTGGGAGTCAGGTTTTTAATTCCTGGAAACCTTGGAGCAATTCCTAATCAATTAGCAACCAAAGATCCAAACCATCCTGAACATTTAATCCATCCATTGTTGCTGCATCATAAAGTGTCAACATGATGTACTGTAACAGCTCGTCAAGGCATTTTGATAGTACTTTCCAAACAAACTATCTCTGGCACCTAAAGCAAGAAAATGCTAAGAAACACCATCACCAAGTGTTCCTATATGTCACAGACCACATTGGTTTAGAAATATAATACCCACCTCCATTTTCAATTATCTAAATCCTGAATACTCTACCCAGCAACACTTGGTCTACCTTTCCTATGTCGACTTCTGATAGGCCACACTTGGAATACTGAACTTCTGATAGGCCACACTTGGAATATTGAACTTCTGATAGGTCACACTTGGAATATTGAACTTCTGATAGGCCACACTTGGAATATTGAACTTTTGATAGGCCACACTTGGAAAATTGAACTTCTGATAGGCCACACTTGGAATATCGAACTTCTGATAGGCCACTCTTGGAATATTGAACTTCCATAGGCCACACTTGGAATATTGAACTTTTGATAGACCACACTTGGAATATTGAACTTCTGAAAGGCCACATTTGAAATATAGGAAGGATGTGAAGGCTTTGGAGAGGGTTCAGAAGATGGTTATCAGGATGCTACCTGGATTAGAAGGTACTAGTTATAAGGAGAGATTGAACAAATTTGGGTTGTTTTCTCTGGAGTCTTGGAAGCTGAGAGAAAATCTGATAGAAGTTTATAAAATTGTGAGAGGCATAAATAGAGTCTGTCTGGTTATAGGCTGGTCAGTGCTTTTCCCAGGGTAGAAATATTGAATAATAGAGGGATTAATTTTAAGGTGAATGAAAAGTTCAAAGGGCATCTGCAGGGCAAGTTTTTACACAGAGTGTGGTGGTTGCCTGGAACATGCTGCTAGGGAAAGGTGTGGAAGCAGATATCACAGTGCATTAAAAAAGCTCTTACTTAGACACATAAATATGCCTGGAATGGAGACCCATGGATCATATGCAGGAAGAAAGGATTAGATTGATTTGGCTACATGCTCAGCATTGACACAGTGGGTCAAAAGGCCAGTTCCGGTGCTGAACTCTTCTGTGTTACATATTCTAAAATCCCACATATGAATGGCAAAAAAGAATCTCACCTGGAAAACTTCACTCTAAATCCCAGAGATGAAGGACAATTTCAAACCTCTCAAACTGGTTCCAAGATTTTTCTGTATCCTCCACAGAGTTCCATTGGTAAGAAAGGCAAGGTGGAGACCTTCACTGTGAATCCCAAGTCCATCAGCCTTCGAGAGCTCTATGGGTATCTGAACCCAAGTACAATGACCTGGACTGATGGTCTATTGGCACAAGCAATGCGAAAGTTTGCCAAAGACCTTCACAAAGATCATGGCCATGAGCCTGAGACGAAGCTGACTTCTCCTTCATTCAGCAATGTAGAGAGGAGTTGGACTGAGCTCCAAGATCACAAGAGTCAGGAAAGAGAAGGTAGGTGCATCTGAGCAAAGAGGTTGCTAAAGTGTAATTAGTCCACATCTACTGCCCCTCCCTCACCATTTTCTGTGTCACCTTTTCAAAGAACTTAATCAAATTTGGGAGTTTCCAGAGACATGCTGACTATCCTCAGTCAGTCCTTACTTTTCCAGATGCACATAGATGCTGCCACTCAGAATTCCCTGCGATAACTTCCCCAGCTCTGTTGGCTAGGCTCATTGGAGACATTCAGACACACTTACAAATGTAAATAACTATTAAGAATCTTTAAAACTTTTATTGGAAATGTAGAATAAAAATCCATAACACTCAAAAGCATTTAAGTACCTCAAAATTTAATAAACAAATTCAGGCATTCCCATTGAAATTGATGGAGGAGCTGTCTCTGCCTGGCTCAGGAATTCATGCTGAATGGAAGAGGTAGCCTAACTTCAGACTCTCCTATTGCATGAGGTAAGGTACTCAGGGCAAATGAAAATCAAAACACTGCAGATGCTGGAAATCTGACATTAAAACATAAACTGCGGGAACTACCTAGCAAGTCAGGCAGTGCCTGTGGGAGGAGAAACAGAAATAATGTTGCAGGCCTGAGACCCATCATCAGATCTGTTCCAGCAAAGGTCATCATTATGAACCTCGACCGACTGGGGCATGCCCTCTTCCAGATGCCAACAAACAGGAGGTACAGAAGCCCAAACAATCTCTTCCCCACTGTTATATGGGTTCTCAAGCCGACCTAAAAAAATCCTAATTCTACATTTTTGTATACTTCCCTCAGCTTGTACTAATGCCATTATTCATTGTATCATTTGCTTATTTTGTCCTGTAAGTTATGTATATCTCATATTTGTAAGTTACTGTGCTGCTGCAAATGAAATGAATTTTCAAGCATTTATACTCTGGGGTATGTATGCCCATGACAATAAACTTGAAGGTTCTCAGACCTGAAATGTGAATGCTGTTTTCTCAGAAGCTGCTTGACCTGCTGAATGCTCCCAGCATTTTCTATGTTCATGTCATAATGTTGACCACCAAGCTTCTGCATTGTTGTGAAATCATTGTGACAAAAGGTTATCTGCAGGTGCTTCTTGACCTACTGGATGTTCCCACCTTGATCTGGGTGGCTTGCCGGATCATTCCAGAAGGCACATAATGTAAATTTGGTGTCTGATTTGCTTGTAAGGATGAATGATTTAATCTCTTGAGGAACATTATTGAACCATAAAAATTTGGTCTTGTCAGGTTCAGGCAGATCCCGAGAAATGAATGTTAACAATGGGCTGAATAAGAAATAGAAGCAGAATTTGGTTTTTCAGGCCTTCGTGCCCGTTGTTTCATCAGTAAGGTCATGGCTCATCTTTCACCCTTTGCCACTTCGTTACAATAACCCTGTGTCCCTAGATTCCCCCTAACATCTAAAAATCTATAAATTTCTGCAAGCTTTTCTAAAATCTGCCGCTTTCTGCACTGCTCCAGATATGACACTGATGAACAGTTGGCGGTGGATAATCATGGATGGCCCTGTGGACACAGTCTGGATTGAAAACCTCAACACGGTGCTGGATGATACAAAAACCCTGTGCCTATCTAATGGGGAACGCATCAGTTTTCCGCCTGGCATGAGGCTCCTGTTTGAGGTGGACAGCCTTTCCCAAGCCAGCCCTGCCACTATCAGCAGATGTGCCATGGTCTATATGGTAAGATATCATCTGCACTAGTACCAGAACAGAAATAGCAAAATGCACGTACTTGTGAACATTTGAGAGATTTAATTATTTGTGGAGAATTAAGTCCACTGTGGAATTAAGCCTACTGCTTCAACTACATAAGATGAAATGTCAAATTGTGCTGTGGATATTGTTCTCTGCAATAGGATTTAAATGGGTTTGAGTGTTTGGTGAAAGCCTGGAATTTATTGTCAGAAAGTGTTGGATCCTGCACTTTGATAAGAAGGATCTAAAGGTGAATTATAATTTAAATAGCGAGATACTATGAGTAAATAGGCATTAGAGTGCAGGAATTGCAAAAAGATAACAGACTGGTGCAGCAAGTAGTTGATTTGGTGTTGATATTGGATTATCATTGTCATATGTACCGAGATACAGTGAAAGGCTTTTGCCTACTTACTTCAAAGCAGTTCACTCCATGCACAAGTACATCAAGGTCATAAAAGAAATACAGAATGCAGAATATAATGCTGTAGTTATGTAGAAAGTGCAGTGCAGGTAATCATATAAAGTGCAAAGGCCTTGATGAGGTAGACTATCATGAGTTCATCTTTAGAATGTGATAGATCCATCTGATAACAACAGTATATTTTAGCTGTCCTTGAGTCTGACAGTACATCCTTACACAAGAGGAGAGAAGAGAGAATGACTAGGATAGGAGCAGCTTTTGATTATGTTGGCTGCATTTCCAAGTCAGCAGAAGTGTAAACGGAGTCAATGGAGATGAGGTGGTTTGTGTGATGCAGTAGGCAGTGTTCACAACTCTGCGATTTCTTGCAGTGTTAGGTAGAACAGTTGCCATACCAAGTTTTAATGCATCTGGTTAAGATACTTTCAGTGGTGCATCTGTAAAAATTGGTCATCAGGGACATACCGATTTCCTTAACCCTCTAAGCAAGTAGAAGCGCTGGTGTACTTTCTTGGCCGTAGTGACAAAGTGACTGGTTCTGGAGAAATTACTGATCATATTTATACACAGGAACTTGAAGCTTTCAACTCAACTCCACCTCAGCACCACTGACACAGTGGCTTATTGGACCATATGGCAAAGTGAGTACAACTTGGAAATAGGGATGTTTTGTTACAGTTGCACAGTGTGTTGTTGACAAACTGTACAGTGTACAGTGCACAATTCAAGTTCACTTCCATAAGTAAGCAGTCAAAGGGAGATTCACCAGGCTAGTTCCTGAATGAGAGATTTCCCTGTGAGAATTGTACGAGGTTCCATTCTGGTGAAGCTGCAACACAGATTACAAATACATGTGCCAAGCAGGGAAAACTGTATATGGGTGAATCCCAAATTGTTATCTGTGTACCATTACTAGAAATCATCGTCATCATCATCAGCTGCCATGCCCAGTTTGAGCTTTGACTGCCATGGCCCACACACTCCTGTTTTGGGTCAAGTGGATCAATTCATTGGTATTCATTTCTAGTTCTCTGGCTGCTGTCTCCATCATCATTTGTCTTTGTCTTCTTCTTGCTTTCTTCCCTTCAATCTTTCCCATAATTACTGTGCGTTCTAACTCCTCTTTCCTAATCACATGACCAATGAAGTTACATTGCCTTTTCATGATCTCATACATTATTTCTCTTTTCGTGTTTGCTCTGTTCATGACATCCTCATTAGATATTCATTTTGTCCATGATATTCTTTGCATCCTCCTCAAAAACCACATCTCTGCTGCTACAATTCATTTCCTCATGTTATTAGATATTGTCCAACATTCTGAGCCATATAACATAACTAGATAAACATAACATTTCAGTACTGTTTGGCCGGTTGTCAAGCCTAGTTCAGTATTGGTCAGTATACTCTTCATTCTCGTAAAGGTGTCTTTTGCCATCCCTATTCTTCTTTTGAGGTCCATGTCACACCTGCCATCTGATGTCACCCAGCTTTCTATGTAGCAAAAGTTCTGTACTTGTTTTATGTCTTCCCCATTTATTCTCAGCCTGCAGATAGGATTCTCCTTCTTTTTGGGTATCACCATACATTCTGCCTTTTTGCAATTGATAGATATACCCATTTTTGCACTTTCTTCAACAATTATATCAATTAAGGTTTGTAGTTCTTCCTCCGTACTTGCAATTAACACAGTGTCATCTGCATATCTGAAATTATTGATGTTTTCACCACCAACTTTGATTCCCAAGATGTCTCTTATTTTTTGTAATATTGTTTCACTGTACACATTAAATAAATCGGGGAGAAAACACACCCTTGTCTAACGCTTCTCTTGATCTTTGTAAACTGACTCACTTCTCCAGCTATTCTTACAGCAGCAGTTTGCTCCCAGTACAGATTTCTGATTAGGTGAAGGTCTTTTGAATCTAGATCTAGAGTTTTCTGTAATGTTTCAAATAACTTACTGTGCTTCACTTTATCAAATGCTTTTGTGTAGTCGATAAAACAAACAAACACATCTTTTTGCACTTGAATAGCTCGTTCTGATAGTATCCTTAACATCAATATTGCGTTTCTTGTACCTTTGTCTTTCACAAAACCACATTGTTTTTTACCTGTTTCAGCTTGTATCTTACTTTTAGCTCTTGTCATCAAAATTCTTAGAAGTATCTTGGTGATATGACTCATGAAACTTATGGTCCTATGTAATTCACATTCTATTGCTCCAGGTTTCTTAGGAAGAGTGATAAATACTAATTTTTCATCTCTTCTGGTATTATTCCAGTCTCATAAATGTCATTGATTAAATCAGTAAGTTTTTCAATTCCATAATCTTCAAGGGCGATAATTTGTTTTATTACTAATTCATCAGGCCCTGCTGCCTTTCCTTTCTTCACCTTATTTATTGCATTACGAACTTCAGGTTTTAAAATACTCAGACCTTCAATGTTTTTCTTAATTTCTGTTTTATCGCCTCGATCGTTTTCAAACAATTCCTGAATATACTCAGTCCATCTGTTCATAATCTCATCTTTTTCCATGATAATGGTACCGTCCTTTGCTTCAAACATCCACCTGCAGAACAGAGGAGCTTTTTACCTGTGATACTCTTGATTTGTTGATGTAACCTTTTTGGATCAGTAATAGGGATTCTTTCTATTTACTCAAATTCCTGGTTTAACCATTCTTCTTTGGCTTTTTGACATAAGCTTTTAACTTTTTTTTATCTAAGGACTTGTATTCTATAGGATTTGCTTTCTTCCGTCTCCTTTCTTCCATTAGATTTTTGATTTCATCTGTCATCCATTTATTCTTTGTGCTTTTTTCTTTTTTAGAATCACTGAATTTGCTGATTCTACCAAGGCATCCTTTAGAGAGTTAAATTTCATTTCTACATGATTGCTATCATCTTCAACAGATTCTATTTCTAGACTTTGAAATCTATTCCCTACTTCAAATGTAAATTTTTGTCTTAAGTTTTCTTTTTTAATTAATTGCAATTAGTCAAGAGATTGTTCAGGTTTTTGCTTCTTTAGTTTTTTTAAGTTTTACTTTTACATGACATACTAATGGGTTATGGTCACTATTACAGTCTGCACCTGGATATGTTTTGCATTGAGTCACTGATTTTCTAAATCTTTGGTTTATGGGAATAAAGTCAATTTGATTTCTAGTGTTATCACCTGGACTCTTCCAGGTCCACAAGCGTCTTGGATGGTTTTAAAGTAGGTATTCATAATGACCCAATTATTCATCTTGCACCATTCTACCCATTTCTCACCTCTTTCATTTCTTTCTCCTAGTCCAAATTTTCCTATGATATTTCCATCAGCACCTTGTCCACTTTAGCATTTAGATCTCCCTTGACAATAACAATATCTTGAGGTTTGCATCTATTCTTTGCTTGTTCAGGCTCTTCATAGAATTATCCTCATTTGTTCCATCTGTTGTTGGTGCATATATCTGTATAATTGCTAAATCAAATGGTTGCCCTCTGAATCTTACAAGGAGCACTCTATCTGATATTGCCCAATGTCCTAAAATATTTTTTGCCATGTTTTCATCCATAAGAATTCCTACTTCATTAGTATGGGATGTTCCACAAGAATAAATTAGTATTTTATTTCTATTCTGACATGTTCCAACACCTATCCAACGAACTTCGCTAATGCCCATGATGTTAATCTCTAGTCTTTCCATTTCATTTATCACATTGTCCAATCTTCCTGCTTGATATACGGTTCTGACATTCCAAGTGGCAATAATTTTCTTTTGTGTTACTTGAATTTTATGAGCAGTAGCTTGATGACGGGTGGGGATCCCCTGCTGCCCAGGATCAACCCTACCGTGCGAAGCATCTTCAGAATTGTCTTGAAGATCCTCTTGACGCTGTTGTTGAGTGATACATTTTGTGAGTTTGACCATAGTTTTCTTCGCAAATAGATTCTAGGAAACCTAGTATCTAGCAACGGTGGTTTGCTATTGCCTGCAGTTGGGCGAAATGCTAGAAATACAGTCAGCTAATAAGAAGGAAGAATTCTGTTTGAGGATTGCTTAGTTATGGCCTTGTATTTAATGACATTGTTAAGAATGGCTCTCTGCTATTTTCACAACAGGACCCAGTTGATCTTGGCTGGCAACCTTACGTGAGGACCTGGCTGGCCAAGCTCCCAGAGCAGCTGCCTCAGGGTGGCAGAGAGTGCCTACAGACCCTCTTTGACAAAAGCATGTCAGCGGGCCTATGCTTTGTGAGGAAGTGGCGACAACTGTGCCAGTTCAATGTGCCAGAGCTGGGCATTGTGATGACTCTTTGCCGCATTCTCCAAGCTCTTCTGGACTTCCTGAGCAGGAATGGTGGTTTTGGAGCAGGTTGGTAATCTTTCTCATGGTGTTTGCGACTATTGAGGCTGCAGTTTTGCACCAGTAGAAAAGCCTCAGTGTAGATGTGCAATCCAGGCAGGAGGATGGATTTACAAGGCTATCAATAATGAACATGGACCCTCAGTGCTAAGATGTGGAGCTTCAGGGCCACACCTTCACAGACACCATGAGTTGTGTGCTGTCGCTGGCGACTGGCAGCATCCACTCCATGATGTCAATAGAGGCAGGCCCCACTTCTCAGCACTGAGCAACTGCTGAGCTCCACCCAACCCAATCAATGCCAACTCTCATGGGGAGTCTCTCCACATTGAACTGTGGGCAAATCATTTAGCGCAGAGACAGAGATTCACACCTGGTTCCTAAACAGTAGTAAAGAAGGCAGGAGTTCGCGATAGGTTCATGAACAGCAGTGGGAGTGCAGGTGTACATGCAATATAATGCTCTACAGATTTGAGTATAAAATTCAGAAAGCCCTGTTGCAGCTGTATAAAATTTTGGTTAGGCCACATTTGAGTATTGTTTGAGGTTCCAGTTACCATACTACAGGAAGTGTATGGAAATTGTTGGGGGGAGTGGGGAGTGGTGCTCAGACAGGTTTCCCCAGAATGTTGTATAGATTAAAGAGTATTGGCTATAAGGAGACATTGGACAAATTTGAATTGTTTTTTTTCTGGAACACTAGAGACAGAGGGGTGACCTGATAGAACTTTATAAAATTATGATAGGCAGAGTATTTTTTCCCAGGGTAGAAATATCTAATACAACAGGGCATATTTTTAAGGTGGGAGGGAGAAAGTTTAAAGAGGATGTGAAGGTACGTTTTTTTTACACAGAGGTTGGTAGCTGTCTGGTTTGTGCTCTCAGGGATGGTAGTGGAAGCAGATATGATAGTGACATTTAAAAAGTGTTTAGACATGCACGTGAATAAACAGGGAATTCTGTGATATGGACCATATGTAGGCAGATGTGATTAATTAGATTAACACCAAGATCAGCACAGTCATGGTGGGCCGAGGGACCTGTTCCTGTGCTGTATGCTCTATATTCTATAACTCCTTTTAGCACCAAGTTCTGGGAATGCATCCTGAACACTAAGTACATATATTCTGCCTCTTTTGTCAGCTATGGATGACCAGAAATTATCTTCACTCTGAGTCAGAAGGTTTTGACTTCAAACCCCACTCCAAGTGCATAACCCAAGCTAATGCTCCAATGTAATCCTGCACTACCACAATAATCCCCTTTGCATCATTGTGAAGAAAAGCAGGGAAGTTCTCTCCAGGATCCTGGCCATTATTTATCCCACAGTCAACATCACAAGATGGAGAAATTGCTGAGTACACATTTCTTGTTTTATTTAAACTGCAATGTAAGCTGCACTTCAAAAATGTTGAATAAGCAGTAAAATTATTTTACTACAACCTTTCAAATGTGAAGTAGTATTAGTTGTTGCATATAAAACTCAGCAAAGTCCTGAGATTGTATTCAAATAATGGTGGCAGACCATAAGAGTGATTTAAAGAGGGAACAATACAGAGGCCTCTTTGGTATAGTGGGACAACTCCTATCAACTCATGACTGCTCAAAATAGACGGAAGGAGTATCCGACACGTCACTGAGACTATTGAGTCTGTTTGTTGGGAGCATGCTGAAGCCCAGCAAAATATTGGAACAATGCACCATATCTAAAACTAACACTCACCCTCACCCATCCCAGTAAGCATTCCCAATCCCTGCGGACTGGTCTCTGGATCCCCCGTTGATCTCATCAACTACCTCAGAACTTGCAGGAGTGAAATAAGATACTGAACGTCTTTCTTTCATCAGGTGTTTCTGCTGGCTTTAATGAAGAAGTCAGTGACCCCAAAGGGCTCTCCATGATGATAACCCCTGAGGAAAGTCCAGGTGGACAAGACAATGAGGCCAGCTCTGGATCCGGGTGAGGTTTAACACAGTCCTGGTTTGTCCATCTGATGCAACACCAATCACATGTAGTTGTGTGCGAGTCTCTGGTGTGCAGTGGGTTATTGCCAGACCAAGTCTTAGTAAGTCAGAAGTGGAAGCAGGAGTAAGGTATTCAGCCTCTCATGCCTGCTTTGATATTCAGTGAGATCATGGCTGATCTATTATCTCAGTGGATTACTTGCTTATCTATTATGATATTGAAGAAATATTCAGCCCATTGAATGCATGTCACTATCCAGCAGAGTGTACCCATCATCCCCATTCTTATTTCCTCTGGGCTCTTCATCTCATTCAGTCTCACGTATCTATTAATTTCCCTTTGCCATTTATCTATGTTAGGAGTGAATTACAGCAGCCTATTAACTTACCAGCACATCCTCGGGAGCTGCAAGGAAACCATGGGAATCTCATGTGGTTGTGGGGCAAATGTTCTGACTCCACATGGTCAGAACTGGAGGTCAGGATCAAACTAAGGCTGGTGGAGCTGTGATACAGCAGCACAACCTGCTGCCCTGCCATGCTATTTCCCTGCAACAACCACATATCCCTTGATTCCCCAGTATATACAAATCTATTTGTTTCACTGCCTTTAGACTTGGTTACTCTGCATCAACTCTCACTGACTACATTGCTCTACATGTGTAACTCCCAAAACACTAGCTTGTCTCTGATTTGCTTTACATCATGATTCAGACAGCCACTAATAGATTAACATGGCAATATGAGGACATTTGAAAGGAGAGTGAGAAGTCAACCACATTAGAGGACTGGAGAAGCCTTATCTCCACACCATAGTTTGGGATCAAACCTGATCCCTAGAGCTGGCAACATAACCAATGACCACTCATTCTATGTTCACCTCTTTTCCATTGGGAAGAAGCTTGAGAACACGTGCCACCAGACTCGATGATAGCCTCCATCACAGTATTAGTAGACTTTTAGATGGACCTCTTGTACAATAAAGATGAATTCTTGATCTCCCAATCTACCTCATTATGGCCCTTATACCTTAGCTGTCTACTTGCACTGCCCTTTCTCTCCATTGGTAACACACCACACATTGACCACTTCGTTAGGTACTTCCTGTACCTAATAAAGTTCCTGCTGAGTGTATGTCTGTGGTCTTCTGTTGCTGTAGCCCATCCACTTTGAGGTTTAACATGCTTTGCTTTCAGAAATGTTCTTCTGCACAACACCGTTGTAACACATGGTTGTTTAAGTTACTGCCATCTTCCTGTCAGCTTGAACCAGACTGGCCATTCTCCTCTGACCTCTCTCATTAACAAGGCATTTTCACCCATAGAACTGCCACTCATTGGATGTTTTTTTGTTTTTTGCACCACCCTCTGTAAGCTCTAGAGACCTTTGAGTACGAAAATCCCTGGAGATCAGCAGTTTCTGAGATACTCCATCTGGCATCAACAATCACTCCACTTGGATCGTATTTCTTTTGCATTCTGATGTTTGTTCTGAGCAACAACTGAGCCTCTTGATTATGTTTTTATGCATTGAGTTGCCACCACATGATTGGCTAATTAGATATTTATATTAACATACACTAGAAAAAGCGGCACACCTGAGGACTGGGAGAAATTCAGAGTCCAGCAGAGGAGGACAAAGGGCTTAATTAGGAAAGGGAAAAAAGATTATGAGAGAACACTGGCAGGGAACATAAAAACTGACTGTAAAAGCTTTTATAGATATGTGAAAAGAAAAAGATTGGTTAGGACAAATGTAGGTACCTTACAGTCAGAAACAGGTGAATTGATCATGGGGAATAAGGACATCGCAGACCAGTTGAATAACTACTTTGGTTCTGTCTTCACTAAGGAGGACATAAATAATCTTCCAGAAATAGTAAGGGACAGAGAGTCCAGTGAGATGGAGGAACTGAGCAAAATACATGTTAGTAGGGAAGTGGTGTTAGGTAAATTGAAAAGATTGAAGGCAGATAAATCCCCAGGGCCAGATGGTCTGCATCCCAGATTACATAAGGAAGCAGCCCAAGAAATAGTGGATGCATTAGTGAAAATTTTTCAAAACTCTTTAGATTCTGGATTTGTTCCTGAGGATTGGAGGGTGGCTAATGTAACCCCGCTTTTTAAAAAAGGAGGGAGAGAGAAACCGGGGAACTATAGACCGGTTAGCCTGACATCGGTGGTGGGGAAAATGCTAGAGTCAGTTATCAAAGCTGTGATAACAGCACACTCGGTGAAATCATCGGACAAAGTCAGCATGGATTTGTGAAAGGAAAATCATGTCTGACGAACCTCATAGAATTTTTTGAGGATGTAACTAGTAGAGTGGATAGGGGAGAACCAGTGGATGTGGTATATTTGGATTTTCAAAAGGCTTTTGACAAGGTCCCACACAGGAGATTTGTGTGCAAACTTAAAGCACACGGTATTGGGGGGTATGATATTGATGTGGATAGAGAATTGGTTGGCAGACAGGAAGCAAAGAGTGGGAATAAACGGGACCTTTTCAGAATGGCAGGCAGTGACTAGTGGGGTACCACAAGGCCCAGTGCTGGGACCCCAGTTGTTTACAATATATATTAATGACTTAGTCGAGGGAATTAAATGCAGCATCTCCAAGTTTGCGGATGACACGAAGCTGGGCGGCAGTGTTAGCTGTGAGGAGGATACTAAGAGGATGCAGGGTGGCTTGGATAGGTTAGGTGAGTGGGCAAATTCATGGCAGATGCAATTTAATGTGGATAAGTGTGAGGTTATCCACTTTGGTGGCAAGAACAGGAAAACAGATTATTAACTGAATGGTGGCCGATTAGGAAAAGGGGAAGTGCAACGAGACCTGGATGTCATTGTACATCAGTCATTGAATGTGGGCATGCAGGTACAGCAGGCGGTGAAAAAGGCAAATGGTATGCTGGCATTCATAGCAAGAGGATTCGAGTACAGGAGCAGGGAGGTACTACTGCAGTTGTACAAGGCCTTGGTGAGACCACACCTAGAGTATTGTGTGCAGTTTTGGTCCCCTAATCTGAGGAAAGACATTCTTGCCATAGAGGGAGTACAAAGAAGGTTCACCAGATTGATTCCTGGGATGGTAGGACTTTCATATGATGAAAGACTGGATCGACTAGGCTTATACTGTCTGGAATTTAGAAGATTGAGGGGGGATCTGATTGAAACATATAAAATTCTAAAGGGACTGGACAGGCTAGATGCAGGAAGATTGTTCCCGATGTTGGGAAAGTCCAGAACGAGGGGTCACAGTTTGAGGATAAAGGGGAAGCCTTTTAGGACCGAGATGAGGAAAAACTTCTTCACACAGAGAGTGGTGAATCTGTGGAAATCTCTGCCACAGGAAACAGTTGAGGCCAGTTTATTGGCTATATTTAAGAGGGAGTTAGATAAGGCCCTTGTGGCTAAAGGGATCAGTGGGTATGGAGAGAAGGCAGGTACAGGGTTCTGAGTTGGATGATTAGCCATGATCGTGCTAAATGGCAGTGCAGGCTCGAAGGGCCAAATGGCCTACTCCTGCACCTATTTTCTATGTTTCTATGATTCTATTGATGAGCAGATGCACAGATGTACCTAAAAAAAAAGTAGCCACTCAGTGCATATTTTGCATTTTGATGTTGAGGCAGCAGCTCTATTTGCCAGGCCACTGTCGTCCAGATCTGGCTTCTTCATTACCAACCAGCCTGCCAGTTTTTGTATTATTGGCATTCTTCTTAACTGTGTCTTTTACATTTGTCCAAATCATTTATGAAAAGCAAGGGGCCTGGTACTCAACTTAAGTTCTCTGAGCTAGTTGGTTTATCTGATCCATGTGAGGTAAACTGTTCAGTAAATGAAATGATTAATTCTTTCAACAATAACTTGACAAATACTTTAAACACAGTGACCCCACTTTGGGTTAAAAAATCACTTAGTAAAATGTTGCCATGGTTAAATAATTCTGTCCTCAAGAAATTATGTAAAGTAGTTGTGAAAAATGGAGGAAAATGGACTAGAAGTCCACTGTGATATTTTCAAGAAAAAACTAGCCTCCATTAACACTCTGATAGGCTCTGCAAGAAAAGCCTATTTTCCAGCATTATAGCAATGATTCAAGAATATTGTTCTCAACTATAAACCGGCTGATGAATCCTGCCACAACATATAATGTCTTCGGTGAAGCTTCTGCCATAAAATGTGAGGAATTCACAATAATTTTATCAACAAAATTGCTTCCATTAGGGAGAGTATTGCTGCAGATACTGGTAACCTCTATAGCCAGACTCATAAAAAGATGGCAACCGTGTCAAAATTTACAAGTATTTCCAATTCTAAACTCTATAAGATTGTTACAAAGAGCAAATAGTTTACTTGCTGTCTAAACCCTGTTCCTATGCCACTTTTTGAGGACGCCTTTTAAAAATTAGTATTTTTAATTCTGTTATTAACATGACTCTTGAAAGTGGAGTTTTTCCAGATGCATTCAAAATTGAGGCTGTCATACCCCTACGTAAAAAGTCAAACTTTGATAGTGAAGGACTAGCTAACTACAGGCTGATAATCAAATTTTCCCTTCCTGAGCAAGATACTTGAGAAAGTCATTTTCAACCAAATCAACAACTTTCTGAATAAGAACAATATTCTAAAACAGTTTCAATCAGGTTTTAGAGCAAACCACTGCACAAAGATCACCCTTATCAAAGTTGTCAGTGACTTCAGGCTCAGCACTGATGCTAACAGAGTCTCAGTTCAAATTCTTCAAGGTCTAAGTGATGCCTTCAACACGGTTGACCACATATTCTCCTAGATCACCTTGGGAACTAGGTTGGCCTCTCTGTTGTGCCCTTAATTGGTTTCACTCATATGCCTTAGAGAGAAAATTTTTTGACTGTCTTGGAGGTCAATTTTCTAAGAGATATGATGTACCTTTTAGTGTTGCTCCTTTCTGTACCTCTCTCGGCAACTGGATTCCCGACTTCCTAACAGGAAGACCACAATCTGTGCAGATTGGTAATAATACCTCCTCCTCACCGACAATCAACGCTGGTGAACCTCAGTGGTGTGTGCTTAGACCACTGCTCTACTCTCTCTATACCAATAATTTTGTGGCTAGGCATAGCTCAAATGCCATGATAAATTGCTGATGATACAACCTTTGTTGGCAGAATCTCAGATGGGGATAAGAGGGTGTACAGGAGTGAGATACACCAGCTAGTTGAGTGGTGTCACAGCAACAACCTTGCATTCAACCAAATGGAAGACCTTGGAAGACCAAAGAGCTGATTGTGGATTTCAGAAAGGGTATGATGAGGGAACATGAACCAATCCTCATAGAGGGATCAGAAGTGGAGAGAGTGAGCAATTTCAAGTTCTTGGGTGTCAAGATCTCTGAGGATCTAACCTGGTCCCAACATATCCATGCAGCTATAAAGAAGACAAGACAGCAGCTATATTTCATTCAGAGTTTGAGTAGGTTAGGACTGTCACCTAAAATACTTGAAAACTTCTGCAGATGTACCATGGACAGCATTCTAGTATGGGGGAGGGAAACTACCGTACAGGATCGAAAGAAGCTACAGAAAGTTGTAAAATTGTAAAATTAGTCAGCTCCATCTTGGGTATTAGCTTTCTTAGTATCCAAGACACCTTCAAGGAGCATTATCTCAGAAAGGCTGAGATTCTCCAACAGACTAGAGAAAACAGCCAAAGTTTGTCCAAGTGACTGAAAATGTGGGATACATCTTATTCATACTTTTAAAGATGTCAAGTCCTCATATATGTCCACACTTTCCACGTTCGTCTTTCCTAATACTCCATGCTCTTTGTCCTTAATATCAGTGCCTAGTTGTTCATGTGCAAAGCATTCAGTCAGAGCTTTATACATCCTCTGCCCCTTTACTTATGTGCGGGTTTAGTCATTAAAGGGTCCCAATCTTCCCTTTTTAATCCTCTTACCCTTCATTTATATATGAAACACATTTGTATTTTCTTTGATTTTTCCTGCTAATAACTTTCCATATGCTTCCTTTGCCTCCTTAATTTCCTTTTAACTTTTAATAATTGCATGATGTTTGATGTTCCATGGGACTGCAGGCCTGCAAGGTGGTTTTTACAGAAGCAACCAAACCAGCTTCCCTCACTGCTGGCAAAGCTCTACGTCTTTTCCTTTACCTGGGCAGTTGGTGGCTGCTTGAAACACGAGGATGATTGTGAGGAGGATGACCTGGTCGGAGTCAGTGACAGAGTCAAAGAGGACATGGCGATTAAGGTCACGCTGGACTTCAACACTTTTGTCCAAAAGATGTTCGGGGGGAAATCAGAATCCTGTGAGTCTTGATGAAGGGTTTTAATTTGAAATGCCAACTGTTTATTTCCCTCCATAGATGCTGCCTGACCCGCTGAGTTCTTTCAGCCTTTTTTGTGTTACTGCCAATTTCCAGTACCTGCTGTCTTTTGTGTCTCTGAGTTGCTGCTTGTTAGAAGTAATGTTTCTCTGCCACCTCCGACCAAGAGAAGGGGCAAGAAATCACGGCTGAATATCAAATTAATGACTGGTCCTGCCTTTGAGCAGCTTTCAATCCCTTTCCCACACAGCCAACATCAGCTTGTTTCCTCATCTTAGTGAAAACCTGAAACCCTAAATGAACATTGAACTTTCCAACTCAGTTTAAATCTCCCTCTGAGATCTGATTAAATTTACCTCCACATTTAAATTAATATAAATGTATAAAGAATAAATTTATTCTGTCTCTTTGCAGAATAAAAGCAATCATCTAAATATTCAGTTGGTTAGGCTGTATCTATGGAGAGAGATTATTTAATATCTTTTTAAAGTCAAACCATAGAAACCATAGAAACCATAGAAACTACAGCACAGAAACAGGCCCTTTGGCCCTTCTTGGCTGTGCCAAACCATTTTCTGCCTAGTCCCACGGAATTGCACACAGACCATATCCCTCCATACACCTCCCATCCATGTATCTGTCCAATTTATTCTTAAATGTTAAAAAAGAACCCGCATTTACCACCTCGTCTGGCAGCTCATTCCATACTCCCACCACTCTCTGTGTGAAGAAGCCCCGCCTAATATTCCCTTTAAACTTTCCCCCCTCACCCTTAACCCATGTCCTCTGGTTTTTTTCTCCCCTTGCCTCAGTGGAAAAAGCCTGCTTGCATTCACTCTATCTATACCCATCATAATTTTATATACCTCTATCAAATCTCCCCTCATTCTTCTACGCTCCAGGGAATAAAGTCCTAACATATTCAACCTTTCTCTGTAACTGAGTTTCTCAAGTCCCGGCAACATCCTTGTAAACCTTCTCTGCACTCTTTCAACCTTATTTATATCCTTCCTGTAATTTGGTGACCAAAACTGAACACAATACTCCAGATTCGGCCTCACCAATGCCTTATACAACCTCATCATAACATTCCAGCTCTTATACTCAATACTTCAATTAATAAAGGCCAATGTACCAAAAGCTCTCTTTACGACCCTATCTACCTGTGACGACACTTTTAGGGAATTTTGTATCTGTGTTCCCAGATCCCTCTGTTCCACTGCACTCCTCAGTGCCTTACCATTAACCCTGTATGTTCTACGTTGGTTTGTCCTTCCAACGTGCAATACCTCACACTTGTCTGTATTAAACTCCATCTGCCATTTTTCAGCCCATTTTTCCAGCTGGTCCAAGTCCCTCTGCAGGCTCTGAAAACCTTCCTCACTGTCTACTTCACCTCCAATCTTTGTATCATCAGCAAACTTGCTGATCCAATTTACCACATTATCATCCAGATCATTGACTTTCAAAGTGAAAGTTGAGTTTATTGTCATATGCACAAGTACATGTATGCACAGGTGTAATGAAAAGCTTGGAGCAGCATCACAGGCACATAACATAATATAAGCAACGTTCACAATAAGTACTGTAATTTAGACTAATTGTACACACTTTTTACAAGAAAGAAAACAATTACAATAAAAAGAATTCTACTTCATTGCAAAGTGATCAAAGCAGTCATTGTATTTCTGAATTGCAGTGATTAGGATTCTGCCAGCTGGTTCAAGAACAGAATGGTTGAAGGAAAGTAGTTGTTCTTGAACCTGGTGGTGTGGGGCTTCAGGCTCCTGTTCAGTGGTAGTTGTGAGAAGATGGCATAGCCTGAATGTAATGACAGATTTTGCCTTCTTGAGGCAATGCATCCTGCAGATCTACCAGTGGTGGGGAGAGATGTGTAAAAAGTAATAGTGAGGGCTGTAACCACTTTGCTTGATGGGAGGAACAATTCATTCTATTGTCATCTTTGTTACAGCGGTTCAGTTTCCTCCTGGGAAGGCCACTGTCTTTGAATACTTTATGGATATGCAAACAGGGAAATATGTAACCTGGGACAAGCTGGTTCCACCCACCCAGACATTAATTTCTAAAGGTAATCAGAATCCGGATTCTTATTTTTTCATGAAAGTACATCTGTGTCTGCTAATTGGAGGTTAATGTGTTGTTGACCAGAACTAACCTGCCACGATATAATTACCTTTAGTTTGATTTTATGAACCTTAACTCTACTTACCATCCACTCTCTCCTTGTTCCCACCCACTTTCTGATCTTCTTCATGTTTCCTTGAGTTACAATAGGAGAATAAGGGATAATCTTGCTGATGAGTACAAAAGGTGTCAGGAGCTTGGAATATACTGATGGGGGATGCAGTGGAAAAAATTTAACTGCAACATTTAAGAAACATTTAGACAAACAGATAATAGGCCAGGAATGAAGGGATATTGACTACAGGCAGGCAAATGGAATTAGTTTAGATTAGTGTCATGGTGGGCACAGACATGGTAGGCCAAAAGGCCTTTTCTAGACTGTGCTGTTCTATGTTATTTGTTCTATGATGCAGCATAAGAATTTCAGAACTGAGGAGAAATTCCTTCACTGAGTTAGTTTTGTACCGCTGGAGTTCTCTGCCACAGAAGGCTATGCAGGCCAAAACACTTAGTATATTTAAGGAGGAAGTGGATAGATTTCTAGACAAAAATGCATCATGCGATCAATATCAATGGGCATTTTGATGGTTGGATGGACATGCTGGTCCAAAGGGCTGTTTCTGACAATACATGCTACAGTTTGAATACAGAGAGACATGAAAGTATGTAGGACTGTGAACCCTGAGAACATATCAGAGACATTGCATTACTGTAAGGCAATTTCTTCGTTTTTGACCACCCAGGCTTGTCCACCTCCTCCGCCATCTACCAAAATGGTTTTGATGCTGTCAATTTGATCAATACTTGTATTCCTTCACCCTGAATCTTTTGTCCTCCACAGCCCACTTCTGTCCCTGACCCTGATTATCTCCTGGTGTGGTTCCTTATTCACTGGATGCATACTGTTATCATTACCATCATGCTCAGTTTCATTTACTAAAATAGCTCTCAGCTCAGAACCACTGGACATGGATTTCGCAAGCTAAACCACCCTTCAATTCTTCAATTACTCAATCCTAGTTGCCCTCGAGGAAGCAATGGTGAGCTGCCTTCTTGAACCACTGCAGGTGTGAGAATACTGACAATGCCATTAAGGAGAGGGTTCCTGGATTTTGAAAGAATGGCAATATGTTTCCAGCCATGCTCAGTCAAAAGTCCTGTGCAGTTGATGCATCACCACTTTATCCTAAGATCTTCATCTTCACAGAAACCAATTGTGAATGGAATGAATTCCATTCACTCCAGTTAATATGAAGAAACCACTGAGAGCACAGAGCACTGCAAAGGCTGTGGGAGCAGACAACATCCCAGCTGCAGTGCTGGAGACCTGAGCTCCAGAACTAGCTCAATCCTCACCAGGTAGATGGATAGGACTGGCTTAGAGAGATGTGGCTCAAATGCCGGTGATTGGGACTCGCTCATATAGTATAGGCAAGTTGGTTAACATGGAGGAGTTGGGCTGAAAGGGCCCATTTAACAGCAAATAACTCTGACTCAATGACCATTGTCATCCTCTAGACAAAGTGAAAAAAATCCCAGCTGTATCTTGTCCACAATAGCTAAAAGGTGTAGATTTATGATGGTTGCAGTTTGTGGGTCTGGGACTGCCTGAGTGGTGGAGGCAGAAACCATGAACACATTTGAAACAAGTTCTGGCAACCAGTTAACATGCAGTAGTGTGTAGAGCTTCAAACCTAGACCTAGGAAGCGGGAACATCCTAAATAAATCTCAATTAATTGACAGAAAGAGTGGACCAAATGGCCTCTTTCATTGCCACCATTTTCTATTGTTTCATGAACAAGCTCAAATCTCAAAATCTGCTCACTCTTCCTGATTGTATTGGTCCATAGTGTGCAGACTACCTGTGGTCCCTTTGTATGTTTCTTTCTTAAACTCATAGGCAGGTTGTTATAGCTTTGAATTGCTCTTGTCCAATCTCCAACAACTCATTAAAGAAACACACACAAAATGCTGGAGGAACTCAGCAGGTCAAGCAGATGTTGGCCTGCTGAGTTCCTCCAGCATTCTTTGTGTGTTGCTTGGATTTCCAGAACCTGCAGATTTTCTTGTCTTTGGGCTCGTTAAAGAATTAGATTTAACAAGGAGTAATTACTCCAGTAATACTATTTCCGAAGTGGCAGGAGGATGGGAACCGGGGTAATTGTGCTGAAGATGAGGTAGTTGCTTTACAAACAGAAGCAATGTGTGGTGAGATTCTTAGCAAGGAAAGGCTGATGATAGGGCAAAATTGCAGTCAAAAGGTTGAGTTGCAGCATAAAGGATGGACAAAATCAAAACAAGTGAATACAGAACTGAAGCTGTTATATTTGAATGTGTGCAGTTTATGGAACAAGATAGATGAACTTGGAGCACACTTACAGATTGGCAGGTATGAATGACATTGTGGGCATCACTGAATCATGGCTGAAAAAAGATTATAGCTGGCAGCTTAATATCCAAGGATACAGATTGTATTGGAAGGACAGGCAGGAAGGTAGAGGGTGTGGTATTGCTTTGTTGGTAAAAATGAAATCAATTCATTAGAAAGAGGTGACGTAGTGTCGGAAGGTGATGAAACATTGTGCATACAGCTAAGGAACTGCAAGGATAAAAAGACCCTGATGGGAGTTATATGCAGGTTCCCAAGCAGTTAGAACTTTGTCTACAAATTAAAAAGGGAGATAGCAAATGCATGCCAAAGGGGCAATGTTACAATAGTCATTGGGGATTTCAATATGCAGATAGGTTAGGAAAATCAGGTTGGCGCTGAATTCCAAGAGCAGGAATTTCTAGAGTACCTACAAGATGACCTTTTAGAGCAGCTCATGGTTGAGCCCACTAGGGGATCAGCTATTCTGGATTTGGTGTTGTGCAATAAACCAGAATTGATCAGAGAGCTCGAGGTAAAAGAGCCATGAGAGGCAAGTGATCATAATATGATCAAATTCACCCTGAAATTTGAGAAGGAGAAGCTAAGGTCAGATGTATCAGTATTACAGTGGAGGAAAGGGAATTATAGAGGCATGACAGAGGAGTTAGCCAGATTTGATTGGAAAATAACACTGGCGGGAATGACGGCAGAGAGGCAATGGTTGGAATTTCTGGAAGCAATTCAGAAGGCACAAGATATATACATCCCAAAGAGGAAGAAGCATTCTAAAGGAAAGATGACACAACTGTAGCTAACAAGAGAAGTCAAAACCAATGTAAAAACCAAAGAAAGTACATATAATAGAGCAAAACTTAGTGGGAAGTTAGAGGATTGGGAAGCTTTCAAATACCAACAGAAGACAACTGGAAAAGTCATTAAGAAGTTAAAGATAGAATTCATAGATACTGCCTGACCTGCTGAGTTCCTCCAGAATTTTGTGTGCATTGATCAGATTTCCAGCATCTGCGGATTTTCTTTCTTTGTGACTTGGGTGCTTTGTTTTCCAGAAAGACAATGGCCCCAAGATCAAGCCAAAGCCACATAGGAATGGTTAAAAACAACAAAGTTAAGTAATGTCCTGGAGTGACCAAGTCGGAGTCCAGACCTCAATCCAATTGAGAATTTGAGGCTGGATTTGAAAAGGGCTATTCACTCACGATTCCCATGCAATCTGACAGAGGTCGAGCAGTTTTGTAAAGAAGAATGGAGAAAAATTGCAGTGTCCAGATGTGCAAAGCTGATAGAGACATTTCCACTCAGACTCAAGGCTGTAATTGCTGCCAAAGGTGCATCTATTGAATACTGATTTGAAGGGGATGAAAACTTATGCAATCAATTATTTTGTGTTTAATAGTAGTAATAAATTTAGACCAATTTGTAGAAATTTGTTTTCACTTTGACATGGAAGTGTCGTTTCTCTTCATCAGTGTAAAAAACACAAATTAAATCTACTTCGATGCAATGTTGTAAAACATTAAAACTTTGAAACCTACAGGGGGTGGGGGGATGACTACTTTTTATAGGCACTGAGGCACTGTGTGTGTGTATATATGTGTATGTATATATATGTGTGTGTATGTCTGTGGGTGTGTATATATATGTTTGTGTGTATATATGTGTGCGTGTGTGTATATATGTGTGTGTTTGTGTATATGTGAGTGTGTCTTCATGGCTATCTCTCGAGGTCGAGGAATATGGTCTTCGTTCCATACAGAGCGAAAACACCTGTGCATGTATTTGTTTAACGTGTACTTGATGTTGCACTCCAAGAAGCACACGATACTTCACAAATCAACCAACTCATTCCAGTGGCATGGAAACCATGACGACTGGAGCTGATGGATTTGTTGCAGCCTTCATCTGCCTTCACAGCCATTGAGTTCGAAGTAACTTCGACCGTCTGTTCCACCATTGAGGTCTTGGTTGGATTGTTCTTTGTCAGGGACCTCACCCTTGACCTTACCGCCATGGGTGACCCTGCCAGGAGCATAGCTCCAGATGGCATTGCTCTCGGGATCTCAGGACCACACAAGCTTCTCCACCGTGACAAGGTGACAATCCACAGAGAAGGTGAGTGTGTATATATGTGTGTGTTTGTGTATAAATATATACGTGTGTATATGTGAGTGTATATATATGTGTTTGTGTGTATATGTATGTGTGTATATATATGTGTGTGTGTGTGTGTGTGTGTGTGTGTATGTCTGTGGGTGTGTGTTCAGATCAGTTTCCATTTATTGTCATTTAGAAATGCATGCATTAAAAATGATACAATGTTCCTCCAGAATGATATCACAAGAAAACACAGGACAAACCAAGACTAAAACTGACAAAACCACATAATTATAACATATAGTTACAACAGTGCAAAGCAATACCATAACTTGATAAAGAGCAGACCATGGGCACGGTAAAAAAAGGCTCAAAGTCCCGATAGACTCATCATCCCACGCAGGTGGCAGAAGGGAGGAACTCTCCCCGCCATGAACCTCCAAGCACAGCCAACTTGCTGATGCAGCACCATTGGAAGCACCCGACCGCAGCAGACTGTGAGTCGGTCTGAAAACTTCGAGCCTCCGACCAGCCCCTCTGACATAGCCTCTCTGAGCACCATCCTCTACCGAGCGCTTCGACCCCGCCCCGGCCGCCGAGCAACAAGCAAAGCCGAGGACTCAGGGCCTTCTCCTCCGGAGATTCTGGATCATACAGTAGCAGCAGCTGCGAAGAAGGCATTTCAGAAATTTCACCAGATGTTCCTCTGTGCTCTCACGTCCATCTCCATCAAATCAGGATTGTGCACGGCACCCTACTTGACAAATAACAGACATCACCACTGGAGTGGCCGCTGTGAGCTGTGTCACGCCGCCATCTTCCCGCTGTGTGTGTGTGTGTGTGTGTGTGTGTGTGTGTGTGTGTGTGTGTGTATGTATGTCCATGTGTATACATGTGTGTATGTATGTCCATGTGTATACATGTGTGTATGTATGTGTATATATATATATATATATATGTATGAGCATATGTGTGTATATATCTGCATGTATTTGTATGTGTGTATATAAATGTGTGTATATATGTGTGTATAAATGTGTGTGTGTGTATATATATGTGTGTATATGTACTGTATATGTGTGTGTATATGTGTTTGTATATGTATGTTCATGTGTGTGTTTGTGTGTATATGTATGTCTGTGTGTATATATATATGTGTGTGTGTGTGTGTGTATATATATATATATATATATATATATATATATATATAGACACACACACACTCTCATGCACTCACACACACTCTCTCTCAGTCCATTTTAATTCTTTTGTTGCCACAACTGCACTGTGCTGCCTTGGTGCAGTGGCTCGGATGCCTCTCCGGCAGCTGAAAAGCAAGCAACCCCACAGCTTGGGTCCTGAGTCCGCTGAGTGTGGCTATAACATCTGCAGCTGGCCACAACACAGCTTGTCTCCTGCCAAGCAAAATCCTGGGTGGGCAGTTCCGACTCCTTTCTGGACACTGCGTCATATCAGCCCCAGTGAAGCACAGTGGCTTCGTCCCTCACCCTGAGCAGCTACAAACAGGTGACACCATGGCTTCAGGCAGTTCCCCTGCATCCGCCCCTGCTCATGTCCAATGAATCAGTGAATCAAACCTGCTGCGTACCAAATTAACAATGTCCAAAGGGGTCTTGCGATCACGAGAAAAGCAACCATAGTGGCCACTCGCTAATTGACTGTCAGCCTCCATCGACTCAGGCAGCAGCACGTTGCACAGCTCTTTCATTATCTCCACCAGCAAGCAGCTCACTGATGGTGTAGACCTACAGTACTTAACATGCAACAGGATCTTGCAGTCATTAGATGTATGTTTAAGTAGAACAGTAGCACCTTTTGTTAATCCCATAGAAGCCCCAGCGACCAGCCGCACTGCCGCCTTGCTTGCAATAGTCTTAATATGTTCTCTCAGTGCACCTATTGCAATGTGTTTAACCAGGAGCGTGGATGTCTTCCAGACTTCCCACATCCCACACAGAGTACAAAACACTGCCCCTGGAGCCATTCTCACTCAACTACTATGCACTAATAGATGAGAAATGAACAAGTACGGACAGAGAGTGAGAGAGAGGGAGAGGAAAAGAAACATTACTGGGTACTTTACCTCACCCAAACCTGGTCTCGCCACAGCCCCTCAAAACACTGGCAACTCCAAAAGAATAGCTCAAACACGAGGAATTCTGCAGATGCTGGAAATTCAAGCAACACACATAAAAGTTGCTGGTGAACGCAGCAGGCCAGGAAGAGGTGTAGGAAGAGGTGCAGTCGACGTTTCAGGCCAAGACCCTTCGTCAGGACTAACTGAAGGAAGAGTTAGTAAGGGATTTGAAAGTGGGAGGGGGAAGGGGAGATCCAAAATGATAGGAGATGACAGGAGGGGGAGGGATGGAGCCAAGAGCTGGACAGGTGATTGGCAAAGGGGATATGAGAGAATCATGGGACAGGAGATCCGGGGAGAAAGACAAGGGGTGGGGGGACCAGAGGATGGGCAAGGGGTATAGTCAGAGGGACAGAGGGAGAAAAAGGAGAGTGAGAGAAAGAATGTGTGTATAAAAATAAATAACGGATGGGGTACGAGGGGGAGGTGGGGCATTAGCGGAAGTTAGAGAAGTCGATGTTCATGCCATCAGGTTGGAGGCTACCCAGACGGAATATAAGGTGTTGTTCCTCCAACCTGAGTGTGGCTTCATCTTTACGGTAGAGGAGGCCGTGGATAGATATGTCAGAATGGGAATGGGATGTGGAATTAAAATGTGTGGCCACTGGGAGATGATCCTCTCATACCCCTTTTGCCAATCACCTGTCCAGCTCTTGGCTCCATCCCTCCCCCTCCTGTCTTCTCCCATCATTTTGGATCTCCCCCTCCCCCTCCCCCTCCCACTTTCAAATCTCTTACTAGCTCTTTCTTCAGTTAATCCTGACGAAGGGTCTCGGCCCGAAACGTCAACTGTACCTCTTCCGAGAGATGCTGCCTGGTCTGCTGCGTTCACCAGCAACTTTGATGTGTGTTGCCAAAAGAATAGCTACTCCGTTTGTACTTGAATTATTTTTATTGACCTTTTCTAATGAAGCGCTCTTGCTGATTTGTCTCTCCTCAAATCAGAGAAAATGTCGCAAAACTCTGCCTTTGAAATCTTGATCACCCTTCTGATTAAAAGGTAGCACTTTTTACACAGCCTGGATGTGGACTGTCCAGCCCTTTTGTAAGAAAGCAGCATCCATCATCAAGGCCTCCCACTATCCAGGCCATGCTCTCTTCTCGCTGCTGCCATCAGAAAGAAGGTATAGGAGTTTCAGGACTCACTCCGCCAAGTTCAGGAACAGTTGTTACCCCTCAATCATCAGGCTCTCGAACCAGTGGGGATAGCTTCACTCACCCCATTGCAGACTTTGGACACAATTTCAAGGATATTTCACCTAATTTTCTTGATATTTATTGCTTATTTATTTATTATTATTATTTCTCTTTCAGATGGCACAGTTTGTTGTCCTTTGCACATTGGTTGTTTGTCTGTCCTATTGGATCAGTCCTTAGTTGATTCAATTGTGTTTCTAGATTTACGTTTTATGCCCACAAAAAAAAGAATCTCAGAGCTGCATATGATGGCATAAATGTACTTTGATAATAAATTTACTTTGAACTTTGAACTTTCAATTTTGAACAAAGATTGACGGTCAATATGCAAAAGAAAACAAACTGTGCAATTACAAAAAAAACACTCCTTTTAATGTGCTCAGTGGTGGGGCGGACATTTCTTGTGATAGACTCTGTTGTATCCACCACTTTTTGTCAGCTTTTCCATTCTTGCTCATTGGTGTTTCCATACCAGGCCACTATGTAACCAGTCAGGATACTCCCCGACTGTGGATCTAGAGAAATTTGTCAATGGTTTAGATGACATGCAAACTTCTAAGAAAGTAGAGGTGCTGCCGTGCCTTCTTTGTAAAGACACTTGCATGCTGATTCCAGGACAGATCCTCTGAAATGATAATGCCAAGGAACTTAAAGTTACAAACCCTCTCCACCTCCAATCTACTCATGTGAACTGGCTCATGGACCCTCGGTTTCTTCCTCCTGAAGTTAATAATCAGCTCATTGGTTTTGCTGACATTGAGTTAGAGGCGGTTGTTGTGGTAACGTTCAACCAACTTCTCCCTCCTTCTACAATTTCCTGCAGACTTCAGTCATCTCCAGCTGTCTGGAACCCAGTTCCTGAATTCACTCCCCAAGATTATCTTTCACTATGTTTTTCACAAACCACTTATTTAACCAGGAACTTGATCCATAACTTTAATATCTTATATATCTTGAAATGAAATTATTTTTGACAATGTTACTGTGATCCATCATGACACCATGCACAATGAAAGAAATGTGTTGTGATTTAAAGCTGCTGTTGCACCATTGTACAGGAAGTTTTACCCAAGACTGTGTAGTAGGAACTAGTACTGGGAGAGCAATAAGTGCTGAGGGGCATGTGGTAATATGACAACCACCATACAACCAGCTGCTCTGTGTGTGTTAGTTTTCCAGGGGGTGTTCTGTAGGAAGTGATGATCTATTTGACAACATTGCCCTTTGGCACAATTTTGCCAGAGTGATGCTCTTGTTTATGGAAATAACTTTGCCAGTTCTGCCCTGTTCAGTTCGCTACTCAGCTCTGTGCTGAACTGAGGCTGCGGATGCCTGGCTTTGTGTCTTTTGTAAAACTTCAGTTCTGAAGCTGTTTGCTTGCTTTTGTTGTTTGCATGATGTGTTTTCTTGTCTCTGCGCATTGGGTGTTTGACAGTTTTTTTTAAATGGGTTCTTTTGAAGATTCTTTGAAGATATAACAAGTGCAGTGGATAGATGAGAACAGATGGCATTTGATAAGGTGCCACGTAAAAGACTTATCCATAAGATAAGGATGCATAGAGTTGGAGGTGATGTATTAGCCTAGATAGAGGATTGGTTAGCTAACAGAAAGCAGAGGGTGAGATGTATGTGTGTTACTCTGGTTGGTGAGTAACCAATCAGTGGTGAGCAGTGTATTGCAGGGGTTGGTGCTGGGCCTACAACTGTTACGAAATACGTTGACGATCTGGAAGAGGGGACCGAGTGTAGTGTATCTGAACTTGCTGATGGTACTAAATTGAGTGAAAAAGCAAATTGTGCAGAAGATACGAAGAGTCTGCAGAGAGATATAGATAGGTTAAGTGAGTGGGTAAGGGCCTGGCAGATGAAGTTGAATGTTCATAAACGTGAGGTCATCCACTTTGGAAGGAAAAATGAAAGAGCAGGTCATTATTTAAATGATAGAAGATTGCAGCATGCTGCTGTGCAGAGGGACCTGGGAGTGCTTGTGCATGAATCACAAAAGGTTGGTTTGCAGGTGCAGCAGGTATCAAGAAGGCAAATGGAATGTTGGCCTTCATTGCTAGAGGGATTGAATTTGAGAGCAGGGAGGTTATACTGCAACCGTACAGGATACTGGTGAGGCCGCACCTGGAGTACTGTGTGCAGTTCTGGTCTCCTTACTTGAGGAAGGATATTCTTGCTTTGGAGGCGGTGCAGAGGAGGTTAACCAGGTTGATTCCAGAGATGAGGGGGTTAGACTATGAGGAGAGATTGAATCGCCTGGGATGGTACTTGCTGGAATTCAGAAGAATGAGAGGAGATCTTATAGAAACATATAAAATTATGAAAGGAATAGATAAGATAGATGCAGGAAATTTGTTTCCACTGGTAGGTGAGACTAGAACCAGGGGACATAGACTGAAGATTTGGGGGGAGTAGATTTAGGACGAAGATGAGGAGGAACTGCTTTTCCCAGAGAGTGGTGAACCTGTGGAATTCTCTGTCCAATGAAGCAGTGGAGGCTACCTCACTAAATATATTTAAGACATGGTTGGATAGATCTTTGCATAGTAGGGGAAATAAGGGTTCTGGGGAAAAGGCTGTTAGGTGAAGATGTGTCCATGGCCAGATCAGCCATGATCTTATTAAATGGCGGAGCAGGCTCGATGGGCTGGATGGCCTACTCCTGCTCCTATTTCTTATGTTCTTATGTAACATTTCATGCCATTAACTTTATGAATCAGAAAAAGTGGTTGAATTTATTGCTGATTTTTTCTGAACTGACACATGATTAATTCTTGATCGTTTTGTTATTAACAGGGGCCCATTTAGCAAGTCTTGCTGAGCCAATAATTCCTGAACCTCCCAGATCAAAGCCAACTATTCAAGGTCTTGTGCATACAGTAGACACTGTGCGATATTCTTTCCTCATCAGCCTGCTGTTGCTCAATAAGTGCCCCGTGCTGCTAACAGGTAATGATACATTAGTTAAATGAATGGCCTCAAAGTCCTTTGAGGTTTCATTAATGTTGCTGCAAATACCACCACTCAGACTGAACTGAAGCAGCAGCTTGAAAAGTCATGCCTTGTGATACAGTCAGTTCTTAAAAATTCACTCACGCTCACTAACACTGCACTGCTTCCCTTTTAAAAGCAACTAGACAATGGGGTGACCCATTGGGGCACCCTTTGAGAGAAGGGTAGTGCAGTCTGATGTGACCAGAATAAACATTAAATTTTCCTGAATGCTATTGGTATCGCTTTGCTTTGGAAACTGAAGTAGAAAACCTCAGTTTATTAAAGAAGAACGACAGGTAGCAAAGCAAATATAGCTGTTTCTCATTTAATGAAGGACACTTTTGATGGCATCATTTCTGGTTTATCTGCCACCCTTGTGCTTCTGATTGTCATTCTGGAGACATGCAGCCCTTTCATCCCCTGTCTCTTCATTTCTTTTGCTGTTTGTCTCTGATCCTGGAGACGTGCATGCCTCCCCTCCTCTGTCTCTTCTTCTCTCATCTTTTTTTGTCCTGACTCTTTGATCCTGTACTCGTGCAGCCCTGGCCTCATCCGATTCTTGTTCTCTCCCTCTTCTTGCCGCTTCCCGATGATGTTTGGTGTCATCTCTTGACCATAATGTCCCTCTTCTCTTTCCACGTGGCATAATTAGGCTGACCATCTTTTTTACCCTAATGCTGGATAGAAGATACGAAGCAGTAACACCAAAGGATGCTGATTATTCTTGATGATGTGGTTGGCACTCTCCTAAATGGACGTGATATAGTCACTGCTGTCCTTTGACTGCAGCAAAGGGTTTTATGGTTGTCTCGAAGTACGTCATTACAATAAGATTTAATTATCTCTTATTGATGGGTGGGAGTTAGACCTGTCCCAATCCTGCACATGCTGATGGTGATTAGCAGAATGTGACCCCTCGAAATAGAGCTGCCCTGCCCTCTTGCTCCAGTAAGTGTCACTGCTGAGGCTGGCTGTGCGCACGTGTCGAGCTGTCGCATACCGATTTCCATGATGGCCGATCGGGTCTCGGGTTAAAAGGGAGCCTATTTATTTTGGCGAATGAACAATTTTATACGAATATGTAACCCTGAACTTTGCCTGCATTCTGTAAGCTAGCGCATTTTAATTCGATTTAGCCAAAAAAAGTGCTGCTGTAATGCACCGTTTGCGTGAATTGGAGGTCACAAACAGAAACAGACAGACAGAGCATGAGAGTTTTAGTGGTATATAGATAAGTCAGACAAATCATGCCATGAGATAACTATTCACATCAATAAAATTATTAAGTTAACTATTTACATAAATATGTATGAACTTAACCAGAACGCTAACCAATTTCTCAGTCATCTGAAATCCTTTCATTTCAAGAGCGTTTTTGCAATTGTTACACTAAACTGATTATGTTAATATGAAGGCAGTGGAGCTCTGGACTACCAATAATGTAATATGGAAATTGACAGTTAAACCCACTAATACATGTGCCAATCAAGAAATGCCCATTTACACTAATCCCATTTTGTTCTCCTCACAGTACCCCTGCTCCACCTGGGATTCCACCCCTTACCCATACTGTATGGCCAATTTGCAGTGGCCAATCAACACAAAAAAAACATTTCATTGATGTGTGAGAAAAAAAAACCAGGGCACCTGCCAAAAACCTACATGGTCACAGAGAGAACATTGCAAATTCCACACAATACATGAGGTTATGATTGCACCTGAGTTGTTAAGGTTGTGAGACAGTGGCTCTACCGTTGTACCACTGTCCAGTCCTAGAAACAAGTTTGAGTTTCACCATGGCAACTAGGGGATTTAAATTCAAGTACTTAAATTAATCTGGAATTTTAAAAAAAGCTAACAAAGTTAACCATGAACTGATGTAAAAGTCTATCAGGTTCACTGCTGCCTTCCAGGAAAGGATATCTGCTGCCCTTGCTGGTGTGGTCAAAACGTGACTCTATAACAGGTTGATTTTAACTGTCTCCTCAATTCAGGAGCAATTACAACAATATCCATAGTCCACAATTTGTATATTAAAATTATAATTCTCTCCATACTAGAATAGAGTCCTACAGCAATAAAGCAATGCAACATGAATACAGGACTTTTGACCTATAGTTGGGAGCCTAATATCAAAGGATATACATCCCAGAGTTCTGAAAGAAGTTGCTGAAGAGGTAGCAGATGCATTAATTATGATCTTTCAAGAATCATTTAATTCTGACATAGTTCTGGAGGACTGGAAAATTGCAAATGTCACTTCACTCTTTAAGGAGGGAGGAAGGCAAAAGAAAGAAAATTATCAGCCATTTAGCATAACCTCAGTGTTTGGGAAAATGTTGGAGTCTGTTATTAAGGATGAGGTTTTGGGGTAGTCGGAAACTAATGACACAATAAGTCAAAGTCAGCATGGTTTCTGTAAAGGGAACTCTTGCCTGACAAATCTTTGAGGAAGCAACAAAGCAGAGTGGACAAAGGAGAGGCAGTAGATGTCATTTACTTGGATTTTCAGAAGGCATTTGATAAGGTGCTACACTTGAGGATGCTTAACAAGATAAAATCCCATGGCACTACAGGAGAGATACTGGCATGGATAAAGGAATGACTGACAGGCAGGAGGCAGTGAGTGAGAATAAAGGGGGTCTTTTCTGGTTGGCTGCCAGTCGTTAGTGATGTTTCTTAGCGGTCAGTATAAGGACTGCTACTTTTCATATTGTTTGTCAATGATTTAGATAATCAATTTGTGGGGCAAAGTTTGCAGATGATACAAAGATAGCTGGAGGGGTATGTAGTGCTGAGGAAGCAATGTAACTGCAGAAGGTCTTAGAGAAGCCGGAAGAATGGGTAAAAAAGTGGCAGATGGAATACAGTGTTGGGAAATGTATGATAATACATTATGGTAATAGGAAGAAAAGTGCAGACTGTTATTTAGATAGGGAGAAAATTCAAACATCAGAGCTGCAAAGGACCTTAGAATTCCTCATTCCTCCAAGAGTTTAATTTACGGGTTGAGTCTTTGGTAAAGAAGGCAAACGCAATGTTGGCATTTATTTCAAAGGAAACAGAATATAAAAACAAGGAGATAATGCTGAAGCTTTAAAAAGCACTATTTAGGCTGCACTTGAAGCATTGTCAACAATCTTGGCCCCTTTTCTCAGAATGGATGTGTTGTCATTGGAGAGAATCCAGAGGAGGTTCACGACAATGATTCTGGGAATGAAGGGGTTAACATATAAGGAGCATTTGGCAGCTTTGGGCCTGTACTCACTGGAATTTAGAAGGATGTATGGGATCTCACTGAAACCTACTGAATGTTGTAATTCTTGTGCTCAATTCCATAACTGATGAAAGCCAGTATGCAAAATGCCTTTTTCACCACCTGTCTACCTATTTTGCTGTTTTCAACAAACTATACACTTGTTTTCCCAAGTCCCCTCCTATTCATAGTATAAGATCTTTACTGGTTTGACTTTCCAAAACACATCTCTTCACACTTGTCTGTTTTGAAAACCATCTGCCATTCCTCAGCCCACTTCCCTAATTAATCAAGATCCCCCTGTAATCTACAATAGCCTTCTTCACTGTCAATAACACCTCCTACTTTCGTGTTATCTGTAAACTCCATGCATTCACATCCATATAATTTATATTAATAGCAAATAACATGGG